>NC_077227.1:685079723-685395973 GCF_027887165.1 Monodelphis domestica | reverse complement strand
GGAAATGGCAAACCAAACCAGTATCTTTGCCAAGAAAACCCCAAATGGAGTCATGAAGAGTTGGACATGCTTGAATAAGAACCTCCCTGAATTTCTCAATCCTCATCTGTAAAATGAGAATAATAATAGCACAGAGGTGTCACAATTAACTGAGACAATATAGGTAAAGTGCTTTGCAAATCTTAAATTGCTCTATAAATATTATCTTTTATAAGTCCTACTTTATAACTTCTAAATCCTAATTTCTGGCAAGTCAAGTCTGAATGTGAAACTAGCTATGGATCTTGGAAATGTCATCTCAACTAACACTTGGCACGTCAGATCTCCAGAACAGCCTACATCTTCTCCTTAGGCTTCCCTTCACTGCCAGCAGAGAGACAGAGACAGAGATAACAGGGAGATAGAGAAGCAGGCAGATACACAAACAGGAAGTGATCTTGTTTTGACAGGTTAGTATCTTTGAATGGCAGTCTGACTCATGAACTAAACAAGCCTATTTCTTTACCACATGGTTAATGGTCCAATACAACCACAGAATGTCTGCTTCTGCCCTGAAGAGACCTTCCATTCTATATCATCAGGCAATTTCTGAAGTAAGTTCACCAAACAGCCAGAAGGACTGAGTGATCATTGAACAGTCTCCTATTTCATAAATGTTAACTATTATTATGCAGACTTTCCATGACGGAACTCACTACCACTAAAGGAAATTCAGTTCACATTTTCAATTGTTCTAATTGTTTGATACTCTTCCCCATCACTGAACTGGTTCTTTCTCTTTGTAGCTTTCACCAATGCTCTTCATTCTGCCCTCTAGGGCCAAGTGGAACAAGTATAATCTCTCTTCTACATGACAGTCCATCATATCAAAAAAATAGAATGCTTTCCTGGAGGGCAGGGACTGTTTTCTCGTTGTCTTTATTTCTCAAGCTCTTAGCTCAATGCCTTGCACATAGTAAGTATTTAACAAATGTCTGTTGAATTGAATAAAGGACATGCCCCTAAGGAATGGAATAAAGTTTTCAGACAGCTCCATTTCTTTGTTAAAAATTAAAGAATTAAATTAAAAGGAACCCATATTAATGAAGCACTTCTATGTTCATTTTCCCAAACAGTATCTATTTTAAATCATGTGCTAAGTTCCTGGTGGGAGTGTTTGGGATGTTCAGGGAGGACTAGTTCCTCTTATGTGATGGCTTGTCCCCCTTTTTAGGGCTGCTTATGTATCTTTTTTGTACATTTTTCACCCAATTCTTATCTGTGGTTCCAAGAAACTGTAGCATGCTCAGCAGTCATATCTTGGTTTAAAACCATCTCAGTAGCCAGACTAAACCAGGTTAACACTAGCCAAAAGTCTCAGACACTTAGATGAGTTAGATAGAAGTCTACCCCAAGTATGTGAAGACTTCCCCTGGTGGAACGGGTAGATGAGAAGAGTTCTTTTCATAGGTCATGCAGGTGACTGAAGCAGGAATTGTAGAGTGCTTAGAGATTGATCAGACATCTAAGATGCCAAGGTCATTCACTGCTCCTGGCCATCCCTAGTCATTCTGAATTTTGTCTGTCCACTGGACTTTGAGGTCTCTGGAAAAAAAGAAGAAGCTGATGACTTTGTGTATCTCTGACTTACTTAAATCCAATCCATAGGCAAGTCACCCTGTAATAATATTGGTCCTCTATGAAAATGGACAAGAAACAACAACAGCAAGTTCCTGATCACTTCCCTCTAGCAATCCCCACATTTTGATCAGATAATCTAGATTCTTAAATCACTAAGAGATGATGATCTGAGAGGAGTTCAATTAACTGGTCTTATTCTTAATCAAATCAAAACAAAACAAGAAAAAATTCAAGATCACAATGTCTTCTGTCTTTCCACTCATAAAGTAAGGAGTATGTATACCTATTGCTTTCCAAGGTTAATTCCTTTTGAATACCCTTGATTCCACCTCTTCCCACTTGATGGACTTACTACAGTAAACATCTCCTCTCTTATTTACCTTCAATCTATTCTTCTCCATTGTCTCATTCCCAACATCTAACAAAATATATATAATTTTCAATAATTTTTTAAAAAGCCTTCAGTTCTGCATTTCATCTCCTCTGTACTTCAGCTACTATGTCATTCACTGTCAATTTTTTGTTATTTGGAAAATATTTCTATAGCCAAAGCTCCCATTTCTTCACCATTTGCCTTCTCTACTTAGGGCAGTTGGGTTTCTGTTCTAAACTCTTCACTTAAAAGACACTCTAAGGAATTATCAGTGACCTCCTAATTGCTAAGACCAATGGCCGTATATCTTTCTTTACTGTTCTGACATACTGAATACTGTTGTCTGACTGTATACCATTTCCTAGCTTTAGAATCTTTGGTAGCTCTTCATTGTCTCTAGGATAAAATAGAAATCCCTCACTACTGCATTCAAAATCCATCACTACTTGGCTCCCATGTATCTTTTATTGTAATAATTATAATCATAATAAGGCAGTTAAGTAGTGCAAGTAGATAGAGTGCTAGATCTAGAGTCAAGTCTCATCTTCATGAGTTCAAATCTGATCTAAACACTAGCTGTATGCCCCTAGACAAATCACTTAATTCCTTTTGTCTCAGTTTCCTCATCTACAAAATAAGCTAGAGAAGGAAATGACAAACTACTCCAGTATCTTTGCAAAGAAAACCCCAAGTGAGGTCACAACACAACTGAATAACAATAGCAAAATCATTATAATAATTATGAGGAGGAGGAGGAGAACTAGCATTTTGATAGAATTTAAGGTTTGCCAAATGCTTTATATATGTTATTATTCCTCTTGCTCATCACAAGAATCCTGAGAGGTAGGTGCTGTTTTTATCTTTAGACAGTCCCTTTTTCTCCCCATTCCTCCCACAAGTCTAGTTTTCTCCAGGTATATTAAGAAGGTGTTTTGTTAATTTCAAATTTGTACAGACATTTATTGAGCACCTACTATGTGCAACTCACTGTGACAAACACTCCTGGAGATATGATGATAAATAACACCCAGCTCTTGCCATTATGATTTCATATGGGAGGAATCTAACTATGTTTCTGTTCATATTACAAGTCAGAAAGTATAGCACCTTAGGGAGACTCTGCTTAATAATGTGACTATTATTATCCTCAGCAAACATCCCTATTTATGCTTTTCCACTATTCATGTGATTATAGTCTCAGGCTGCCTTGTGTTAGACTAGCATCCTGTGGCTGGGGAATGGAGAGAGGATGCTGTGGTATTATAGGCAAAGAAGCGTGAGATGTGGTCTGACAAGGATGTGCTAATAACTCCTGTTAAAACACACACACACAAACATCTCTCCTTCCCTCTCTCTCTCTCTCTCTCTCTCTCTCTCTCTCTCTCTCTCTCTCTCTCTCTCTCTCTTTCTCTCTCTCTCTCTCTCTGTCTCTCTGTCACTCTCTCTCTGTCTCCCCCCCCCCCCTTTCCTTGGACCATAGGAGAGAAAAAAAGCATTAAAAAATAACAGGTGTGAAAACAGTACATATGTATATGTGTGTACATATGTATGTATACATTTACACACACATATTTTTCCCTATCCTTTTCCCTGGACCTTGGGAGGGGAAAAATCCAGACATAATGACTATTTTATATATGTATTTTATATACATATATAGTTATATATATTACATATATATAATATTTCCTCCCCTTTTCCTGGACCTTGGGAGGAAAAAAAAATAACAGGTGTTAAAACAATGCAGTGTGAAGCAAATGTCTCTAATAGAGCCAAGACAATATGTGGCTTAGAAAGCAGTATGGAGAGAGCCATCTGTATTACCTTGCCTTGAAAAGAAACCAAAAATTCTTCCTTGTCCATAGCAATTTCTAATATATCCTCCTCCACCTAGCCACAACAATATCTGAGGAAGGCACTATATGCTTCTATATGACCGGAAAAAGAGCCCCAGAAGACCCAGTTGTGATACATATTACTTATATGACCTTGGGTCAGTTGCTGAACTACTCTGAGCTTGTTTTCTTATCCATGAACTAGGGATAAGAACCTGCTTCAAAAGACTGTTCTGAAGACAGTGATTTTTGTAAATCTTAGAGGGCTATATAAAATTTGAATTATGCCAATGAGAGAGAGAGAGAGAGAGAGAGAGAGAGAGAGAGAGAGAGAGAGAGAGAGAGAGAGAGGGAGAGGTGGGGGGGTGGTATTTGGATATCTTAATTCAGACTTATGATTTCTTTGGTGTGGGAAATGTCCAGTGTGTAAACCCTCTACTAATCCAAGCTGGGGCAGGGAATAGTAGATTTAGAGTAGGAAATAATAGAGTTCATATATTGACTAGTTAGTTGTGTGACCTGGGCAACTGATTTGACTTCCCTGTGCCTAGTTGGTCTCATCTGTAAAATGGGGACAATTATGGCACTGATCTACCAGTATTGTTGTGAGGATAAAATAAGATAATATTTATAAAGTAGTTTGAGAGAATTAAAATGATATATAAATGCTACCTTATTATTATTATATGAAATTCCTCTGAAACTTACACACTTAGAGAGTTGTGTGGGACAGAAAGATGGAAGCCGCTTATCTAGAATTCAGTGGCTAGAGTGGAGTTAATGGCAGTGTTTGAACTGCAGGTGTCTCTTCTACCTTAGCATTATCTCATTGTTCCAGAGGTTACCAGCTGTGTTCATAATTAAACTAATGAAAAGGATAACAATAATACACATAACTGTTAAAACTAAAAAACTGTTAATAAAAAAGATTTTAAGGTTTATGAAATACAATATCTAATTTGGGACCCAAAACAAATTGTGGGGTAGGTATTTATTATGTCCATTTTACTGATGAAGGAATTGAGATAATGACACACCCAAAGAAATTCATAGTTTATTAAATCATGAAGTTGGGAAAAACAAAACAAAACAAAGCATTAGTGATTTTTCTTTTCTTTTTCTGTCTTTGTCTCTCATAACAATTCATGAATTCCTTATATACAGTTGAGTAGGAGCTATGATTTACTTTGATGAAATCCCAGATCTTTTGAAATATTTGAAGGTGATATCTTCCTCTGCTATGAAAAAAGATCTATTTCCCATTTGGTAAATGCAATAAGTAGCCAGGGACATTCAGTTTTTGATGTAATTATTATAACAACCACTAGAGTTTCAAAGAACCCTGATATTTTGTTTGAAATTTTGTTGTTGATGATGATGATGAGAATGATAATTAGATTTTTATAGTATTTTATTTTATGGTTTACAAAGTATCTTACATAAATCTCATTAGATCCCAATAATTCTGTGATTGTTGCTATTGTTATTCCTATTTTAAAGATAGAAAAACTGAAGTTTATAATTGACCTTGGAAGTCATAAGGATCCAGTGTTCCTACTATAAGTCATCTTGGACATATTCTTATCTTTTATGCATAGGCTTCTTTAGATGTCTGGCTCTCAAATTCTTGCTTGACCTTAGATTACATTTTGTTTGGCTACTTAAGTTATGTCATCAAACTTCATCACCCTGCACTTCCAAGTCTTAGAGGCACTGTCTGTTTTCAGATTTTTCTGTGTTTCTTTGTGTATATGCTGTTATGAGAACAGATGCTTTTGCCTCAAATAACCATGTCTTGCTTCTGGCCCTTCATCAAATGAAACATTCTCTCTACAGATTTTTCCCTTGCAGAACAAGCCAGCCTACTCATATTAAAGTGTGCCATTAAGTGTCATTGGCTCCATCTCTTGGCTAGACTATCCCATGCCCTCTCATTAGCTATAACCAAAAAAATAGTGCAACATTCATGACAGAATGTCATACCTTTTATCTACCATAGCTTTAATTTCAGCATTATTTCTAGAATCTGAAAGACTCTCATAAGAGTCACCACAAAACATACTGGTCTCTCAACATGAACATTTTCACATTCCCCCAACCACTTTTTATTTGTGAAATTATAAATAAAGAGTAAAAATCTTCCTTTTATATCTTCTCCAGCCATGGAGATGGCTATCCTAATAAATAAGTCTTCAGCATGTGTACCAAGCTGGAATGGTACAGGTCCAATGATAGAATGTTTCTACTTCCAAAGGGCCAACCTGGCTAAATGTGTAGAGGATCATTACCAGAGTTTGGCAACCACAAGATGATTTCTTTTTGAGAGGGAGAAGGGCAGAGTAATCACTTAAGGGAGCAAAAATTCAAAGCAACTCTTAATTTTGTAAATTCTTCCTTGGCATTAATAGTGATGATGGAAGAATAGTAGAATATGTGTCACAGCATCCTACATTTCTTATATTGTCTCTACAAACTCATTTAACTGCGGATCTTTTAATGTGTGATCTTTGGCCAACATAGTTTCAGAGTTTCTGAATGACATGCACTGATACTCCTGACATATTCAAAGAATGTTAGGAAAATTTTCTGAACATTAGGTATCTTCTTTTTGGAGAATAAATGTAAAGAATGAATAAAAATTCCAAAATGAGATGTTATAGTAGGATTGCAAAAAGAACCTGTAGGAAGAGTACCCACACTGATGATCTTACAGAGATATGTTTGCATTTTTTTAATAGGTGCTTAGAAATTTTCAATAGGTTCTATTATTATTGATTTTTTTTTTTTGAGGAAAGGAAGATGAAGGAGAAATAAGAGTATATGTTGTTGGTTGGACCTGATTAAGGCCAGTCCCTTGGAAGTTTAGGTTTGACACTAGAAGAAAATGAGACATTGATAAAACATTCCATAGTTAACAAAAGGAAAATTAATTTAGATGTAATATAAGAAGGATACTTAACTAGGTTATAGGATTTAGCTCACTTGGAAGGGGCTTCTCCTTCTGTCTAAATGGTAATCAGTATTAGCAGTTAAGAAGGATGTGGTAATTCATCAGGGCTTGGGACAACCACCAAGTCTGAAGATTCCATTCCCCCCTTCCCCAGGAAGACTTTTTATTCCCTCTGGTAACCAAGAAGCAATCCAGTATGGCCTGAAGCCACTAGGAATTTTGATATCCTCAAGCCTTTGCCCTTTGGGTCAATCAAGTCTTGGAATAACTGACTTTTCTTCAAGGCACAGAACTAGACACAGTGTAAGCTGGAGCAGGGAAAGATGGGTAATCATGGCAGATATTGATCCTAACACAGCATGCATATGGAATTGCTCAGTTTCCATTGAGTTATTGAGTTTCCATCATAATTGTTTACATTAGTCATGCATTCCTGTGCCCTCTGACCCGGAACACTGGGGCAGGTACCAGAATAAACATCAAACAGCTATAAAGAGGAACTGATGAGATGACGTGATTCTCACTGGCTTGGAGTTATGTCTTCTGTCCTCATTTCTAACCTGTTATTTAGCAGAAGGAGACTGTTTGTGTTTTTAATCTTTCATCTTTTTTAGAGCCTGAGAACACACTATCTGACACTGTCATAAGTGGTCCTTTTAAAAAATACAGCAAACACTCTTCTTTCATCTCCCACGCAGAAACTAGGAAATAGGACTGCACCATATGGAGTCAGTTTGTAAGAATGATGAATGGGCCCACCTGCTAACACCAATTGGATCACAAAATTAAAGCAACTGGGAGAAGGAAAAGGAGAAACTGCCAGTAAGCGAGTGTTTTTATTCTTCTTGCTGAGCTCAAGATCCCATGGAGAGCTTAATATGAGTCAATAGAGAACTCTGAGAAAAGGGACAAAATGCACTCATAAATGACCTCTGTTCTTTCTGCTCTATCCCTCAATAGATATTGGCAGGTTATAGATTTTCTTTCCTTTTCTTATTAAATGAGTGACACCAAGTCTACACACCTTTCAACACCATCATAGATAGTTGTTGTTGATGATTTTTTTTTAACTCTTACATAGCTTACTACGAAGCCAGATATGAATCTGAGAGAGAAGCACTATAGTATAATACAAAAAGAAGCAAAATCATCTGAAGCATAGGCTCTGAATTCAAGTCCTAGCTCCAATTATTCACTCTGTGTGACCAGGACCAAATAATTCCACTCCCTCTGAGCCCTACTTTCTCCAGCTATTAAAAAAGAAGTGATGATAAAGAAGAAGAAAGAAAACAGAAGGAAAGAAGAAAGAGAGGAAAGAAGGATGAAGGAAGTAAAGAAAGAAGGGAGGAAAAGAGGAAGAAAGAAAAGAAGGAAGGAAGGAGGAAAAGGAGATCAGAAGGAAGGAAAGATGGAAGAAAAGAAAGAAAAGAGGAAGAAAAATAATTTGAAAGTTGAGATGAGGGGAAGGTTTGGGGAGAAAGATAATGAATTTAATTTTGGATATGCTGAGTTTAAGAAGTCGATGGGATATTCAGTTTGATAAGTCTAATAGGCAGTTTGAGATTTAGGGGATCTGGAGAGATTTAGAGCTAGATAAGATCTGAACATCATCTACATGGTCATAATTGGATCCCTGGGAGCTGAAGAGAGGACCAACTGAAATAGTATAGAAGGGGAAGAGAAGGGTCAAGGACAGTGACTTGGTGTACCACAGGTTGTGCTGAAGTTAGCTCAAACTAGATTTCAAGAGTAGATGGTTAAATTTTCAGAGTGAGCATTTACATCTTGAAAATAGGGAAATGCTTCAAAATAGGATGTAGTGTACTGATTCATAGATTGTCTAGACTTAGTGATAGAGAAAATTTTAATGCTTTTAAAACTGAAAATGAGTCCTGCATCTTGTTTTTTTAGAGAGCTAGTTGTTAAACATTTGCCAGTGTTCCTCAGGGTTAAGGGGTGTGGAATGGGTGAAGATGTAACAAAGGAGACTGAGAAGGAGTCACCAGACAGAAAGGAGATGTCACTGTCATGCAAAAACAAAACAAAACAAAAAAATCTTTTCACTGCTTGTCATTACGCTTTGGGTACACATAAAGGGGAAAGGGATCTATTTTGCAAATTTAGAAGTAATGCATTATTTTTTTAAACCCTTACCTTCTAACTTAGAATCAATACTTTGTACTGGTTCCAAGGTAGTAGACTGATAAGAGTTAGGCAATGAGGGTAAAGTGCCAGGATCATATAGCTAGGAAGTGTCTGAGGCCAAATTTGAACCCAGGACTGGTTCTCAATCTACTGAGCTACCTAGCTGTGCCCTTGAAATAATGCATTTTTAAAACCTCAGGAGGTCAAATGAGAAAACATATTATAATTTATGACTTGTATTAGTGACCCATGAATGCAGTGCTGGATCCCTTTCATCAACAGCTAAGAAGATATCTTCTTGTTACTCAGAGTTATGGGTAGGAGGCAATGTTACTGCTTATTTCTGAGCATTAAAATCTATCTTATTGCCTCATATTCATACCTCCAAGTACAGGGTCATGATGAAGTTATTGTACAGTTCTTTTGACACCAAAAAATTTTAACTCTAAATTTCAATGACTTTGTTTGGGTTATAGGTATGGTAGAACCAATCTATAAACATCATTTAAAGGCGAATTGAACTTTCAGAGCTGGTAGTTATTTCAATTCTGCTAGACTTCAGACACAGTTTGCCTGCCCATATATGGCAGCTGTTTTGTGTTTTTTTCTCAGGGTATAAAATGAGTCTTGTACAGTTTGGGTAGAGTGACTGTCTTAAATTATAATAAATTTTCTATTAAAAACAATCTGGAAATGAAATTGGTCATATTTGTGACCTATGATCCCTACTAAGAATTGGTTTCTTGACAGGACATTTTCTATGGCTGTCCCTTTTCTTATCTCTGCCTCCTGTTTTTCCTGGTTTCCTTCAAATCTCAACTCAAATCTCACTTTCCCAGTCCTTCTTAATTCTCTGTTGAATATTTTCAGTTCATCCTGTTTGTTTATACATCATTGTTTGCATTCTGTCTTCCCAATTAGATTGTGAGTTCTTTGAGAACAACCATTGTGTCTTGACTTTCTTTATGTCCAGCATTTAGCACAGTTCCTAGTACATCGTAGGCATTTAAAATTGATTGAATGACTGATCTTGCATAACTACAAAGTTCACCACCGTGTATACCCTGCCCCAGAGAAAGCATCTCCTCTGTAGTGTGCCTGAATGGGAATAGGATAGTAATTATATATCTGCAACTCCCAAAGACACTGGACATTACAAAGGATTGGACCTGTGATTTTGTTGAACAGAGAACCCTTAGATGAAGATAGCAGCATAGAGCCCTAAGAAGTTAAATGATTTGCTCAGTCACAAAACTGTCAGAAGTGAAACTTGAACTCAGGTCTTCCTGGTTCAAGGATCAGCTTCTGATATGGAGGCATACCTTATTTTGTTGCATTTTCCTTTATCGTGCTTCACAGATAGTTCATTTTTTTACATATAGAAGATTTCTGGCAACCCTACACCAAGCAAGTCTACTTGGCACCATTTTTCCAATAGCTTCTGTTCTGTCTCTGGGTCATATTTTGGTAGTTCTCACCATATATGTGATCAGAGATATTTCACGTTACTACACCTAGATAAGACTACAGACTTAAGCAATAAATGTTGTTTGTGTTCTGATTGTTGTACCAACTGGCTGGTTCCCTTCTCTTTCCCTCTCCTCAGCCAATCAAAAACCCTACAATAGCCTCAAAAGGTTCAAGGGAGAGGAAGAGTCAATAAATGTCATAAACTTCATTGCTGTTGTATTTTAAGAAGTTGCCACAGACATAACAACCTTAACTAACTACCATCTTATTTAGTCAGCAGCCATCAACATGGAGACAAGACTCTCCATCAGCAAAATGATTATGATTTTCTGAAATAATATGGTTATGATTTTAGATGGATGTTTTTAGATAGAAAAAAATGCTATAGTTAGCATTTTTAGAAATAAAGTTTTTTTTCTAAATAAGGTAGATACATTTTATTTTTAGATATAATTTGTGGGACCCGCTTTATTGTGATATTTGTGATATTCACTTTGTTGCAGTGGTCTGGAAAAGAACCAGGCTATCTCTGAGGTATGTCTGTAATAACTCATGCTACCTTTCCTACAGTCTCTCTAATAAAAACAGAGCTAATTCCAAGATAGAATTCTGAGAGCAAGGCTAGTTAGAGGTTGTTGGACTTGCAACTGGGGGTCTTGGGTTCAAATTCTATCTCTGAGATTGACTAGGTCTCTCTTCATCTTAGTTTTTTATCTGTAAATTCGAGGTGACAATTCTATTTCCCAACTGACAGGGTTTTTTGTATGGAAAATAATTTACATAACTTGAAATGGTATAAAATATGAGTTATTATTATTCACCAGAGGAGGTTTTGCTAAACATATACACCCAACTTGTATAAATATAGACACGTTCACACTCAGCGTTTGATAAAAACACTTTCGGTAACAGGGAACTTACAACTTCATGTTATAGTAAGCTATTCTGCTCTTGGCTATCTCTTATTGTTTTGTTTTTGATGCTTTAGCAATTCTTCCTTCTATTGGAGAGAGATTTGTTCCCTGTTAACTTCTAACATCTTTCTGAGTTTTGCTCTCTGTAGCAAAGCAGGACAAAACTGATTCTACTTCTGTCTTAAGACTCTTGTGATATTTGGAGATACCCTAAACATGTACCTTAAACTTTCTACTGTCTGGGCTAGGATTTCCTTGCTCCTTTTTCTTGTGACATGATTTCAAGTTTTATCCTCTTACTCTTCTCTGTCTCTGACTCTGCCTCTGTCTCTGTCTCTCTCTGTCTTCTCTCTCCCTCTTTCTCTGTCTCTCCCTCTCTTCTCTCTCTCTGTCTTTCTCTTCTCTTTGTGTCTTCTCTGTGTCTCTTCACTTTCTGTCTCTTTCTCTGTTTCTCTATCTCTTCTCTCTGTTTATATTCTCTTTCCCTCTGTCTCTTCTCTCTGCTTATTTTCTCTTTCCCTCTCTCTCTCTCTCTCTCTCTCTCTCTCTCTCTCTCTCTCTCTCTCTCTCTCTCTCTCTCTCTCTCTTTCCCTCTCTCTCTCTCTCTCTGTCTCTCTATCTCTCTCTCTCTTTCTCTCTCTCTCTCTTTCTCTCTCTCTCTCTCTCTGTCTCTCTCTCTCCCACACACATGCACTTAAAATGTTTCAATTTGCTCATAGGAACAGCAGCCAACACATATCACAACCTTCTCTGAATCTCATCTTAAAGAGTTGCTTAGAACATGTATCAAAACATAAGTCTGCTTGACTCCAAGGCTGGAACCTGTTTCCTGCTATGCCAACTTTAATAATATAAAGAATTAATATACCTTTTCATGTGAACTGCTATTCCACCATGCCTTCTGCATCCTTATGCAGTTGATACTTTGGACTAAATGAAGTATTTTGCATTTATCCCTGTCATTTTTCTGCCCGTCAAGATCTTTTGCAATCTTGATGCTCTATGGGTTGGGTGATCCACAGACCAGCTAAATATATTACTTTTGATACCATTAGTGTTCAAGTCAGTGATAAAAAGATGGACAAGATAGGTGGAAGATAGAACCAGAAATTGGTCACTAAATATTTCTCTACAGAATAAATCAACAATATTTCTGTGTAGCTATTCAAAGATTTAACTATTGTCATCCAGGCCTGATCCTATGATTTTTATTATATAGGTAATTTAATCTGTTCGTGTGCTTGAGTTTCCTTATTGTTAACAAAAGAAAAATAAGATCAGTAGCATCACCTTACCAGTTTGATGAATGATTCAAAGGAGATATTATTAAATAACCTTAAAATGTGTTTCATAAATATAAATATATGTATCTATATTATACAATGATTATAATATGAGTATATAGTTGTATGTTGTGTTTAAGAATTTAATGTGCATTATACATAAGAACTGAGTCTCTAAACTAATGGGTATGAATTTTAAATAAGTAGACCATGGATTGTTAATATCCAACCTCTTTTTCGACCAGTACTTTATAGAAACTACTTTTTCAAAAGTTGCCTATTGACTTTTTACCTGATTAAAAGCAGTGACCCTTTCTAAATTCTTACCTTTCTTGACCTTTCTTAATTTTTTGATATTGTTAAACACCCCCTCCTCTGAGACACTCTCTCCTCTCTTGGTTTCAATTTACTGTCATCTTCTGGTTCAGCTTGAACATTCTTTCTCAGTCATTGTCAACCAACTCTTGCCCTCCGGTGTGGGACTCTGATAGTATTGATTCTTAAGCTTAAAAATATTTAATAAATGTATTTGTTCAAATGAAAAGAGTTTAGTCTCTTATAAGGCCCTTTTGAAAACTTTATATTTACTTCAGTGATTCTCTTATTTATTTCACTGTTCAAATTGTGCCAGTCCCAAACTGTCAGCTACTTTGTGCTAGGTAAGTGATGGGGTTACAAAAAAAAGACAATAGATAAAATCATAAAATAGGTAAAAAAATAGATAAGACCCTCTTTAAAGGAAAAAAAAAACCTGAAATAAATACAAAAAAGACTTCAATCACACAATGAAATTGGTTTTGTTACTCCATAGCCACTCTATATCTATATAAATTACTAATCTAGAATAATAACCACCTTATTTAATCAATAAAAAGATGTTTTTAAGGACCTACTATGTGACAGACATTGTGTTAAGTTCTGGGGATAAAAAGAAAGCATTTCTTGTTGCTGAGGAGCTCATAGTCTTCTTTTAACTCTTACCTTCCATCTTAGAATCAAAATTCTGCATTGGTAACAGTAAGAGCTAAGCAAAGGAGATTAGGAAGTGTATGAGGACAAATTTGAATCCAGGATCGAGGAACTCATAGTCTACTGAGGCCACTATCAACTTGCTGAATATCCATTTGTTCAAAATTATGTTTGACTGTTTCTTTTCTTAAAGATGGAATTTACCATCTGCAAAAACTTTTCTACCATTGAGGAGACTAAAAGATAGATTTGAAAAGAAAAAAAAAAGAATTGGACTAGTCACTCAGCTAGAATGGAAGATAATGAATGTACTTTCCAAATTCTACCCTGGTCCCACAAGATATTAATGGAATAAAAGGAAGTCACTGAGTCCATTGGATGGATTCTCTATGGAGGATTTGGAGAAGGGCACGCACAAGAATCACAGAGGATGAAAACACATTGGTGACTGGCAATTTGGATCACCTGAGAGTAGCAACATTAAAGAGATTAGGATTCATTTAAGTAGCTAAGTAAGAGTATATGGAAAAAGATGCATTGTAGGCCTGAAGGATAATTCCTAATGAGGAAACATGTGTCTTGAGGAGTAGCAGCAGTAGTAGTAGTATTGCTTATATAAGTGCATGGATTTTCAAGGGGTCTGGTTGAAGAACAAAGTTTATTTGGAAGTATAAATATGGGTATTTCTATTTAAAGCAAAAGTAGCCCCATTTATTTATTACTTTTTTATTAAGTAAAATGAGCTAAAACAGAAATGATTACAACATGGGAACAGGGGACTATATAGAGAAGTTTGAGGAGATAGTACATTTGAAGTGTTTGAGGACATAGTATGATTTAGTGTAAAGAGCTCTACTAGATTTGGAGGCAAAAGAGAGGACTGTGTTCAAATTCTCAACTACCTATGTGACCTTGGGCAAATCATTTAACCTCTTTCAGCTTCAGTTACCTAATCCATAAAATGAGGAAGATAGAATAATTGCTTATGTGAATGATGTTGCCTCATTCTACTTTAAACTCCTGTGGTCTATACTAAATTAGGGGTAAAGGAAAACCAAACAAATATTTGGGCTGCTTATTTGGGCTTTGTTTGCATAACATTGCTTTAAGGAAAACCAGAGTCAGAGGAGAGTGAGTAGAATGGAAAGGACTCTTGTAAGCATGACAGATAAGGATATATTAAAGAATTTGAGATGTTTAGCTTGGAAAAATCAAGATGTGAGGGTGGGAAGGGATTTCTAATTTTATTTGAAGGACTATCTCAAAAGATTGACTTATTCTACTTGTCCTGAAGAATAGTAATGCAATGGTGAGTTACAAACATGCAAATTTTAGTTCAATATGAAGAAAAAGAAAAAAATAAACAATTACTAATAATCAGAATGAAATGTCTTGAAAGTGAACTTCCTCTAAATTCTATTGTTTGCCTCCATTCCCTTAACATTTCAATTCTTTCCCAGGATACTATGCTTGTTACAATCTTTCCTCTTCCCCATCTTAGCCCCATATTGAACCAATTCAACTTTACATTATCTTCTTCCCTCAAATCTCTTTACCAATGATCTCTTAATTGCAAAATCTAATGGCTTTTTCTTCTTTCTCAATTTTATTGACTTTTCTGTAACCTATGCCCTTGTTATTTATCCTCTTATTCTAGATCCTTGTTAGAAAACTTACGGCATACATGTCAGAGGGGGCTGTTCCCCTCCCCTTCTCCACTCTGCCTGAGGACATTTCTCTCATCACCAGCCCCTCTGCCCAGCAGTCAAATTGGAGTACTTGTTCCTTTCCTTTTCTGGGGCGAGGAGGGCACTTCACATAGAGCATGAGGATTGCAGTTTGGGCACTCAGTCTTTAAAAGTTTTGTTATCATTCTTTGAGATACTCTCTTCTCTCTAGTTTTCTATGACATTGCTCCATCCTGGTTCTACTCCTGCTTCTGTGCCATTCTTTCTTGTATTCCTTTCTTGGACCATCATCAAGATCATTTCCTAGAATGATGGGCATCCATCAGGGGTCTTTTCTGGGCTCTTTTCTCTTCTCCCACTACCATTTCCCTTGCTTATATCATTAACTCCCATGCATTTAACTATTATGTCTATGCTAATGATTCTTAAACATATTGATCCACAATTCTTCTGAACTCTAGTCTCGAACATCTCCAACTGCTTATTAGACAACTTAGACTAGAAGTCTTATGGATATAATAAATTAAAAATGTCCAAAATAGAATTTTCTTTCCTCTTAAATCCTCCTTTCTTCCAAAAGATTATTGTTGAAGGTACCACTATCTTGCCAAGAACTTGGGCTCTCCTTACCACACTCTCTGACATGCTCTGTCTTTAATCAGTTACTAAGCCCAGTTGATTTCTCTTGAATAACATCTCTAATATCACCTTGACCTTGCCACCATACTAGTTCTTGTCTTCATCATTCTACTCCTGAACTATTGCAATAAACTGATGTTTGGTCTCTCCACCTACCTCCTCACTCTAGTGCATCTTTCACTTAATTGTCAGATTAATTTTCTTAAGCCCGGGTCAGATCATGTCACATTGCCCCATTTAATCAACTCTAGTGACTCTCCATCACGCCCAGGATTAAAGATAATATCTCTTTGGCATTCAAATCCCTTCATAGTCTGGCCCCTTCCAACTGTTCCAACTGTTCCAACTGAGTAAATCTTACTCACCCCAACATACTCTGTGAGTCAGTGACACTGACCTCCTTGCTCTCCTCACAAAAGACCCTCCTCCTGACTTGAGGCAGTTTTACCTTTGTCCTCAATGCTGCAAATTCTCTTCCTCTTCACTTCCTTCAAGTTCTAGCTAAAATCCCACCTTTTACAGGAAAGCTTTTCCAATCTCACTTAATTTTAGAGCCTCCCCTATGTTGATTCTATCTAAGTTATCTACAATTTTTCATGTTACACATAAATATACATAAATACATTTACACGTGTATATAATATAATGTGTTTGCTTGCATATGGGGGAAGGGAATAAGCATTTATATAGGACCTATTATGTGCCAAGCACTTTCCCCAAATACTTTATTTGATTCTCACAACAACTCTGTGAGGTAGCTACTATTATTATTCCAATTTTAATGTTTATTATCATTATATATTTTTTTTTCACATTTTACAGTTGGGAAAACTGGGGCAAATATATAGAGCTTAAGTGACTTGTCCAGGGTCACTTAACATGGAATTTGAACTGGATCTTCCTGATTCTAGTCCTTGTACTCTGTCTACAGTTTTACCACCTGCCTCTACATAGTTATATATGGTCATTTGCATATTGTTTTCCTTATTAGACTGGGAATTTCTTGAGAGCAGGGATGATCTTCTGTCCTTTTTGGAGAGTATCTTCAAGACTTAATAAAGTGCCTGGAATGTAGTAGGCACTGACTGATTAAGTGGAGCTATTAGGTAGAATTTGGAGGATATCTAGTCAGAGATGTTGTATAGAAAATGTCTCCTTTTTGTGAGCAAGTCCAGATTATAGCCATTTGGAAAATGATGAGATAGCTGCCCTGGGTACCCGCCTTGAAAGGAATATTTGGAAGATCTCTCCCTGATGTTCTCTTCTAATCAGGGGGAGAAAATGTCCTTAGGGGCAGAGCTACTGAGTGGGTATAAGTTTCTTGGCTTGTTTCTTCAGAATCAATCTGTTTCCATGATTAACAACTAGACAAAATTTCCAGGTTAACAAAAAAGAATGAATAAATAAGCAAATTAATAAATCATAATTGAATGCATAAACAAACAGATAAAGTTAGACAAATGTATGTTAACCCACTAGAAACAGTAGGTTTCTTGTAAAAGCTGTTCCACAGGTGAGTCAACTCTGTTTTCAAAGCTCTCAGTAATGTTGTATTAAAGGGCACCTAATTGTTCTGAATCTTCAGGATGCTGAAAGATGTTTATAAAAAACAAATTCAGAAGTTTTTTTTTTTTTCTATATACTGGAAACCATTACATTTTTAATCAATGCTTATTGAAAAATTAACTTATGGTTGAGCATTTTGATCCTCTATATTTAAGCATAGCTTATCACCTCAGATACTGTTAGGAGATTAATTATATATATACCCACTACAAACAAAATGAATGCTGCAGAGTATTCCAGACCTATAAGTGGGAACAGCTGAGAGGATTAAGGTTAGGCCCAAAAAAAAACCTGGGAAAAAAGGATTCTAAATATTCCACTGAGTTATCATATCACATTTTTGACTTAACTCTCTTGATTTCTGGTGATGTTATCATTTGTCTTTGCAATAATACCCTGTGAATTAATCTTTCCTCCTACACACCCTCCCTCCATTCCAACATTACTGTTTGATTATCTGCTGTGTCGCTTTCCAGAAAGTATTTTGTGCAGGAAATTTCGGTAGCACTTGGAGAAAACAGATCTCGTAACACAGTAGCAAATCAATAGGTTTTATACCTGAGAAACCCACATATTTGTGTTGGATAAATGTCCCCCTGCCTTGTTTTTGTTCAGCCAGCCCACCTATATACAATCTCCCAGCAGCCACATCTGTATTTAGCCACAGCTCTTTATGAGAAGGCCAGCTTGAGATTCTATTAAAAATGCATTGTTACTATGAGTTTTTTGTTCTTCCTTCCCACATAATAAGCTGAGAGTGACAGTGGGTGAGCATTCTACGGGGATGACTGCTGATCCTTTTATAGACATTATGGCCACACAAACTAATAGAAAATGCATTTTATACCAGGCAGGTGGACTCACTCAGACTGAACTCCAATGTAGGAAAGTGTTTGTTGTTCCATTCTGTCAAGTTGTAATGGTAGCTTTGGTTAAACTAAACCTGACAAGGGGGTTGTCTTGGGCAATAAAACGTCACAGTAGAAGACTGCTCACCATGTTTCCTATTTACAAAATAGGTATTTATAGCTTGATTTGTCTGACATAACACCTAGGGTCTCTCTGGTTAGCCCAGAAACTGCCTATTAGGTAAGACCAATTCTCTGGTAGACTGTCAGAGGAATACCAGGGTTACATGGTAGAGTTCCAAACTTTCTGTTTGGAGCAAAGGAGAAAGACATAAAGGCTTCATATGTGGGTACGAATATAGGACATTTATCTGTTATTCAAGAACCAGGCTCCTTATCATAAGGTTGACCACCAGAAAATTCATTTATTTTTAATTCAAGTCAACCAACATTTACTAAGCATTTAGTATGTTCTAGGCATTGGGCTAACAAAGACAAAGAATAGTCTCAGTCTACAATGTATTTAATGTCTACTAAGGAGCTGCAATCTGTTTAAGTAGACAGATGATTCAACTAGTTATAAAATCATAATTTTTTAAAGGATGAGAGGATCATACATTTAGTGCTTGTAAACCTTAAAATTTCTTAGACTTATAAATGTTGGAAATTTCACCACTGGGAAATTTCATACTTGAAAAATTTCCTATTGATAGTGGAACTCTATTGGAATGTGAACCCCATTGGCATGGGAGGTTCCTTCTCCTCCCTTCTTAAGATTACTTTAGGACAGAAACCTTTTGCTGAACAATGGAAAGGGCTTTGACCTATGCTTAAGCATAGAACAGGAATTTCTTTGAGTCATGATTGATTTTAGAATTGATACAATAGAGATACTTGGAATCAATCTCCACCCTATTCAGTCCTAACAGGATTGAGTAAGGGCTGCAGCCTAGATCAAAATTTAATTATTCCAATCTCTACCCTACTCAGGGTAACAGGATTTAGAAAGGGCTGTAGCAAAGGATCAAGATTTAATTATTGAAAATATGACCTTCAACAGACATGTGCAAAGTCACAGACCTCTGGGTGGTCCTGGGTTAAGCTAGAGCCACCATTGGCACAGGGAAGACATGGACAGTGATTGGTAGATGTGAGAACTGAGGGGAGGGAACTTGGATGGTTTCCTTAAAGATAGAGAGGTCTGAGGACTGAGGGTAGTTGGTTGGAGAGGTTTTTGGTCTGAGAGGTGGTGCTTTGAGAGTTGGCTCTGAAGGAAGCTGGAGGTGGAGGCCCCTGAGACTGTTTCTCCATTCTGGTCACATGAGTAATAGGGACTGATCTCCTTTCTTTGCCCCAGCTATCTAAGGGCTTGGGCCTTTTGGCCCAGCCTAAACAGAAGGGGTATTTAAGCCCTATTCCTTTCTCTCCCCTTTCTCTCTCCCTCTCTCTCTCTATCTCTAATTCCTTTCTTCCTCCTGTTTGTAATTAAACTCTATAAAATGTTGACTGCTGACTTGAGTTTTCATTTAGGAATTACATAGCTGAAATCCTTGGCGACCTTAAATTAATATATATCAGTCTTTTAAAGTGATTTCCTTGTCACATGCTTTAGGGAGCAGTTTAAATAATTTAGTTGACTTTACCTTATTTTACAGATGAAGACTGCTACTCAGAGGAGGTTAGAAACAAAAAACCCAATAAAACAAACAAACGTAATAGTCTAAGGCAATGCAGATAAAGGGCAGAACTGGAGTTTGAACTCAGATCCTCTTTTCACAGAATCAGAGTTAAATGTTATAATAATTAATTTTAAAAACTCTATTATTTAAAGAATGCTTTACAGTTTGAAAATTCAGCCATATATGAATATATCAGGCATATGTACATATTAATGTACATAAATGTATAAATAGATATGTAAACCATTAGGTTTGATAGATATAGCTATCTATGTAGATTCAGAAATGTATACCAAGATGTTATATAATTATGTTTGATAGATACAGATATCTACATAGATTGATACATTAATGTCTACAAAAACATTATACCTCTAGATAAGATAGATAGTTATCTACATAGATTTATAGGAATAAAAATAAATAAATACTCCTAGTATTGAAAAATATGTAGGAATTTTAATAATAAATTAAAAGAGAGAAAGAAAAGAAGAAAAAAAAAGTTCTTTCAGTCAAGAGAGCAGAGCAAAGAGAGACAGAGACTCATACCTGTCACACTTTGCCAAAAGCACAAGCTCTGAATAAAAGAGCCCAGCAGTGTGGGTCTTAGCCAAATTTATCTCCTAAGCATCCTTTCATAAAGTGAGGATGTAACTTAAAAGAATGCTGGGAATGTAGCTCAGGTGTTGTAAAATTTCCATTTGTACAAACACTCCCTGTGATCCTTTGGGATACCAGTCTTCCCAATGGATCATTTTAAACATAATTAAGGTACATACAATTATACACAGGTAACAACAACTTGGGGATAAAGAAACAAAAGGGAATCAAGAACAAAACCAATTGGGGACAGTCCCTTTTGGTACAACAAAGTACATATAAACAAATGTATTTAACACCCCAAAGTTCAGCTTTACACATTCAGTTTTACTCAGGAACTCCTGGGGAAGTATGTGGTCTCCATGGGCATCTCCATGGCTTCTTCCACAAGAAAATCAGTCTCTGGATTCTGGGAAGCAGCAAATTTCTCATCCTTAAATTATTTTTTTCTCAAAAAAGGTCTTAAAACTTTTCATTACAAATTAAAAACATTCACCCCCTAAAGAGGATATCAAGAAAACAAGGAAATTGCACAAGGAAACATGTCTGAGGCATGAAGCATATGAATCACTGCCAATTAAAATCATCAGAAAAAGTAGGAGAAAAAAAAAGCTAAACAACTTTTGGATGACATTTCTAAACATACAATCCAAATTTTATATGAAAAATTTCTAAATACAAAGTTACAACAGGACTTTGAATTATGCCCAATTAAATTAATCCATATCCAACAGCATACACTTACCCATTCAGCAGCCAGGACCATAGTCAACCAACACAGCAAGAAAGTTAGGAAAAGGGACTAGATTTTTTTTTTTGGTCTGATATATTTCTTCTTTTGTTATTTATTCTCAGCAACTGAGTATGGAGACAGAATAGCCAATTGTTAGGTACTTGATATAAATTTCACAATGAGTATGGTACGAGGAGTCCTGCATCTTAACATATGTTAAGCACTGCAACCTTGAGTCTCACACAAGGTTCAAGTCCTTTTTTTATTGGTGTAGAAGTCACAAGAAGTCTCAGCAATCCTAGCAGGATTGGTTATTCTCTCTCTCTCTTTTTTTTTACCTGTGTACTCTTTTGGCACCATTCAGATTAAACGTGCTTCTGTGACACTATATAGATATCTGTGCTTTTTTGGCACTGTGTAGATCAGGTCTGTGCTTCTTTTTGTTCCCATTTCTTCAAATCAGACATATGTACTAAGTCCCAAAATATTTAAATACTAATGGTAATTTCAGTAGTCTAAGGCTTTTGGGGCAGGCAGTTACAGTTAGAACTAATGGATATAGAAAACCTACACTAATTTAATAATCTAAAATCTTTCAATTTAGGGAGATGATATGTGCTTAGGAGATTTAAATTGCACATGCAATTATAAAAATGTGCTAAAAATTCAAAAATATACATCTCCTTTAATCAGTGACAATTAAATATATATATCTTACAATCCATGTCACTTAGGACGGATAGAATATAAAGGTTCTTACCCAAGAATTTAGATGCATTTTCTCTTACCTTAGCCATTTTGAATCTTGAAATTTCTCAGACTCTACCTTAGAACATTTAGTTAGGACCATTCCCCATTTTAAAACAATGAAGGGACTTTGGTCAGGAATGTGGGGACTTCTAACATTATTCCACCCATACTTAAGCATACTTTAGGGGAAGATAAAGTTGTAAAACTCCTTCCTGAACAATAGAAAAGTTCCCAGCCAATACTTAAAATAAAGCTAAAACCCTTAAGCTAGGTCTATTTTTAGATCTAATACAAAAGGGTGCTAAGTACCTATGAAGGTCAAATTAATCACTAAAAGGTCAAGCAAGCTTAGCAAGAGGTAGTGAGGTTTTAGTCTACCCAGAGAAGGTGATAACAAGGTATGAATTAAGAATGGTCAGTCCTGTGGAAAGTGTCTAATGTGACTGGTAGATGTGAAAACTTAGGGGAGGTGACATAGGAGAAAATTCTCTTTAAAAGGAGGTCAGAAGGCCTCTGAAAAGGGAGATTCAACTTTGGAGCTGAATTGGAGGCTGGTCTCTCTCTCAGTGACTGAAATTGATTCAGCTTTGGTAGCTGAGTTGGAGCTCGGACTAGTTGGAGTAGCTGTATCTCTCTACACTAGAATCTTGCTTGGGACAAATTTGTGGTGAGTGGATTAAAGACTGACTGGTTTCTCTCTTAAGGCTCAGGCCTAGGCCATTTTGGCCTAGGCCATTCATACTATATTTCTCTTATTCTCTCTCCTTTTCCTTAATTCCTTTATTTATATTAATTAAAATCTCCATAAAACCCAGCTGACTTGGATATATTTAATATTTGGGAATTTTCCCATGGCGACCACTATATTTTTTATTTGAAACCATATTTTCATGGTCACAGTTTAAGGCAAACACTCTTTTAACTGTTACACCATAGTCCATGGTATGAGGGCAAATGAGGTATAAAACCAATAATACATTGAAGAAGATACAAAATTTTCACAAAAAAAGTACAAAATGCAAATCAAGTCAGTACAGGTCACTAATACAAGTCACTAATGCAGTTTTCTGCACAGTAATATGGGTACAAAGAAAATACCAAATATTCAAAATTCACAAAATACAAGTTTTCCAAATTCAAGTTGTTATAGACATCCATCCATAAAGGCACAAATAAAGATAAGGGGGTCAAATATAGGATGGCACAAATAAAGTAAGGGGGTAGACAGGTTCTTCTTCTTTGCAATGTTTACAGGGAGACAAAACTGAAAAAGGTTAATAGCAACAAAACAACAAAAGCAATAGACTTTAAGGGGCACCACCTTGTGTCCCATGTATAGGGGATTAAGCACCCTGAGCAGTTTGTGAACAAGCTCCACTTAAGAGATATTGTTATGGTATCATTTGGTTTGAATTATCAGTTATTTCATTTAAATTTCTAGAAAAGTTATCAGTTCTAAAATCACAATTTCTAAATTCATTATTTTCATCATAATTTCTATTTCTATTACTCCATTGATTATTGTTTCTGATTACTTGTAAGAAATTTCTACAATTCATCATTATGTGGCCCTTCTTTCCACAGAAGTGGCAGGTAAGGGATCAATAATTAAATTCTGGGAGAGGGGAAAGTGGCATTGGTTGAGTATTATGCCATTTTTCTTATTTTTCAATTCTTTCAGTTAAAGATTTTAATTTTTTCTGGATCTTTTCTAGTAGATCATTAGTTTTTGATTATTTTTCTTTATTACCTTTGAAGACATAAGCAGCATTTCACCTTAACTCATCAATGTCCATTTCAAGCCATTTTGGGCAATTTGTTTTAAAATAATCTTGGAGTACTGTGGAACAATTGTTTACAAAATGTCTTTTTATATATCCAATGCCACTTTCTGTAGAAATATCAAGGTCTAGCTACCTACCTGCCAGTTCAATGAGCCTATCCATAAATTGGGAAGGTGTCTCATTATCAGATTGTTTCAAGCATTTACACTTAATCCAACTATCAGGTCTTTCTGAACACTCCCTCATTGCTTTTAAAATACTGTCCCTAGCACATTTATTGCATATGTTCATTGTGATTGTTATAGTCCCAATGAGGATCTATAGGTGGCCAGTGTGGTGCATTGTGCCCTTGGGCCTTATTAACATGAGAGATGATCTTATCCCTCTCACATTCTGTCAAAAAGGCATGTAGCAATTGTTCAACATCCTTATAAGAAGGATCAAAATGAAAGAATATATCAGCCATCTTTTTTTGTGAAAAAGATAGGTTCATCTTTGTAAATGGGAACATCTCATTTAAATTCTTTAATATCCTGCAGTGTGAAAGGTCTGTGTTGTCTTAGCATTAAGACATCCCCATTTGGTGCTAATGTGGGCACTTCCCTTAAGGGAAAATATTTTCACAGGAATCAGTTAGTACTTGTGGTTTTCTAGAAGGTGTCTATGTGGACACTGAGGTAGTACAAGTAGGAACTTGTATGGTAGGGGATGAGGGTTTTTTTGGGTTGGGATTGGTAATGGGGTAAGAGGAGGGACAGGGCAGGAAGGGGCATCAGGAGAAGGAGCAGGAGAGGGAGTTTTAGCCAAGAGTTCCTCACAACAAGAGAGGATGTTTTCCATTCAAGAAATATGATAAGAGTCCATCAATATTTCAAGAGAAATGGGATTTTCCTCTCTGATTAGTTTGGGAACAGGTTCTTAAAATTTGAATTAGGCATTTGAATGGGATCCTCCTTTTCTACTGGATTGTATTAAGAGTGTTTAAAATTTTCCAACTGAATTTCTACTGCTTGTATTTTTGCTTGCAATTTCTGATTTTCTGCCTCTTGCATCTTAATATTAATAAGTAGGAAAAGAAGAATTCCTAACAACATTAGGAAAAGGAGTCATTCTAAAACCTTAAATGTTTCCAAAGTAATGGACAAAACAGTTTGGGAATGGTAATGGGAACAGGATCTAGAAGAGGACAGCTGATGTTTAGGTTTGGCTCAGAGAGAGTAGAGGGGGTTTGAAGATTTTCCCCTTTCTTCCTTCCCTCCTTAGCTATGGCTGCTCTCCCAGATTTGCCCTTGTCCCTCTTGTCCACCCTTTCACTCCTGGATACCAAAGGGTTTCTTCTTGGGAAGATATCTCTCCCCTTGATCTGTTCACTCACACTTGATTCATAGTTTTGGGGAAAAAATAACTGCTTTAGTGTCAATTAACTTGATCAGGGTAATACAAAGGAATAACTGGCAGGGAATGAATGGGAGAAGATAGTGGGGGAAAGGAGTCCCTTTCTCTAGCTAAAACCTTTCTCCCTCCCTCCTTGAGTTTGGGGGGGAACTCAGGCTTTGGCAAGCTAAGTCCCCTGAGAGAAAGTCAGGTTGACTGACCCTGGGTTTGGCCCCTTGGACACAGTTCAAACTCAGGGCAACAGGAGCTGAGGTAAAGTCTGACAGATTCGAAATGCCTTTTCTCAGGTTTCTCTTCACTGAGTCTCTTCAATTGGGAAATGTTGGGGGGAAGGATTTCCAGTCATAAGCAGGAAAAAGTTGGGTAACCCTCAGGAGAAAGTCTTATTCACCCCTCCCTCTTCAGCTTCTCCAAACTGAGAGACCAACTGATCTTCAGAAGGAACCTTCTGCTTCTCCTCAAGATTCCAACTTCCTGGGCCCTGCCCAGATGAGGTGAAAGATTCCACACACTCTTCAGCCTAGCACCTTTCCCCTATTACTAGCTTGTCACATCAATTTGAAAAAAGCCAACAGACTTTCTTGTAGAGAAAAGATCATGTTGTTCTGTTTTTATTCTCTACAATAATATTGCTCAATATTAACAATAATATCTACAATAATATTGCTCAATATTAACCTCTAGTGGCAGGGGTGAAGAGGTTTAAATTATGTATTATGGGCTGGTTTTAAGGGTGAGGACTTCTTTTAGTTGGAGTCAAAAGAGTTTTGGAGTATAGGAAGATAGGTAGGGTGTTTTTTTGAATAGCAGTTAGCTAGGAGAGAGGACCAGTATCACCCCCCTGAAAAGGGAAAATAAATCCCCCTCTGCTGGACTGGGGTTTTGGGGGCAGGGAATTTAAAGCTTACCAGTATCAGGAACAGCAAGCAGCAGTGACAGCAGGAGTTAGTAGGAACAGCCTATGTGAGGGAGACAGGGCTACCTGGCTCTCCTGATGGATAGGTTTAGGCAATGAGCCTGAGAAGACTTTGTAGGATTTTCAGGAGGGAGAAGAGAGAAGGGAAAAGGAAAAGGGGAGAGGGAAAACCATAGCAGGAGAAGAAATCTGGATTCTCTATTTCTTAATCACTTTTGGTCTGCCAAAAATTTTGTAGGAGTAAAAATAAATAAATACTCCTGGTATTGAAAAATATTTAGGAATTTTAACAACAAATTAAAAGAGAGAGAAAAGAAAAAAATATTCTTTCATTCAAGTGAGGAAAGCAGAGAGAGAGAGAGAGAGAGAGAGAGAGAGAGAGAGAGAGAGAGAGAGAGAGAGAGAGAGAGAGAGAGAAACTCACACCTGTAGCACTTTACCGAAAGCACAAACTCTGAAAAATAGTCTGGGTGGATCTCAGCCAAATTTATCTCCTAAGCATCCTTATGTAAAAGGAGAATGTAACTTAAAAGGATGCTGGGAATGTAGCTCCAGTGTTGCAAATTTTCCATATGCACAGATTAATACATAAATATATACAAAGATATACAATTATGTTTGATAGTTATCTACATAGATTGATACATAAATGTATACAAAGACAGTATATCTTTAGATATGATAAATATAGTTATCTATGGAGAGCAACACATTTTAATATATACAACAATATACCTTTAGATTTGATAGAGCAAAGTAGTACATAAGTGTGCACATTTACAGGCACATGCACATATATACATATATGTATGCTGCAGGTATATATACTATGTATGCTATAGGTATATATGTGTATGCATACTATGTATGATATAGGTATACACATTTATATGCACAAATGTTGTTCTTGTTTTTATTGTCCATTCTTTGTTTTCAGTGAGGACCAATAACATCATGGAGTGATGTCTTGACTTGCAAGTGAAATGGACTTAAGAGGCACAGTTGTGTAAGAGTTAAAATAGTTGAGGCCATAAACTGTAGTGATTAAAATAGTGGAAGGCTTAAGTTGTAGTAAATATAAGAGTGGATGAGTAAGTTGTGACCACAGAAAATATGTTTTCACTACAGTGTTTTGTTTTTAAATCAATATATAAGGTGGTCGCCAGGGAAAAATTCCCAGTTATTCAATATACCCAAGTCAGCTGGGTTTTATAGAGATTTTAATTAATACAATGAGGAATTAAAGAAAGTGAGAGAGAATAAGAAAGGAATAAGTATGAAGGGCCTTAGCCGAAAGGTCTAGACCTGAGTCTTAAGAGAGAGATCAATCAGTCCTTAATCACTCACCACAAGATCTGTCTAAGCAAGGATTCTAGTGACACCAGGCCAGCATCATCTCAGCTGCCTCTACCAGCTCAATCCTCAATCTGAATGCCTCTCTGAATGAATCTGAGCTCCTATTTAAAGGGCATTTTCTCCTATGTCACCTCCCCCAAGTCCTTATATCTACCAATCACAGTAGACGTTTTTCAAAGGACAGACCATTCTTAGTTCACACCTGAGTAGACTAATCTTTTTGAGTAATCACACCTGAGTAGACTAGAATCTCTGAGTAAGTTTTCACCTCTTTGCTCCTTGTAAGTTCATAAGTTGTCTGACCTTTATAGGTACTTAGCACCCTTTTGTCCCAATTATTCAATAAACCCAAAATAGGCATAGCTTAAGAACTTTTGTCCTACTATAAGTATGGGTTTAAGTATCTTTCATTGTTCAGCAAAGAGTTTACAACTTTATCTTCCCCTAGGGCAGACTTAAGTAGGTGAAGTAGAGTTCTCACATTCCTGATCTAAGTACCTTCACTGCCCAAATGGTGATTGGTCCCATTGGGGAATGGTCCCAATGAGGAATGGTCTCCTTATGAAGTAGGGTCTGGGAAATTTTTTAAGGTTCACAATTGCACATTGAGTCCAGAGTAAGACAAAAGTCAAAATGACTGGTGATGGCAGGAGATGCAGTGGATGATCCTGGCATCTTGGATGTCTGCTTAAGCATTAAGCATTTCATTGTATCTGTTTTAGCAGCCTTCCTGGCCCCTTGGAGCAAATAGTTCTCATCCACCCTTGACTCTGGGGCAAATGAAATCTTCACAGGCTTGGAGTAGTCATCTCCCGAATTTACCAACTGGTCTGATGGATTTTCCCTCAATCTGGCTTAGCCCATCTGTGGAGATCGTTTTATTATGTTGTGGCCTCAGGGCATGCTATATGGATTCTTAGAGCCACAAATGGGAGTTGAGTGAAAGGAAGACACCAAAGGCTGATTAGCAGCCCTGAAAAGGGGTTGGCAAGACTTTATAGGAGATGGGCTAGTCGTCTTGGAACACATCATATACTGCTATATACATAGAGACAATATATATGCCTATACTCAAGGTCATGTAGCTATGAAGTATCCAAGGTAGAATTTTAACTTGCCTTGCTAACTCCAATTTCAATACTTTATTAATTACTTCATATGTCTTTGTCTATTCAAGTATGAAACCTTTCAACAAGTTATTTCTTCTACTGAGTAAATAAAATAAACCAAAGAAAAGCCCAAAAATTCTTAGAGGAGAATTTACCTGTGAAAAAGTTATATCACTACCTGCTCTTTTTAAAAATGTATTTTTATATTTATCACAAATAAAAAGCCAAATTGTTTGAGATACAAAAAGGAAAACAAAATCCCCAAAAGGGAGCAGATTTATTTTGGCTTATCTGTTCCTCATTTCTAGCCTTACCTCAATACTTCACATAGGGGCCAGGAGGGCTAGCCCAAGGCTCTGTCAAACCAAGGCTATAGCCTGGAGGTCCATATGTTAAGCAGAGCCAAAAATTGTATATCTGAAAGAAACAGTCTATCTTAAAGGAACATATGTTCATTTTGCCTGGGGCACCAACAACCCTAGGGCCATCACTGGCTACCAAATTATTCTCCATAAATACGGCTTTGTAGGCCTCTTACCTGCCCCCCTCCTCCTCCTCTTCCTGAAATATCTCTACTTCCTCCTTTTCACTCATTCAAAACTATAGGAAAAAAATAGGCAATTCATTGCTCTCTGAACCTGCCCCATGTTTCCTTGCCCTAAGCTCTTATGTTTCCCTGCCTAGAACTGACTTTTCCTGCCCATTCCTCCCATTTTTTTTTTTACTTCATATTTACTCATCCTTCAAAGCTAAGTTCAAATGTTATTATAATCTCATTTTTATAGTTGAAGAAACTAAAGCAAACAGAAGTAAAGTGACTTGCTTAGGGTCATACAGCTAGCAAATATCAGAGTCTGGACTTTAATTCAGGTTTTCCTGATCATAGACACAAGACCATGTACTAAGTTACTTAGCTGTCCAAGTTTAAAAAGAAATTGAACAAGGAAGTAGGAATGACCTTTCCTTAGGTTTGAATGACAGTCAACACTAAAAATACAGGGGCCAGGAAGCTATATTCAAGTGAATTAATGATGCATGTTTGCTGAATAGTCCTCCCTTGGTTAACTATTTGACTATTTACAAGATGTTTTCAGAATGGATAGGAGAGAAAATTTGCTCAAAGCTAAGCCATTTGCTGAGATGGAGCTATAAAATATCCACCCCATTCCCAATAATTTAGGGGCATACTTTCTTACAAATACACATGGCATTTGTGAGAACAACAGGCATGAATGAATGATTGATTGTACACACAATATAATAAATATATTCCATTTATATATATATATAATTATATTGGTATAGTTAATATAATTATATATAAATATAATGATAATTTTACATACATAGATACATATATGTGTATTTGTGTATGTGTATATATACATATACATCTATTTTAATGGTAGATACACATGTAGAGAACACATAGGCAATTCCGAAGTCCTCTACTTCTTGGGCACCTCCTATACATTGTGGATCCAGTATCCTTTCTCTATTCATCAAGTCCTCTCTGCAGCTTGACTCTTGATTATCAGGGCTACTTCTGTTTCAAATCCTTTTCTCTGATTTGGAGTCGTAGTTGGAGTCGTAGCCCTTGAGTCATTTCCTTGATTTAGTCATTGACTCTATGTCCATGTTTTATGGGACTAGTGAATAAGAGGCTCTTCCTTCAATCATGCCTTAGAGTCTCTTTGTCAAATGATATGGGATGCCTTCTTTTTTAGCCAGGTGTAATTTGCTGAATGGATGGAAAGCTCCATGAAGGTCAGGAAACCATGTCTTATTTCCCTGTCACCCAGTTTCGAGTACCAGACCTTGCTCATAGTGGCTATTCCATAAATGTTCATTGAATGAATTTTAGGCAGATTACTTATTCTTACAATTCTAGCCTTGTTTTATCTCTAAAGGGATGTTTGTGAGGCAGACAAGGACTGCAAAACTGGCTATTTCCTTGTGGCCAATTACTGTTATTCTGCCTAAGAAAATCAAAAATAGTGGAAGAGAGAAAATTACAGTACAGTTGTTTGGGGATTACTTTTCTGTTGTCTTACTTGAATATTAAAGTTTAAATGTGAATACAAAAGTCTACAATAATTGTATGAAAGAAAGCCCAGGTGAGTATTTCTAACATATGAAGAAGACAGAAAACAGAATATTTGGGACAGTGGAATAGGCTCAGAAAAATAAGATTAATGTGCAGAGGTGTTTCTACACATGTAATAGGATAGAGAGTGTGTGAGCCAAATTCTGAGTTTGCTTCAGGAACAAAGTTTCTGGATTGCTTGCCCTTATTATTACAAATGGGATATCTTTCTTTATAAATGGAAGAATCTGGTACTCATTATAAAGGAACACTGATGTTCATCATCAACTTTATCTTAATTAATATTTATTGAAAACCTATAAATGCCTTAAGCAGTATATGGCAGAAAAGATTATACAAGAGATTACATTCCTGGCTGGATTAACTTTTTAAAAAAATTAAACAAATATATCCTACTCTCTCCCCCCCCCTACTTTTCCTCTTATTATTCATTATATTTACAGCATTCCAGAATTTTTTTGGGAAAGTGAAAAAAACCCATCCTTGCTTCCCAGGAAATGACATTCTGAAGAGGGAGAAGAAATCAGCAATTTTCCTTTTTAGGGTGCTGGAAAGACCATTGTACTTGGTCAGGGTGGTATTGTCAAAATTCATCAATCAATAACTATCTATTCAATGTCTACTATCCTCCAGGTTCTTTGCTAAGCTCTGAGGGCACAAATACAGATTAAAATAGAAAGGTCCTAGCCCTAGGTTTGAATGTTTGATCCAGTGTAAACTCAATGGTCTTGGACAAGTCACTCACTTGTCTAGGATTTAGTTTCCTCATCACTGAAATGAAAAGATTGGACTAAGGGTAACTAAAGTGTCTCCCGGACTTCATTTTCTATGATTCTATACCAGTCTTTGTCAATCAGGGAAGGCTTCTCAGAGAATATGTCTGTTGAGTAATTCAATAATTGTGATGGATAGAATTTAAAAATGTGTGACATTCTGGGCTAGTTAAGGTTTTAATAACCCAGTAACTCCTTCCACCAGCTGCTGATATAAGTAAGAAGAGTAATGCTATGTGAATTTTGCCTACCCCTTTAAGATAAAGAAGCTTTTAAAAAAGAACATAAAATAAATGATATAGATAAAGGCTCCTTGGATGCTTACATTAGATACTGAAGAGGACACAAGACTTTTCCACAACCTGTAACTTTTTCAGAAGTTTCTGAAAACGAATCCAAAAGTTTATCCTGTAGATAATCTCAAAGAGAGTATCTTGTAAGAGAAAGGAATGCAATATAAATATGTTCCTGGAATCATTTACAACCTTGATAGAGATGTCTTTTCTTTCACCTAAGAAGGAGCCTTTTTTCTTGAAGTTTTCCAGGAATGGAGATTTCACAATTGTCAGAATTAGACAGAAATATGCCCAGGGAAACAGAGACATCAAGGAAAGGAAAACTATTAATCATCTTGGACAATGAAAATAGTGACAGTTTTAACTGGCTGAAATGTGGGGCTCACTCTTTAAATCTGTTTTTAATGTATAAACCGATGGAAAGAAACTTGAACCAACACAAAAAGAATAAAGGGAATTTCAAGTAGTTATTGACCAAAGAACATAAGGGAATATTTGCAAATGTTAATGAAGTTTATGAAGAAGATAAGAAATATTTCAGGGCAAAAAGGATCCTATTAGTCTTTTGAAGAAATAGATGGAAAATGCCAAAGTTGTAAGGGAATGAAATTCAAATTCAAAAACAGACTTTTTTTCCCTCCAAACTCACAGAAGAGACCAGAAAAGATTAGATGATTATTTAAAAATGGAATATGCTTCTAAAAAATAGGCAGTAAAGAGATTTACACTGTATTTAAAGAAAATATAAAATGAAGCAGTTAGGTTAGTCTTTCCTTTTCCAACCCTAAAATTAATTAATATAGAATATATATATATATCTTAATATAATTAATATAGAATCAGATCAGAGGTTGGCAAGGGTCAAAAGACAATTTCTAAGGTAAAATAAGGGCAGCTCGACAGCAGAGTGGATAGAATAAAGAGTCTAGACTCAGGAAGACTTCAGTTCAAATGTGACTTCAGATACTTACTGGCTATATGACCCTGGGCAAGACACTTAAAACTCAGTTTGCCTCAGTTTTCTCATCTGCAAAATGAGCTGGAGAAGGAAATGGGAGGTAGCTTCAGTTTCTTTGCCAAGAAAACCCCAAATGGGTTTTCTTTAGACAAGACTAAAAATAACTAGAAATAGTAATAGTACTAGTAATAATAGTAATAAGATAGTAGATAATAATAAAGTGAGATAATATTTATAAAGCATTTAACATAGTACATGGTACATGATAGGTGCTTGAAAATATTCCCTTGTAAGAATAATAGCAATAACAATAAGAATATATAGAAATTCAAGATTTGCAAAGTACTTTACAAATAGTATTTCATTTTATCCTCCCAACAACCCCAGAAGGAATATTTACCCCATTTTATATATAAAGAAATTTAAGCAAATAGAAGGTGACTTCTCCAGTGTCTCAAAGCTAATGTCTGAGGTAGGATTTGAACTCAAGACTTCTTGACTCTTCTTCCAGTGCTCTACCCATTGTAAAACCTAATTGCTACTTGGTTTTACTTTTACTAAAACATTTGGTACAAGATCAAGAAAACAATTTGAAGAAGTCAGGATGTTAATACAGCCTCATAGATTACAATTTATTAAAAACCCATAAAAGTGTCTGGCAAAATTTCAATATTGAAGAGCCCTTTCTGATTTGGAGCATGACATCTTTCAGTAATGGTTGCACAGTTTTATGTGTCTGGAAGATATAATAGCTAACATTTTTGTAGCTAGCGCTTTAAGGTTTGTAGAGCCTTTTATGCATGCCGTCTCATTTGATCCTCACAACAATCTTGCCAGTTAAGTACTGATATTATTCCCATTTTAAAGATGAAATAAATGGGACAAAGAGGTGATAGGGCTTACCCCGAATCACATATTTAGTAAGTTCTTGAAGCAGGATTCAAAATCCTATCCTCCTGACTTCAAATTCAGCACTCTACCTGCTTTCCTCCCAACAGGGAGGAAAAGGAGAATAATCACTTCATAAGTTCCTACTTCATATGAGCCAGGTACTGTGCTAAGTACTTTAAAAAATATTAACTCATTTGAACCTAATTATGACAATGTCTTTCTTACTTCAAGCCCAATGTTTCATCCTCTGAGCCATATATCAATGAGGTTGTCTGATATCAGATATCAGAAGGATCTGTAATTCCTTGTTACGTGAGAACTCCCTCCCCAAATGGAGATTGCTAGCAATAAGTGATTCAGGAGTTTTTTGTTGTTATTTAGTCATTTCAATTGTGCCTGACTCCATTTTAGGAATTCCTTGGCAAAGAATGGTTTACCATTTCTTTCTTTAGTTTATTTTACAGGCAAGGAAGCTGAAGCAAAGAGGGTTAAGTGACTTGCCCAGGATCACACAGCTGGTTAAGTTTCTGAGGCCAGATGTAAACTCAGGAGGATGAATACTCATGAATAGACCCAGGGCTCTCTGTACTGCATTCATCTAGCTCTCCCTGACCAAGGTTGTTAATTGATATATGGTAGAAGTAAAGAGCTGAACAGATTTGAAACAAGTGAACAATAGCAAAATATGTTTTGCCCAGGCTCATGCAATTGACATGGTCAATTACCCCAAGCCAACCTCTTCCAGATGGAGGAAAGTTTTGGGGAAATGTAGATTTATTTCCCAGATGAGATTGGGTTAAGGTGCATTATCATCCTATATTTGGAAGAGCTGATAAAAATTAAATTTGTTTCAACCATTACTTCTTAAAGAATAAATCTGTGCCAGGTGTTGTGGTAACAATTTTAGGCTTACAGGTCAGAAAAATCTAGATTCAAATCTAGCCATTCAGCCATGCCTACATTAGGAGCTGATACAATTAGTAGCAGCAGTGATAGGTGATTTTTTTTCTTCCTACTCCTTTAAGAAAAATTCGCTTTTAAACCAGGCCACAAATTCAAACTCTGCACTTGAATATTTAAATAACTAATAGAACATGAGAAATTTCTATAATATGTTGCTGGTGATTCAGGTTACCTCAGTACACTCAAATGTCATCTAAAACATAATTATAAAAATTGAAAATTAGATGCAGCTTCCAAATAATTTAAGCCTGAATATTTCTACATGACATTTAAAAAATAAAAGTATCTTAATTTTTCTCATTTAACATGAAATCCAAATCATATTTTAGTGTCCTATTCCTACAGAAATAGATACCATATTTGCTGTTTTTTCCAGCTGCATTGCAAGTTTAAATATTCTGTTCTTTTGTTCCCCCATAAAGAAATTAAAAGTTTCATAAATTTTTTCTTCAAATATTAATTTAGTTACATGAATTAAGTAAACATCAAAGGTATATTTAAGTATATGATTATATACTATCCATATCTTATGATATATTATACATGACACAATATGATATGCTATATTATACAACATAATACTATAGTATATATGCATACATATAGTCAAATGCATATGTTCATGTAACAAAAGATTGAGATGCATAAGAGATGATGGGGACTCACAAACTAAAGAAACCTTGGAATTATTTACAAAACACATATATAGCCCATGCAGTCATTTGCTTTGCTTGCCTATGCATATTTCTTTTTTTTTCTTTTTTTTAAACCCTTACCTTCTGTCTTGGAGTCAATACTGTGTATTGGCTCCAAGGCAGAAGAGTGGTAAGGGCTAGGCAATGGGGGTCAAGTGACTTGCCCAGGGTCACACAGCTGGGAAATGTCATGCATATTTCTTAAAAGAGTTTTGTTATTTCTTTTTTTCCCCCTCTCAATAGTGGAGAAGGTTGGAATAAGAGGAAGGAAATAGTTAACTTAAAAAACCCCACATGCATATTTGACTGTTACCTATGTCTATATTTGGGTCCTTATACCAAGTGGCATCTGTAACTAAAATAGTGAGGGGTGACAAGATAGGAACAATTGGCTGCCAAGTTTTTGGCCATAAAGTCCTCAAACTCTTGCCTGGGGCTATTAACATAAAAGCTGCCTGTGAATTCTTCAAATAGGTAATAAGTATAACAACCTATCTCCATTCTCAATGGGAGATACATTGTGAAAATGACAAGGTAAATACCACATTATCCAATACTATTTTTTCCATGTTACTTTTTTGTCATTTTTATTATTTTCAATAAAAATAGTTCATTACATGTATGCAAAAATATGATTTAGATTTTTAGTTATATTTAAAGACTTTTCATGAAAATAAATTAGCACATTTCATCAAGAAAATTCATAATTTCATCAGTGTGGATGATGTGTCCATTGAGATAAATTAAAATCTCTCTGTACCCTAGTAGATGATTTTCATTCCTTGATCACTGGTGATGAGCCTGGTACAGGGATGGCTTCATTGCCTTTATGGGGTTCCATATAGAAAGTGCCTGATAATGTTTTTCCTTTGAAAAATCCAAGGTCACTCCTATGCTTCAATCAGTTGGGACTCTAAAAGGGAAAAGACAATCACAAATCAGAAAATTAATCTTTGTCAGACCATGTTTCTCAATTTGGAGTTCCGAAATATGACTAGAATATCTTGGGGTTGGAGGTTCTGGCACTGGCCTTTGTATCTAGTTCTAAAAGTTCAATACCTATCTGTTTCTTAATCAGGAGATCCTAGATATCTCATTGGGGTAGTTGGGTGGTGCAATGGATGCTGGAGCTAGCAGGATCTGAATTAAAATCTAAACTCAGACATCACACTTTGTGACCTTGGGCAAGTCACTTAATCCTATTTATCTCAGTTTCTTCATCTGTAAAATGAGCTGTAGAAAGAAATGGCAAACCCAGGTAGTTTCTTTGCCAAGAAAACTTGACATAGGTTCAGGAAGAGCTAGACACAACTGAATAGATACTTAATTCCCAAAGGATTGCCTTTCCTGGGATTTTCTTTTCTGAATAAAAGTAAATGTATTGGGAAAAAATTGTTTTCAAGAAAAAGAATCTTTCTGTATGGGACTGAATTTTGAACTTTCTTGCCTTTCCCCGCCCTCCATCCCCCATACACACTAGATAAATGAACAAAGAAATGTGTTTCCCCCTGTGTTTCTGGCTCTTCTGAAGCTTGCCAGGATTAAACTGTAGCCTGTTTAAGTCACATTGTCATGCACTGGGAACCCCCTAGAGTTTAGGCTTTGCCAAAGAACTAGAAACAAAGAAATATCAGTCCATGGTCCTTCTGGCTCTGAAGGTAGGAGGGGGGGAAAAAAGAACAACTCATTTTCCCCAGACTTTTGGTAGTTTGGGCTGTGCCAAGATGCTCAAGGACCCCAAATTAACTATTGCCCTTTACCAATGACTTTAAGTAGTGATCATTGTCTGCCCCTGTGGAATGAGATGGAGATAGTTCTAATGGGAGTGGAATTTATTTTAAAAAATTAAATGCAATTTAAACAAAAAATTAGAAGGGCAGAAGGCAGGAAACATATCCCACTAATGCTCATATTAGTTATGCTCTAAAACACTGCCACTGTGTGGGAACTTGGAGACATAGCAACCGCTTCTAAATACCAATTGGCAAGGAGTCCCCACAGTCAGTGACTTTTTAAAAGAGTTTCCTCATTTCAGGCATCATCTGAATGCTTTGCTGGTGTTTAATGAAGGGACTGGTACCTTGATTTCCTGTTTTCTTCTCCAGTCTTCGATCCTCTTTCCCCAATCGTTCCTTCCCCCATCCCATTCATTTCAGCCTGGCACAATTGCTAGAGAGTTTTTATGAGGAAAAATTCCTGATGGAGGATTGTCAGCGCTAGTAGAGGAGAGTGGGGAGAGTGGTTTAATATGGGAGGACAAAAAGAACGTATTTAGGGATGGAGCGGGCAGCTGGGGAGGCATAACTATAGAAGAAGTATTAGCCGGGAAAGTGAAGCGAGCAGGGAAGGGGCAGCCGGGAGATTTAGATCCCTGTCTAGAGTCAGCAACTAACCAGCAATAGGACCATCACCTCTTTGAGACTCTGTAAAATGAGGAAGCTTGTCCAGATGATCTCAGAGGTCCCGTATAACTCCAAATGCCTGGGTCTGCACAATCCCCTCATATTTCAATATTCCAGGGAACGCGTGAGGGTTTTTTTTTTTTTTTTAAATCATTCCTGCTCCTAATCTGATCATTCCTCCACATCCTATCTTTCCAGAAATCCTCTTATTGGAGCTCTACCCCAAAGCACTGGAAGCTTTAAAAAAAAAAAAAAAAGAGTCCTTAATCTTTTTTTGGGTGGGCAGGGGACATGGCGTCCTTTGGCAGTCTAGTGAAGTCTATGGTCCTCTTCTTAGAAAAATGTCCTTAGGGGAAGATAGGTGGCTCAGTGTACAGAAAGCCCTGTGTGGAGATGGAAGATCCTAGGGTTCAAATATGACCTCAGATACTTCCTAGTTCTGTGACACTGGGCAAGACACTTTCCCCAAATTGTCTAGTTTTTACCATCCTTTTTCCTTGGAACTGATAACTAGTATTGATTATAAGACAGAGAGTAAGAGTCTTTATTTAAAAGAAATATTTAAATGCAGAAAATAAAATGCATAGAATTAAAAATGATTATATAGCATATAAAATAGATGTCTTTTAATCATAGATTAACATACCTGTTAATGTGAATTAATATAATATAGTTATATAACATATTTTATATTATTATATAATTGCTTTCCTTCAGTCCTTATAAAGTTTTAAAAGATTACAAAGACATATTTATAGACCCTAAATGAAGAACTCCTGTGAAGATCTTCTCAGATAGTATTTCATGGAGACTAAGTTTATCCAGCTGTTGTCTTTCATTTTCCCTACATGATTTTAGCAATTAAAATACATAAAACATTTTGAAATATGGTAATGGGAGAAAATGTTTTGGTTTTTTTAGAGGCACCTTGAAGGCAGAGACTATATATTTTATTCATTTTGGTATTTTGAACAACTGGCACAGAACAATGCTCATATTAAGTCCTTAGTAAATAACTTAAGAATCCAAATTGAATGAAGGAAGTGGAAGTTGGCATGGATTATTCATCTTATGAATATTTTTGATAACATTTATTCTTTTTTATTTTATTTTACTAATCAATTTAATTAAAAAAAAGGAAACAACCCTGATTTTCTGTCTTAGACTAAGCAATTGGGATAGAGAGATTTTTCCAGGGTCTCATAGCTAGGAAGTGCCTGAAGCCAGGTTTGATCACCGGAAGATGAATTTTCCTGATTCTAGGACCAATGCTCTATCCATTGAACCACCTAGTGGCCTCCAGTCATTCTTTTTACAAAGAAAGTATTCTTATAGTCTGATGCAGTTATTTTTTTTCCATTTTCTGAACACCTAGTGAGGGTTTTTGAATACAATAAATATAAAATTTTTTTTATTTACCCTGAATGATCGAAAACATTGGGAATTATATGTAACAGAGGAGATGACTAGTTTAATATCCTCTCTGATCTCTTGCTGATAGTCATGTCTTATGCTTTGCTGAGATATCGCCACAATGACTTATTGGTCACTATCACTGGGGAACATGTCCAATAGGTTTTCTGTTGAGTATCATAGAGGATGGAATCTTAAAAAAACAACACTCCTCTCTGCTTACTAGACTATGAAAGGAGTGAAGGAAAATGTTTCACTTTACTTTGGGGCCTGACTCCTACAGTGAGGAGTCCTTCCAATCTTCCCTCTCTTTTTTACTTTCAGTAATGGGAGAGAGAGATTTCTTTCACTCCCCTTCCTCCCTCCTATGCCCAACATCAATGGTGCCTAGCAGTTTTTGCATATGACAATGACAATTTTTGCTTGCCCAGACAATCCTGAGCCCTTGGTTGCTTTCTTGTCTTTGTCTTTTCTCTTTGCCTATCTTCTCCCTTCCTTGCATACAAATTCATTTCCTCCAAAAAGCAATCCTGAGAAATAGACTCTTCCAACCTTAGTTACTCCATGGGGTTGAGTTGATTCTTGAGTTTATGTAACTTCTCACAGGAGAAAAAACACTTCCGCATCTGCAGTTGAATGACCTAATAAAAGCTAAGCCCTATCCTTTCCATCCAAGAGATGAAGACATTTGAGTTTCTCTGAGAGTACAGGTCTGAAAGAAAAAAAAAGTCACTCTTAAAATGACTTTGCTGTTCAGGAGTATTATAAACATGGTAATGAGTCATTATTATTTTATGATTCTGGCTAAAGTCAGGTCATGGCTTTTTTTGGTATACTATTCGATTGTGGAGGAAATAAATGCATATATTTTATCTAATATACATTTTGCACACTGAGAAATTTTTCTCAGTGTACAAAAGAGACCCTGTTTAAGGGAGTCCTATAAAGGAGCCATACCTAAGTTTTTAAATAGAATATTTTCTTTGGAATTCTTTGGTAGAAACAATGATTTAGTGTGTTAAAAAAGAGTCTGTCTCTCTTCTTTTACAGGTTAAGACCCTCTCAAGAGTAATTTAGTCCATGTAAATTTAGAGCTGGAGCCCTTTTGGGGAGAGTGTAAAAATTAAATTAGTTTTTCTACTAAACGTTTTATATTTTTAGAGGTTTATTAAAGATCATTAGAAATCAAGGATAAAGAAAATACAAAATAAGAAAGCACGTTCTTAGGGCATATAGCCCATTCACAGCCACTTACATCTTGCCTGCATGTGCTTGGAAGTGGAAGAAGAGAGCAAAGTAGGCGGAGAGCCCCTTTAAATAATAATTTGTGATCTCGCACTCAGGTGAGACTACAGGGAATTCTGGGAACTACCAAGGACTTCTGGGGATTGAAGTCTGGGGTTAAAATCTTCATTTTTACAAGAGGAACTACTTTGGGCAAGGGTACATATAGGTCTAGCAGCTGTTCTCATTGTCTATTTCCCCGGATTCTTCATTTCAGCAAGATGAGAAACCTCACAATCGTGTCTACACGTGGTGGATGTTTCCAGATTGGTGTTTCATCATCAGTGCTATTTCCCCTCAAAGAAGATTCCCCCATCATGGATTACATGGTAACTCCCTTCCTCACCTCCAATCCCTTCCCATTCCTCCTGTAGGAGCTCTCAGGACCAATGTGCGATTCCAAAGTTTTAATAAGGTTAGCCTAGTTTAATTGGAGTGGGCTTGAAACCTCTGTTGTCATAATCAAAGAAGCATTCATGTTACCAAATTAACGGGGCTTATTAGGAGAGTGGCCGAGTGCTGAAGTCCTTTGAATACCCAGCCATATGGGTATATCAAGAAGAGATCAAACAGGTCTGACAGTAATTAAGATAATAGGTACTCTCCCTGGTTTTCCCCGGTTTCATCGGAGTCTATTGGCTAACACGTTCTGGGCATTTTGTACAGGATGTCAAAGGAGACCTACTGCAAATGGATTTGCATTATTGAGGCCATCACACACCGGGCACCCTTTGGCAACATGGCAGCCACCCTCCTCCTGCTAGTCGTTATCCTCCCATGAGCCCTGAGCACGTGGCGCCATGAAGACTCCACAGGTCAGTGGCTTGATAGCTCTGGTTTTCTTGGTGCCAGATGGTTAGACTGCCACCACCTCCTCCTGGTGACATTTCCCTTTGATATACCTTCGATTCCGACGAGTTTGCTAAATAGGTAACTACAGCATGTATAATTTCCTCATTAAATCCAAAGACAAGGTCACTGTATGTTAAACGGAGGAAGCAGCTAGTTCACACGTGTTATTGCCATGAAAATATGAGCGCTGAGTTTGTGCACTGACCTTTCAATATCATTCAGAATTAACTTCAGCAGACTGTCTAATGGTAACTATAGCAAGTTTTGCTTTACTAGGGAAAACAGAAGACGGCAGAGAAGGAAATTTGTCCTCTAATATTGGAGATGTTTTGATATGTATATATGTATGTTATATATCTATAGCAAGATTAGACTTTGAAACTGAGTAAATACATCAATTAAAAAACGAATGTTCAATTGTGTCTGTAAAAGTAATATCATAGGAGCAGGATCTGCAAACTCTGACTCACTTACAGTGTTGACTTAATAAAGAAATGCCTGATGGAGACTAAAAATGCTTGTCGGGGAATAAAAGAAGAACTCTAACAGAAGGGAAGATGGGCATAGATTTGTAGTTAGTTAGAAAACAAGTCTACCTGTCCAACAAGTACATGAATAGGTTGTCAGGAGGCTGAAAAGAGAAATAGAAAAAAAAAATAAGTCCTTTTTTTAGCAAGAAGGCTTTCATCTACACATAGAAAATATGGTAGGAAGTTGAGACAATTATCTGGATAATTAAAGTTCAGATTTATTTATTTTTTGATGAGGCTAGATAATGAGGGTGGGAGGAAGTTGTGACTTTGAATTATACAGAATTTCTCTAACTGTGGACCTGGAAAGTGGTCAGAATGGACCTCTGGTAGACTTCATTTAATCCCTCATTTTCTAAACACAAATGGCATCTAAGAACAAAAAGAGCCCACAGAGAAATGATAGTGTTTCATAACCAAATGCACTGGTTCAAATGAATTCGGCATTTATCAAATTTCAATAGCCCTCATCCCAGTGTCTGTGTTTGGCCCAAGTGCCATACCAGATGCTCAGGTCCTTTAATGCCAAGAAACCTTCAGGATGAACATGTATGCTAGAATTTAATTGAAAATTAGACTTTCAATTATATCTTAAGTTATGCTGGCCCCCTAACACACAATTCTTTTTAACGTATAGTTTTTATGTATTCAGCTTTGGGAGGAATTGAGAGTGACAAAACAGTCAGGCTCTCAATTAGAATTGAGGCAACAGAATGTCTCTTGCTATAGGAAAAAGGTTGTGGAGCATTGCTGTAAAGGAAGAAGTGCTCTCTTTATTTAGGGATGATCTGTGTTTTGAGTAGGATTGTTTTTATTTTTTGCAGTAATGGGGAAAGTGTTATATTTATCAGCTTTATATTTCCTTTTTGCTCCATTGATCTAGAGCAGAAGGAGTTAGGTAGCTCAGAGATTACATTGGAATAAAGTTATTGTACTCATATAGAGGTAATTGATAGAGCACTGGTCCTAGAGTCAGGAAGAACTGAATTCAAGTTCTGCCTCAGACATTTACTAACTGTGTGATCCTAGGTAGGTCACTCAACCTCTGTCTCCCTCAGTTTCTTGAACTGTAAAATCTGAACCATCATAACACCTCACTAGATTGTTGTGAGGGTTGAATAAGATTATATCTCTAAAATATTCAACATGGTGCTTCGAACCTATATAGTGGGTACTTACTAAATGCTCTCTCCCTTCTTCCCTTCTTCCTCTCCTACAAGTATATTGTACAATCAGGAAAGAGCATTCTCTTGGTTAGGAGTTAAACTTGGGATTCTTGAATGGACCAATGAACAAAAACCAGAATAGTTCAATAATTTAGACCTAATCCATTTTGAGCTGTTTAGAAATCAAGGGTACCATTTTCTTGGGGTATATGAGTAGACACATTGAGCAGAGACAGAATCAATGTAGGGTTACAATTTTTATCTCATAAGGTCATAGATCTAGATCTGGAAAGGATACTAGAGGTTCTCTAGTTCATCACTCTGATTTTGTAGATAAGAAAACTGAGGTCAGAGAGGTTTAATAATGTCCTCAAAGTTACACAGAAAACTTAGATTTTCTGATTCTGAATCCAGTTCTCTTTCTTCTACATAAGTGCAGTTAAATATAATATCTTTGGAGATTTACAGGCCACTTAGTCTGGGAATAGGTAGATTCATCTATAATTCATATTTCTAATTTTACAACTTTGTTATATTATTTCTGAATTTGTATATTCCCTTTTAGGTTTTTATTCAATTCAGTTAAATTAGCCTTCTGATTTTTCTTCCTGCCTCCAGTTTCTTTCCACACCAGTCCATTTTCCACTCAGCTGTCAAACTGATCTTTCTAAGGCATACAACCAGATCATGTCATACCCTGAAATTTCAGTGGCTCCCTAATACTTTCAGCAATAAATACAAAATCCTTTGTTTGGCTTTTAAAGTCCTTTTTAATCTGATCTGCTCTGATTTTTCCAGGTTTCTTTCACCTCAATTCCCTCCAAGTATTTTTTCATGTAGTGATGCTGGTCTTCATACTGTTCCTCACATTCTATTCCTGACTCTAAGCATTCTCATGGCTTGACCCTTTCTCCTTCTTCCTTTCTGACTCATGACTCTTTGTCTTCCTTCAAGTCCCATTTAAAATCCCACTTTTTAAAAGAACATTTTCCCATTCACACTTTATGCTTTATATCTTCTGTTGATTATCTCAGATTTATTTGTACGAAGTTGTTTGTTATGTTTTCAACATTAGATTGTGAATTCCTTGATGTCAAAGACTGTTTTTGCTTTTCTTCAAATCTTCCAAGCTTTACATTTTTTTCAGTCATTTCCAACTCTTTGTGATCCCATTTGGGATTTTCATGGTAAAGATGCTGGAGTGACTTTCCATTTCCTTTTACAGCTCATTTTATAGATCAGAGACTGGGGCCAACAGGTCAAGCTACATGGCCAGGGTCATACAGCTTGTAAGTGATTTGAACTCATGAAGATGAGTCTTCCTATCTCTAAGACCAGCACTAACCACTGAGACACCTTGCTGCTCCTCCTTGACACCTAGTATGTGCTTAATAAAGACTCATTGTCTTTGATTCAAGAGGGAATTACTAAATACCTGAGATGTACCAGCAACTATGGTAGACTCTGAAGATTCAAACATAAAAATGAGTAGCTTTTTAGAGAATACCTAGGGAAAATAACACACACTTATGGAAATATATTATAATTAAATGCAAATAATTTACAAATAAATTTATGAGAGAAGTATTAGAAACTGGGAAGATCAGGACAGGTTTCCTGCAGAAGCTCTGTTTTGAAGTAAGCGATGGTTTTTATGCAATACAATTGAATAGGAGTACATTCTAGACATGGGCAACATGTGTGCAAAGATGTAGAGATGGAGAAGGAGGCTGCTTGCAGAAAGTGGGATTTTGAGTTGAATTTTAAAGGAGGCCATGGAATTTAGGAGGTGGAGATGAGGAAGAATTACATTAGAGGTATCAGTGATAACCATTGAAAAAGAGTCAGGAGGTGGTTCATCATGTTCTAGATACAAGTAGAAAAATGTGGCTGTATTTTAGAGTGTGTAGAAAAGAGTGAAGTATAACAAGGCTGAAAAGGCAAGAAAGGGTAAGGTTTTAAAGACCTTTAAATGCAAAAGAGAAGTGCAACTAGGTGGCACAGTGAATAGTGTGCCAGGTCTGAAGTCAGGAAGACACACTTTCCTGAATTCAAATTTGGCCTCAGACACTTCTTAGTTATGTGACCTTGAGCAAGTCATTTCACCCTGATTGCCTTGCTTTCCTCATCTGTAAAATGAGTTGGAGAACGAAATGGTAAACCACTCCAGCATCTTTGCCAAGAAAATCTCAAATGGGGTCATGAAGAGGCAGACACAAATGAAACAACTGGATAACAAACACTAAAGAGAACACTTTGTATTTGGCTTTGTAAGTAATTGAAAAGTATTCAGGGGGAGGAAAGATTTTTATGGCCAAACTTTTAGAATATAACCCTGGCCAATAAATGGAGTTGGTTTGCAGTGGAGAGGAGCAGTCTAGGTAAATGGTGATGAGAATCTAAACTAGGGTGTTAAGTAGAAGTAGAGAGAAGAAGACATAGAGAAGAAATGATCTGAAGGTAGGTATGATTAGACTTGATGACAGATTAGATCTCTTGGTGAGTACAAGTGATGAGTCCAGGAAGATATCCACATTATGAGCCTTGTTGACTTGGGAGGGTAATGATGCTCTTGGCAGCACCAGGATGGATTGAAAAAAGGAAACGTTTGAAACAAGGAGACTGATAAAATTCAAAGAATTTTAGAATCAGAACTTTAGAAATAGAAAGGATATTTAAAGAGGATATTATAATGCTCTTCATTCAGGAATTCTTAATCTTTTGTGTCATAGACCTTTTGACAATCCAGTGAAGTCTATAAATCACTTTCTGGAAGAATTTTAAAAAATATATAACATAAATACATCACGTTACAGAGATTATATGTTTTTTTCCCAAGTTAGTGGACCCCATCTTAACCTCTTTTAGAGAGATATCATGAGTTATAAACTTAGATAATGTCATATTATATGGAAAGGGGATCTACTTGGATAGGAAAGGGGAAAAGGAGATAGATGCAATTATTTGAAGCTAAGGTACAGTCAAAGAAAGCAAAACCAACAAAGAATTGGGTGTGATATTGTTAATGTAAATCTTTGAACCCCAGAACCAAGAGACTCTCCTGGGAGATACAAGAGATTTGGAACTCTTAGTTCATGGGTGTGATGGAGGAATTGGGCACAGACTGAAGAAATGATATGCAAAGCAGGAAGAGCTCAAGAACACATGGAACTCAGATCATTGGGGGAGGTGAGAGACAGAGAATTCCATGGAAGTTTGAAGAAGGGGAAGTTGGACCCCCCCAGCTGACTGGACTTCACTTCTGCTTGAAGGTGGTTTGAAGACAGACCACTTCATCTTCTCTCTGGCCATTACCTTTCTACTTCTGTTTTGAGCTGAAGAAATAGTCTTGCCCAGAAAAGACCCCAGCAGGGTTACTGCCATCTTTTCTTAGGGGAAGAAATTTCATTTCCTTTTTTTTTTAAAGACTTACTTCACAGCCTTCAACAAGTGATACAATTTAGAAATAGGGAAACTCTTTCCCTCCTTCCTAGTCTTCTCCTTATTTCCTTCCCCCCAAGAGAATAAATAGATCCTTTAACTAAAGAAATTGGTTTGAAGACTTTTGTTATTAGAGGGAGGAGCAGACTCACCATCTGTGAGAAATTCTCCATTAGGTTACTTATTGAGGAAGAACAGGAAGTAAAAGAGGGGCTCAGAAATCAACTTCCTTCAATTACTTCCTTGAGTAACAGCTTTTGATTCCCCTTATTATCACTCACAAATTCCCCTCTCTAATAAAATTCTAATACATGGGGTTAGCCATCAGTGTAAAAAATATGATAGGGTATCTGTTGGTTGAATTTGGGGCCCTACAGTTGGAGTCAGAAGATCCATGCTTACAATCTTAATTCCTTATTGAGTTGGGTAAGTCCTTTGTCCATGTTGGGCTCTAGTGTCCTCATCTATAAAATGAAGAAGTAAGACAAAATTATCTTTAAGTTTTTCTTTCCGGTTCAAAATTTATCATGTAATGATTGTACTTTAGCCTGGAAAAGAGAAGAAGTAGGGAAGATATAATCATCTTCATTTAGTATTTGAAGACTTGTGTTTTGGATGATGAGTCATATGTGTTCTGCTTGGTTTCAGAGGGAAGGACTAAGAACAGTGAATTGGAGAGGCAGATTTTACCTAACCTATTGAAACTGGAGCTGTGATTTCATCGGGATAAGGTGAGGAGCCTCCTCTGTCATTTATAGTCTTAGAGGGTTGTGTTTACTGAGAATTGAAGTGACTTATTCAAAGTCACATTGCCACTATGGGTCAGAGAGAGCACACCAATCCAGGTTTTCCTGGCACTATGCATTAAGCCACACTCCCCCTATTTATCTTTTTATCATCTTGATAGCATCACTTTCTGCTGGTTTTCCTGACTTCTTTTTACTCTCAGTTAAAATTCCACCTTCTTCAAGAATCCCTTTAATGCTAGTGCCTTTCCCCTATGATTATCTACTATTGATCCTGCTTGCCTTGTTTATACCTAATTGCTTCCATGTTCCTCCTTCATTACACAGTGAAATCCTTGAGAGTAGGAACTATTTTGGATGGTTTCATTGTTACAACCTTTTTTTTTTTTGTGGAGGGGAGGGAAGGGAGGCTTTTTGTTATCCCCAGAGCTGACCATAGTACCTGAGCCTCAGTAATTGCTTGTTGACTGACCAAAAAAAAAAATCCTTAAAAGGACAAAGCAGTCCAATGAGCTCTCAAATGGAAGGCTCCATGCTTTTTTTGTGTAATTCTTTAACAGTCCTCAGTGGACCCACGGTATGAAGGGTCACAGAATCTCAGTGTTAGAAGGAATCTCAGAGGCCATTTAGCCCCACTCATACCTTATCTCCAAATACCTTCTACAACATTACTGATAACGTGGACATCAAATCTTTACTTGAAAATCTTTAGGGAGTTAAAATTCACTACCATGCGTGGCAAGACATCATGCTTTTGGACAGCACTAATGACAAGGGAGTTTTCCCTCATATCAACATCTTTTCTAGAATGTCTTTCTATTATTTTAACCTATTATTAAAGGCTGCATGATATGTTGGGATGGTGCTGGATAGCTGACAATGTTTCTATAAACATGCATGTGCAACAACACACATACAACATACATGTTTACATACATATATGCGTTTATAAGTCTTCTTTGGAGAAGTAACTATTTAAAACATTTTTATGTGTACAATATCTTCTATGTTATGAATCATATTTTAATTTGATCTATGTTAACTATGTTATACAATTCACTTAATGATCTCTAATAAGCCAGAATTTTAACCTTAGGGTCAGGCTGCCTGAGGTCACCAGAGGTTTTGTAGGGGACAAGCGAGGTAAGTGAAATGAGAGTTTGTATCCCAGAACATTATATTCTCTGCAGCCCAGAGAGATATATTTTATGAAATCAGCTACCCCACCGAGGAAAGTTCAAAGCACACAGTGAACAGCCTCAAATGGCTGGGAGGAAGGGGATGGAGGAGATCTGACTCAGTTTTCCAACCTTGTCCGGGCTCTGTCTTGGGCATTGTGTTCTGGTTTATTTAATCATCTATTTAAGCAAGGGCTCACCAGAAGCCATTTTTTACATTTACTTCTTGTTGGTTGGAATCCTTCTAAAATTGCCTGAGTTCATTATCCTGCTTTAATCAGTACAGTATAATGAATATACTTAAATCTGTCTTTGCTGATTGAAGCTCTTACATGATTCTAGGTCAGGATTCTAAATGCCGGGGTGATCCTTGAAGCTGATTGTTGCTGGAGGTGGAAAGGAGATAGGGGATTGGTCTCTGATTGACCTCTATACAGCCACTGTGAGGTTTTGTAAAAAAAAAAAAAAACAAACCCTGATAAAAGATTGTTTTCTTATAATTTATCCCTTTCATTTAAAATCCAAGATGGGTGGGATGATAGTGAAGGCAGAATCTTGATAATTAGGGATTCCAGCTATTTGAAACTAATCAACCATATGTTTTTAAAATAAAATTTTTGAAGTATTTTTTTTTCTTTCAGAGTCATTTCCCAAGGTATCATCCCTTCCCCATTAAATACTTTCTTATTGTAAAGGGGAAAAAAACCTGACAAACTCACTATCATGAGAACCACAACTGACATTTATTATCTAGATTTCCCCATATCACTACAAGGAACAGAAGAGGAAACTGTGTTTCATCATCTCTTCTTCAGGATGGAAAAATAGTCATTTCAGAGTTTGACTTCGTCTTAGTGTTGGTTTCATTGCTCTTATTTCAGAAATTGGGTATATAATTCTTCTTCTTAGTACTTCAGCCTATATCAGATTATACATGCCTTCCAACATTTCTCTGAACTTTTATATTAATATTTAGTTGTTTAAAATGTTATTTCTTTATATTCATAACTGCATTATTAAGCACATATTGAGCTCTTATTATCTGTCTAGCATTTTTCCAGCCATTGTAGATTGCAACAATTCCTGTACTCAAGGTGCTTACCTTCTAATGAGGCAAGACAATATAGAGAGACCACTGTGATCAAGGAAAGTTGGTTTGAGAAGTCCTAGGGATGATAAACCAAATAATAGGGCTGTCCATTGACACAACAATTCCAGAGGTGATAGCAGGCATCAAATTGATTGGTTCTTAGATCAAGCAAGAGTTGTCAAGTAGGGAGAAGCATGACTACAGTGGCAGGACAGAAAATGGATGGAGGGTGGATGAATATATATATGGTTCCACGGAGTTTAGACTTGAATGATTCAACTTCTTTCAGACATAGTTCAGATAGCAGAATGTTCAACTATTTTTCATTTGATAGACATTTGCTTTGTTTACATTTTTTGCTACTTGTTGTTCCTAACCAACTCCTTGTGATATATGCCTTTAAATACTGGGTCAAAGCCAGTATGAATATTTTAGTAGTTTGATTCACATAATTTCAAATTATTGTCCAGTGATCAGACCAATTCATGGCTCCATCCACAGGGTATCAGTGAGACTATTCCTATAGCCCTTTCAATGATTTGCTATTTTCTCATTTCTCATTTTTCCCCAATTTCACAGGTATAAGGTAAAACACCATTCAATTCAATTTAGATTATTATTATTATTCATAATTTAAAGTATCCTTTCATATAGTAGTTGTTAGTTTTCCTATTATCTTTAGAAAACTACTAAGTTACAAATTTCAACCACTTATTCACTGCAGAATGGGTCATATATTTACGTGAATTCCCTCCAGCATTAGACACCAGAATTTTATCTGAGATGTTTGATACAAAGATTTTACCCCAAGTTGACAAAATCTTTTCTTATTCAAGCTGCATTGATTTTTAACCACATTTCCCCTGCCTCTGCAGTGTCTCTGTGAGTTAGCTATAGCAGCTAGTGTTAGTTATTTATCCAACTCTTGTTATGGCTCTCACTAGTGAGATGGGCTCAGGGCTTCTGATTGATGTTCACTGAGAGCATGACTAATTTTCTCTCAATTAGTTTTATTATTTTTTCCATTGGAAAAGGATTAATCTGTCTTAAGACAAATGGCAAATTCATTCTGTCTTCTGTTATGACAGACTGGACATAATTCACTAGCTAAAATGTATCATTTATGACGTCTGGAATGATGTGCAGCATATCATCTAAAGACAGCTCTTTGATCCTTTTTGGTGTTTGACCTTTGGTTATTATTTATGAGACTTATTTTCTTCTCAGCAGTGTTTCCCTTCCCCCGCATCATCTGTCCTTTACATAAGGCTAATGAAAAAAAGGTTAGAGTTTTATAATTGACTGAGACCTTAGGTTAGAAAAACTGTAATACAAAAGGATTTACGTTTTAGAAGAAAAGAAAAAAATAGGCATATCTCACATATTGTTACCCTGACTAGCAGAGGAGGAGAGAGAGTGTTGGATTTGGGGTCAACAAGATCTGAATTTAAATTTCAACTCTGCTATATATACTACAGAATTATCTTTGTCCTCAGCTTGCAGGTAGATTGTGATGGAACTGGGATCCAAGGTGACCTGAGGATTTAGAGACAGCATACTCCTTAAGACCAGGAATACTTTTGTCTATGTTTGTATCCCCAGAACTTAGTGCCTGGCACATAGTAAGTACTTTTTTTTTTGGTAAACACTCACCTCCTGTCTTAGAATTAATACTGTGTATTGGTTTCAAGGCAGAAGAGTAGGAAGGTCTAGGCAATCAGGGTTAAATGATGTGTCCACGGTCACGTAGCTAGGAAGTGTCTGAATTCAGATTTGAACCCAGGACCTCTGTCTATGTATGGGCTTGACTTTTAATCAACAGAGAAACTCAGATATGCCCACATAGTAAGTTCTTAAATATTTTGGTTGATTGATTGAGTTAAATGGAACCTTAAGAATCCATCGCATTTCTTTTACATGTTAAAATACTGTGCGATTTTAGAGATGTTTGGGTAAGTCCTTTAAATTCTATGAACCTCAGTTTCTTCCTCTGTAAAGTATCAATTTACTCTGTCTGTCTCATAGGGCAATTAGAAGGAAAATTTGTCGTGTTTCAAAATGGTAAAAAACCTATAAAATGGGTTCTTCTTTTTTTCATGCTTCATGATGTTCAAATTCGTCAGCCTGGCTTTTGAGACCTTTTGTAATATAATTTTAATAAAGGTCACATCAGGGGCATAAAAATACTATTTTATTTGATCCCTATGATGGTCTTGTGAGTAGGTACTATTATTATCCCTGTTTTAAAGAGGAGGCTATGTGGACTAAGAGAGATTACATGATTTCCCAAGGTCATACAGGTAGTAAATTTCTAAAGTAGAATTTGAACGGAATTCTTTTTTTTTTTAACTCCAATGCTAGCACTCTATTATTTTTCCAGCTTGTTTGTATGTAAATTATTCTGGAAATCTTAAAGCACACAGTGCATTATTATTATGAATAACAATAACATAATTACAAAGTAAACTTCAGCAGAACACTGTAAGGTCTGCCAGAGACCAGCCCTGCCCTCACTCCTTAACCCTCTGATTCATCAATATTAAAATGGAATGCTTACTTTATTCCGGTATTAACTCCAAAGAATAAGATATTATAGCACAACCCTCAGTCCCCACACCAATTGTCTGTTCAGTTTTTAGTACCCCACAAACTGACTCCATAAAGTTGTTTCACCTAATGTGATGCTTTTTCTGTATTAAATCAATGGCATTAGGCAGAGGCTAGCTTGTATTCAAATTATAAAGGAAAATGAAGTGAAAGATTATCTTTTAAAGATTTCTGGTAGATAAAAAAAAAAACAGAAAATGATTTGTCCAATCTGTCAACTAACAATTATTAAATGTTTTATACTTGACAGATATTGTGCAAAGGGCTAAGTTCAGATTCAGATCTTGTGTCTATCCATTCACTCTATATGAAATTATATTATGGGAAAATTATGTGATAATAATGGTTTAAATTCATAATAAGGGAGGAGATAACATACTTAGTATGAAAAAGAAATCTAAACTTTGCCTAAAACACCAACTGAATCTAAGGATGAAGCAACATAACTAGAATGGCTAGTTAAAAAAAAGGGGGGGGGCAGCTGGGTGGCTCAGTGGATTGAGAGCCAGGCATAGAGAAGGGAGGTCCTAGGTTCAAATCTGTCCTCAGACACTTCCCAGCTGTGTGACCCTGGGCAAGTCACTTGACCCCCATTGCCTAGCCCTTACCACTCTTCTGCCTTGGAGCCAATACACAGTATTGACTCCAAGATGGAAGGTGAGGGTTAAAAAAAAAAGTTCAGCAGTAGAATAAACAAACTTAGGTTCTATATGCTCTGGATTTAAGGTTTATGTAGTTTTTATTTCCAGTATTTGTTTTGAAACTCCATGAGGTCTGAGTAGAACCAATCTTGGATTCCAAAATACATATTTTTGAAACTGTTGCTACAATTGACTGTATTTTGTTACCGGTGAGGAAAATTCTCCATTTTCATATGAAACAAAAATGTATCCCAGGGGATCATGGGTTACAATTAGGACCAAATAAAATGAGTCAAAACCAAATTTTTGTCAAAGTTGACAATTATTGAAACATTCCTAAACCACTGAGGGCAAGTAACGTACACACCTCGATGACCTAAGAGAATAGTGAAGATCTCAGAAGATGGTTCCAATAATAGGGCTTTGCCCTTCAGAGTCATCACTATTTTTTGGGGAGTGTTCTCTATGTCTATGATTTCAAGAAGCCCTCTGCAGCCTAAATAGTAAGCCTCTCCCACAGATACACACAACAAAGGCACACACAAATACAGACACACAGGTGATCATCTAGATAACTAAACTTTCTATAATTGTGCTGATCTGAAGAAAAAAAAAAGTCTCACCTGGTCCTTTTATTATCCCTCCTTCTAAAATGCTCAGCTTAACCTGGACCAGGTAATAAGCTAGCTCGCCAATAGCCCAGGGCTTCAGTCTCTTCCTGATTTTAACTACTATTTATAGGAAGCCTCAAAGTGGGAGAGAAGGTGGTATCCTGATTAGGGCCATCTGCAACAGCTGCTGCCATCCTATCCCATAGATCAACTGACCTGCCTTCTTGACTGTAGTAACCAACTATTTGGAATGGAATTTGCAGAATGTGCAGGGAGTCGAAGGTCCATGCATGAATACATCCCTGCCTATCACTCTGTTTCCAGTAGTGTGAATTTTAAAAGAGACAGGGTCTGAGCCTCTAGAGACAGGGTCTGAGCCACCTGTATGGGCAGGGTAATGAACCAACGACAATTGCCCCTCTCCAGAAATCCAATTATCAATCCATTACTTGCCACTTCTGTGAGAAGAAGGGCCACAAAATGATGGAATGTAGAACCTTTCTTAAGATGTTTGGAAGGAATACACAGTTTAATAATAGTTTTAGAAATAATAACTATAATGAATATAGAAATAAGAACTTTAGAAACCAGAATTATAGAAATAGGAATTGGGAAATTAATGACAATGCTCAAATTGAAGAAAATTTTAATGATAATACTCAACAATATATGAGAAATGGCGCTCGTCCAAAAATTACTCGAGGTACTAATGACTCTCAGAGAGGTGCCCTTCAGGGGGGTGCCCAAGGAATATCCCAAACACAATGATGGTGCCCGGGGGGGGCTAGGGCACAGGAATCAGAGGATACACCCTTTGATTTCCCGGACCCTGATGTCCTACTACCCGTTGTCCCTATCCACTGCCCTCCCCATACTAATGAACCCCATGTTACCTTAAAGGTGGGTAACACCTATTATGATTGTCTATTAGACACCGGAGCTTCCTGGTCTGTATTGAAGAGAAAACCTGATTTACAATGTTATTCTATTGGCTCAGAGAATGTAATGGGAGTATCAGGAATAACCCAAAGAGTTAAAAGACTTCCTCCTAGAATGGTGTCTGTAGGACCCCTAGAAGTACAACACTCTTTCCTTTTGATGCCTGACTCCCCTTTAAATTTGCTGGGGAGGGACCTTCTATGCAAACTCAGAGCCACAATAACCTGCTCCCCAGATGGCTCATTATCATTAGAAGTACCAGAGGAATCTTTAAAATTACTCCCTGTACTTCTCTCGGAAAACCAGGACGCAAAAGAGCCTTCCATTTTTGAAATACCTAAAGATATACCTGAGTCTCTTTGGGCCACATCTTCTTCTGATGTAGGCTTGCTTAAATCTGCTGTTCCTGTGCAGATAAAAACTAAATCTAGCCCACCTCCTTCTATCCCTCAGTATCCCCTCTCAAAGGAGGCAATTGAGGGTATTACACCAGTTATTAACTCATTAATAGAACAGGGAATAATAATCCCTTGCAAATCTGAATACAACACGCCCATCCTACCAATTAAAAAACCAAAAAAAGGGCCCGATGGCAAGCACATCTATAGATTTATACAGGATCTAAGGGCAGTAAATAATCACGTTATAAAGAGACACTCCGTAGTTTCTAACATACATACTATTATTTCATCTATTCCTAGCACAGCTACATACTTTACAGTAGTAGACTTGTGTTCAGCCTTTTTTTCAATACCAATACATGAAAACTCCAGACATATTTTTGCTTTCACCTGGAAGGGCTCACAATATACCTGGTGTCGGCTGCCACAGGGTTATGTCGAAAGTCCGAGCTTATTTGAGCAAATTTTGAGCCAAGACACAGACAACATAACATTTAAAAATAGCAAATTAATCAAATATGTAGATGATCTACTCTTGGCTTCAACAGATGCAAAAACATGTCAAGAAGATAGCAAACACCTTCTTTTGGAATTGCACAAAAGAGGTCATAAGATCTCGAAGGACAAAGTTCAGTGGTGTCTCCCCAAAGTAGAATATTTGGGGTTCATTCTGACAGCTGGTGCCCGCTCTATTTCTCCCAAGCGAATTGAGAATATTCAAAAATTGAGTGCTCCTACTACTAAAAAACAGTTAAGAGCAATTCTGGGAGCAACAGGGTTTTGCAGACAATGGATTCCTTGTTATGGGGAAATTACTAAACCTCTTATAGCACTAACAAGGGATGTAGTCCCTGAACCCCTCAAATTAGAGCCTGAACACCTGTCAGCTCTATCAGAGCTAAAAAAGGCTATCTTATCTGCCCCTGCTCTAGGCATCCCAAATTACAACAAGCCATTTACTTTATATGTACATGAGCGAAGAGGAGTAGCCTCAGGCGTTTTAACTCAGACTTTGGGACCTTCTCAGCGCCCAATTGCCTATTATTCTGCCCAACTAGACCCAGTAGCAGCAGGAGCACCACCATGCCTTAGAGGAGTAGCTGCTACAGCCTTACTAGTAACAAAAACCGTTGATTTAGTATTGGGATGTCCATTAACAATAATGTGCCCACATGAGATTGAAGCATTATTGGTAAAACATAGAACACAGGCATTCTCGGATCAGAGAATTACAAGGTATGAAATAACCTTATTAAATAGTGAAAATATTACCTTGAAACGCTGTTCAACTCTTAACCCTGCCACCTTGCTTCCAGATTTACCTACTTCAGGAGAACCACTACATAACTGTGAAACATTAGTGTCCATGGCAGAAAAGCCTCGAGATAATCTCTTGGACACTCCCTTAGACAATGCAGATCTGATTTTATTTACCGATGGTTCCTCTTTTATGAGGGATGGCATACGTTACACTGGAGCTGCCGTAGTCTCAGAATTTGCCACTGAATGGTCAGCTTCACTACCTTCTAACATTAGCGCTCAAGGAGCAGAGCTCATAGCTCTGAAACATGCCTGTATAATTGCCAAGGATAAAAAGGCAACAATTTATACGGATTCTAGATATGCTTTTGGCATTTGTCACTCAGTCGGGATGCTATGGCTCCAGAGAGGATTTTTAACCTCAGCTGGAAAATCCATAGCTAATGCAGAAATTATTAATGAAGTTCTTTCTGCTCTCAAACTGCCTAAAGCCCTAGCTGTAGTTCATTGCTCTGCCCATACAGGTGGCTCAGACCCTGTCTCTAGAGGAAATGACCGAGCAGATGCCGCTGCAAAACTATCAGCCATAGAAGGACCTGGATTAATTTTAACATTAACAACCACTGATAATTTAAATTTATCACTCTCCTATAATGAAAAGGAAGTGGAAAAATGGAAACAAAAATTTAAAGCAAAACAAATTAATGGAGTATGGGTGTCATCTGAAGGAAAACCCCTGCTCCCTAGAAGTTTCTATAACCAAATTTGCCAATCTATTCATAAAAATGGTCATTTTGGTACCCAGGGCATCGTGGACTCTGTTAAGAGAGTATGGATAGCCCCTGGTATAACTACCATAGCTTCTAAAGTGTGTTCATCCTGCCCTACCTGCCAGGCATATAACCAACATGCCTTTCGTGGTAAAGCCTTTGGTGGACGTCCTCTGGCTTACACACCTTTTGAGCACCTGCAGATAGATTTTATAACGATGCCAAAGGCTGGACAATATAAATTTTGTTTGGTCATAGTAGACCAACTGACCAGATGGCCGGAAGCATTTCCTACAGCCCGAGCCACAGCAGCTTTTGTTGCTAAGGTGCTTTTAAAAGAAATTATTCCTCGCTTTGGCCTACCAGCACGTATTGACTCCGATAGAGGGAGTCATTTTACCGATTCTGTCTTAAACCAGATATATTCTTGCTTGGGAATAACTCCCAAATTCCATGTTCCATATCATCCCCAGAGTTCAGGCCAAGTTGAGAGGATGAACAAAGAACTTAAAACTATGATTGGAAAATTATGCACTGAGACCCATTTAAAATGGCCTGAAATTCTCCCTCTGGCCCTATTTTATCTTAGAAGCAGGCCTAGAGGAGACTTACATATTTCACCATTTGAGATGCTTTTTGGACATCCGCCTATACAGGCTAAGCCTTTCTCCCCGGCTTATACATCGCTATTAGGGGGAGATATTACTATTGCTTCCTATATACAGGAATTACAGCACAAACTGCGTGAGCTACATGAATCCGGAGCTGCAGTACAAGCTGGACCACTAGACTTCTCACTTCACGACCTGAACCCAGGAGACAACGTGTATATAAAGAATTTCAAGCGTACTGGAGCAACTGAACCTTCATGGGAAGGACCATTCCAAATATTGTTAACTACTCCAACATCTATAAAGGTTGGAGAAAAGGACTCTTGGATTCACTGTTCTCATGTAAAGAGAGCATCTTCTGTTGAGACTGATTGACTGTATCCTATACATGCATTGGAGATAACTATACATTGACAAGTGGAACTGTTTTATTCTGCTTTTGACACATTGAATTCCTAAATTTAATTTTTTTCCTTTTTTCCTTTTTTTTTCTCTTTTCCTTATTTTATTATTATTATTATTTTTACATTATTTTATTTTTTTTCCCTTTTTCTCATTTCTATGTACTTTAGGTACATATGATCAATATTAATTTTTATTCTACAATATTAGTTTAAAAATATATATACTTGTTGTTATTATTAATACGCACCCAAACAGCTTTAGACTATGGGAACCTGCCATTTATTGATAATTGTTGTGGGACTATGATTAATGTTTGTGTCTGATTCTAGATATGAGATCAAACAAGGAGCACAGATATAACCTGGATAATGCCAAAAGAGCTCACAGGTCTAAAAATCAAAAGACCAATCCAGGTAGGATTAATACATTTCTAAGCCAATACTAAGGACTTGAACCTAGTGTGAGACTCGGGGTTGCGACACTTGACAGACGTTAAGATGTAGGCCTTCCCTGTATCCACACTCTTCGTGAAAATACCTACAGACAAGTACCTAAGGTTGGCTACCATCCTGGCTCCATCCATCCCTGAGAACGAAGGTAAAAATCAGACAAGGGGATAACACTTCCCTAGATATAAAATAAAAATCTGGTCCTCTTTTTTCTCTCCTATAGTATGGCAACTTCCTGTAGCCTGGGCTGCAAATGGGGAAGTAAAATATACTGCATTCTGTCCTACAGACTTGTGGGATTAGAAATTACTTAACTGGACCCTAATACAGAGGCCTGTAAAAAAAAAAAAAAATTTTTTTATTCTTGCTTTCTCAAATTTTGTATACATAGATTTTTTGATTTTGATACTGATTTTGAATTCTTTAATGTAAATATGCATATATAAAGGGTTATATTTTTTCCCTTAATTTTTTCCCTTTTTCTTCTTTTGATTTTGATTTTATTTTGATATTGTTTTGTTTTTCTTTTGAATTAACTCACACACCCCCACAACTAAAACTTGAATCCTCAGCTGGACTCAGTGTTTTTTCAACACGTTCTTCAGGGGGGATTGTATTTCATCAAATCCAAGATTTAAATTTTGTTCGAGAGAGAAATCTTCAGAGAAGCTTGCTAACTAACTGAATCCAGAGAATGAACTGTTTGCAGAAAGATATCTAAACCTTTTCACTACAGGAAGATCCAGAATGAACCTTGGGGTGTGGTTGATTGAACATTTTTTTGAATGTACACTCTTATGCCAAAGGGGACTGCCCCCTAATTGGCTTTTGTCAATGCGCCCAGCAAAACATTGGTTTGCTGTCTTTCTCTCTCCTCTATTTCCCCATATTTACAACTATTATAATTTTCCTCTTAGTGGGTAGAAAAAATTTTTGTATACACATATAGTTAGAAATTTTTGGGGTGCAGTATGCTTATGTTTAGTGATCAATTGGGGAGACTAGTCTCCCAATCATCATCAGGGGGGATTGTGAATTTTAAAAGTCTCCATTTTGGTCTAGCACCCAAAAATTGTGCACACCCACACTACACGGGCATGCGCTAGTCAATGACAAATCAGAAATAACTAACTGCCCACCTGGGCTGTCCTAAGCCAAGCTAGAGCCAACCATTGGATTTGTGAGACACAGGAAGAGAGGTAGGGAACAGCCTCTGAGATTGGCGGAACTTCCTGTGGAGGGAGCTAGGGGGAGTTGGTGTTAGGAGCTTGGAGAGGGAGGACGCCCGCAGACAGCTTTCCTTCAGATCGGTCACGTGAGTTAAGGACTGATTCTTCCACCTGGGCCTTTGGGCCTAAAACTCCCCCTGCCTTGGTCAGAGGTTGAGTAGCCTCTTTCCCTTTTCTCTTCTCTCCTTCTCTCCCTAACCTTTTCCCTACTCCCAGTGTGATTAAACCTTCATAAACCTCATTCTGACTTGAGTGTTTCATTTTAGGAATTTCATAAGTAAATTCCTTGGCGGCCATTGTTAAATATTATATAAATCTTGTAGCCACATTTGTAACCATTACTATATTATAACCTTCTCCCAGAAGCCTTAAATTTCCACATTACAGTAGTCACCCCAGACCATCTCATACATAACCTTGAAGGGGAGGAGAGAACAAGATAGATGATGCCTGAAATAGCTGTCATTCTTTCCTGAATAAAATCATGCCAAACTGCAAATCTTCAACATGAAGCCTGGTTCAACTAAGTATGAAACTATCCAAATTAAGTAGATTGTCTGAGGGTTTTGTGCATTTACAGCCTTCAGCATCTGAAAGCAGTTTCCCCGGAAAGTCTGACTACTTAAAATTCAAGCACTATGCAACTAAGAAACTCCAAAAAGCGGTAATGAACCATAAATTATTGCCGTTAGATATTTAATACTCAATCAGTATGTGCTCTCTCATGCATGTCCCACTGGCATTGCATTCATTCTGACAGTGTGGTACTGGTTCAATTACTTTGCTCATTTACAATAAAAGATTAATGAAAAGAGGTATATTTTAGTTCACAGAGATTAATTGCATCCCTTACTTTTCCTACACTCGAAATATTCAACCCATAATCCTGATAGCTTTTTCGTCAACAAGTACATGGAAAATTAATAGACTTTCTTCTGCTGGAAACCTCAGAGGGTTTTCAGATACAAACATCCAGGGAAAACCAGACCGAAAGTTGGCTCTCGGCTGGAAATGAATTAATTTACCTGCTCCTTTAAATTTGCTCCGGTGACACTCTGAATTAGCCAGTATAAAGATGCCTGCACCATAAGCACTTTAAACCAGCATACTTCCTGGCTGGTATTTGCAAAGCTAATTCCCTTCTGAGGTCTAATTCTGCCAGATAGGTACAGCTACGCTTGGTAGACATTCCAAACATTCGAAGGGATGTTGACTGTTAAACATTTCACAGCTTCTCTATGGAGAAAAATAGATGCCAAGTTTACTAGTACATTTATTTTGAATCTTTGTGAGCACAGAGTTATTTACTCTGGGGAACTCTTCTTTTCACATTTCAAAGGGCCTTCCTCACCAATGAAAGATTTTGGAGTTGCCTCAAATTCTATGGATGTGTTTACAGTCTCTGTCATCCTGAAGAAAAGTTACTTAGGAATCAAGAGGATGATAACCATCATGCTACAGAGACAGCATGATACTTGGGGTGCAGAGCACCAGACCAAGGCATTGGAAGCTTCTGTCTCCTTGAATAAATAATATAATATCCTTTCTGTGAATAATTTTCCTCATCTGCAAATGGGAATCCTTTCCACAAATGTCCTTTTTTTGATGCCTTGTTTGAACATGGAAGTCTTGCTAGGTTCCAGAATATTATGCCAAAAGAATTATAAGCTCTCACAGATTTGATGAAGAAGAAAGAAATTGCTGAATTTGGAGCCTGAAGATCTATATGCAAGGTCTAGCTCTGAAACTTCTTGTATGCCTTTGAGCAGGCCATTTAATTTACAGAGGCCTCAGTTTCCTTATCTGAAAGACAATGAGTTTGGACCAGATGGTGTCCAAGAACCCTTATAACTCTAAATCTATAATGCTATGATATAATTTCATTTCTTCATTTGATAATAGACCCAAAGAGGGAAATGACTTATTCATGAGAAAGAGTAATCAGTTGGCCACTACTTAATCCCTCTAGGCTTTGGACCTAGAGAAGCTTCAAGACTAGGTCTGGGATGGTCTGTCTTCAGAGGGTCAACACAGTTAAATCAGAAGAGACTTATTGCTGGATCATTGGTTACTGAGTGATGAACTATTGAATCTGCCACAAGTCAGGGAATACATAAGGACCACTCTGTAGTTTCAGAACTAGTTCAGAGATGGGATAAGCTGAACCAGACTGATTCTTCAGCCTTGCAGCAGAGCTATGCTAGGTCGGCCACTCAGCTCCTGGATGGCTGGTGAACTTGGTGGGAAGTCTACTTGTCACTGGGCTGGTCAGCAGGCCACTTGTTCAGTGGTCTACCAAGGCATAGGAGAGATTAATTTGCTTAGAAGACATGGGCATCATGATGTAATAATGGATTCTTAAAATATTGAACGCTATGATAGTACTAAGCTGGAGCAGTGGATAGAGTGTCGGGCTCAAACTCAGGAAGATTCATCTTCATGAATTCACATTTGGTGTCAGACACTTATTAGCTGTGTGGCCCTGAGCAAGCCACTTAATCCTGTAAAATGAACTAGAGAAGGAATGGCAAACCATGCCAGGATTTTTGCTAAGAAAAGCCCAAATTGGGTTAAGAAGAGTCAGATGTGACTGAAACAACCAAATAACCACAAAATGATAGCACTTACACTACTGTGATAATGACATGTAATGATGGTTGTGAAGGACTTGTGAAAAAGTTAAATTTGGTACAAATGGTCTCTCTTTTGGAATGCATTCATTTTCTTTCTTCTTCAGTCTCAAAGAACTCTATCTTCCCTTAAAGCCCAGCCCAGGTGCTAGATTCTATAGGAAGACTCTCATAGGGAATTCTACTTAGCACTCTCCCTCTTGCAATTGCTTCGTATTCTGTCTATATACTGTATTTACTTATTGCTTGTGAGAGAATGTGCAACGCTCCTTTCTCTCCCAACCCCAACACATACAAACACACACTCTCTCTTCCATGCCACTAACCAGGATTGTCATATGTAGACTACTAGAACAAATCTATGGAAAGTTGAGTTGCTTTGTCCCCAACATGATTGTCCAAAACCCCATCTGTGGTCAGTTTAGGCAAGGAATTCATAAAGACCACTCTGTTTTCAGGAGTAGCTGCAATTTCTGTGGGTTTAGGACCAACTACATCTTCTTGTTCTTCTCTGGGCTTGGCCAAAGCTAAACTGGACTGAGCTGATTTTTCAATCTTGCTGCAGAGCTCCAAGTTGATTTTAATAAATAGTATTATATTATACTTGGAGTATAGAATATTCATTTTAACCTTTACACTTAGCTGCTGCATGGCTGGTGAACTTGGTGGGGAAAGCTACCTAGTCACTGGGGTGTGCTAGGTAACTTGCTAGGCTTTGGGGGATCTTCTCATGGCATAGAGTCTCTGTGGGATGAATCAATTCAATGAACTCTCTGGCATTGCTTTTTAGTGGGCAGTTGTGAACAATTAGGGTATGTTGGCTGTTTGGATCAATGATCTCTTCCTTTATTGTTAACTATATTCTCTTTGGCTGGCATTTTACAATATTCTTTCTTTTAAAAATTAATTAGTTTGCTACATTAAAATACCCAATTAATTCCCTACCTCCCTCTTCTCTCCTTGTTAGAGAAGGCATCACTTTATGAGAATATATATATATGTATATAGAGAGAATATAAATATATGTATATATTTGTATATATGAGAATATATATATATATATATATGTACATACATACATATATATATGGCTTACTTATTCCTCTTTATCAGTTTTCTTCTCTGAAGGTAGACAGACCCAAGTCATTCATCCAACAATATTTCTGTTTCTGTATATAATGATCTCTTAGTTCTGCTCAGTTCACTCTAATAATTTCATGTATTTCTTTCCATTTTTTCCAGAATTAACTTCCTTATCATTTCTTATGGTTCCATAGTTTTTCATCACAACCATATACCGCATTTTGTTTAGTTATTTCCCAATTGATGGACATTCCTTCAATTTCCAGATCTTTGCCACTATAAAAAGATTTGCTATAAATATTTAAGAGCATATACGTTCTTTTCCTTTTCCCTTGATCACATTATGAAATAAATCTAAAAGTGCTATTTCTGGGTCAAAAAGGACACTCAGTTTTTAGCTTATAATACTCTTTTAACCCACACAATAACCTTTACCCTCTGTCAGAAGCCTTGACTCTTTTTTTAGAACCTCAACTCAGGTTTGTCACCTCCAATAGGAAGATGTCTGGCCTCTCCTATTTGAGAATTCTTCCTGGTTTGGGGTCAGTTCCCTATGTCAAGCATTCTTTCTCAGCTTTTGGGGGATTTTCTCCCTCCACAATAATTCCTGTCTTCCTTTCAAGTCCCTAACTTAAATCTTACCTTTCAGAGGATGCTTTTTTCCCCTGAATTTCTCTTACTTATAATGCCTTCTCTCTGTTATTTCCTATTCATCCTGTATATATGTATATAGTTTTTTGTACATAGCTGTTTGCATGTTGTCTTTCCCATTAGATTATGAGCTCCTCAAGGGCAGGGACCATTTTTTGTTTTTCTCTGTCATCTCCAGTATTTAGACCAGTGCCTGGCACATAGTAGGCATTTAATAAATGTTTTATCGATGACTGGCTGATGATCAATCCTTATTCTGCCAATAACACTTCCCAGACTCTTTGCAGAGTATTATACAGATAAATGGCTAAGTACAAATATATGAATGCAGTCTGTACTCTAGAGAGCAGCTTATTGTCTGGCTGGCCTCTTCATATTCAATTGAGCTATTCAAGCTTCAGACCTTTTCTAAGGGGCGGAATATTTATTTTGCATCCAAAGACCTTCTTTATACTTCAATATCTTTCTTTCCCCCTTTTATATCTTTAGCTTTGCTGAAGTACAACTAGGATCCATCTTCAAATCTATAATATGTATTTGCAATTAACAGGAAATAAAGGGAAGCAAGGTGATATCTACACAATCCCCAAAATAATTCAATGGGGACTTGTTATTTGAATATGGCTACATAACCAGTAACACTCTGGGTTTCTATGGTTATGAAATTCTATAGCTGTACAGTAAAAATGTTTGTTCCCTGAATTTATGCAATTTCTTAACAAGGATCGCCTTGTGTAGACAGCACCCATGCACATGTTGTAGTGAGTATTGGAGGAATTTCCATCTGCCTTGTTTGGATATTGCCTAGTGAGTACATGACAAAAGCAGATATCACTGATGCATTTCTTTTCCCAGAAAGCTGCCTAGAAACAGTGACCATGGAGCAGGTGTTTTTATGTTTGTTCCTATGTTTATAACACTTAAAAAAATCAGGAAAGAAAAAAAAAAGCAACTCAACAATTGTGGCTCCCTAATGCTTTTATTTATTTGTTTTTACAAGACTGTACTTAGATTTCATATAGAACTCATTATTATAGGGATATCCTTTCTAGTTTAACACCCACCCACACCTGTGTGAAGAGTGTGTTTTAACAGGGGGTATTCTATTCTATTTCTTATCTTTATATTTACCTGCCATTGGCTATAATTAACCAGCTGTGTAACCTAGGGGAGTCTCTGAATCTCTGAGTCTGTTATTTTAATCAGTAAAATGAGGGGTTTAGATTGAATAAAAATTTCCCATTTTTACACTGTTTAAGATAGTGAAAGAATTATTTCCACTTTTTAGATTAGGTCAGTGAGACCTAAAGTTAGTGATTTGTTCAACGTCACAAGGCCAGTAAGTGGAATTTAAAGTTAGGTTTCTTAATTCCAAGAATCAAGCACTCTCTTTTTCCTCCTCTCCTTCTGCCTTTTAAATGCTTTCTAGGTCCCCTTTGGGTATAAAAATATGAATCTAGTATATCCCAAAGGTTATCATGGAACTTAGACTTTGAAAACATTTTGTCCAAACCTCTCTTTTTACAAATAAGGCAACAGAGATTAAATGACTTCCACCAAGGTTACAATTGAGTAAACAGAAAAAAAGTCACTATATAAACCAAGGTCCTTGGACTCTGAAGTTGATCTTTTTTACCCTATCTTATGTTCATCTTACTTTCTTATATTGAATCAAAATATACCTCCGATAACTTTTATCCTTTGGCCTCTGATCTCTCTAGGGTTGCACAGAAAATGTATATTTTCCTTGCTGGCATTTTTATGATAAGTCTTGACTTTTTGAATCATTACAATAATTATAAATGATTTTGTCATTGTATATAGTTCCTAAATTAATGAAGATTATAAAACCTTCTACAACTTTATAGCATATGATGAGAATTGCTATAGCAAGGGAAAACTAATCACTCTGTGGGCAACCTAGTAATGAGATTCTCCCAACTGTTAGTCCTTGGACAAGATATATTGTTCATTAGTAGTACCTAACACACACACACACACACACATACACACACACAAATATAGCACTTAAAGGTTTGCAAAGCACTTTGTAAATATTACTTCATTTATCTTTACAACAATTCTAGGGTATTATCCCCATTTGACATATAGAGAAACTGAGGCAGACAGTAATTGAATTATTTGCCTGGACTCAACACAGTTAGTGAAGATATGATGTAAGACTTAATTTTAGATTAGGCACTGTACCACTTAGCTACCTAGTTTTAAAGACCTTCTAGATTGGTAAGATTTACTAGATTCTGTTTCCTTGGCATATACATTAAGAATGCAGAACCACCTCTGTATCTTGATAAAGCCCTAGATCAGGATTTTAATGAAAGAACTGAAAACAATATCTCCTATCTCCATGACAAAATACTATTTTTTTTAAAAGCCCAAAACTTTATCAGGGCACTTAGGGGATTCAGTGGACAGAGCACCACCCTGGAGTTGGGAGCAACTGCGTTCAAAGTTTGTTTCAGACATTTTCTATTTGTGTGACCCTGGGCAAGTCACTTAACACCAACTACCTAGTCCCTCCTGGTCTTTTGTCTTGGAATTCATACCGATTAATATTAATTAATTAATACTAATATTTAATATTGATTTGAAACAAGATTTTCTCAACTCTGCCTGACACTATTCATTTTGCTACCTAACTGCTCCTATAATATATTTTCCAAAGCTTTTTCTATAGAAAAATCTGACACGGTTGTAAGGGTTATAATTATTGTACATGGAGAATTTAAGAGATGGCAGGTAAATGACTTGCCTATAGTCTCATGGCAAATATTGGAGTCAAGACTGAAAACCCAACATCCTGAATGAGTCCTTTACTATTTTCATGAGATCATGTTATCCCATGAGGGCTAAGAAGAAGATATAAGGACTCCATACATATTCCTTGAAAAGACCCAAATCTCTAAGATCATCAAAATATATGCTTCTATCTTTACAGGAAATAAAAGAAAAAAAGACAATAGAAAACTTGAACATTATTTTGTTTAAGAAAACTATTAAAGTATTACAACATGTGAAACTAATAGTCTGTCCAAGGGAAGGAATCTTAAAAATTTCTCCATAGATAGTAGGGTTGATCTCAAGCCAACTTAAATTTCCTTTTATGCCTGCTTTTCCATGAATTCATTTGTATCTTTCTTAAGTTTGTTTGTATACAGCTGTTAAACCTTAGAATTAAATATTAAGTTGCACCAAAGACTTGGAATATTCTTTAATTGCCATGCAATGAGACAATATGAAGTATTTTTGGAACCATTATGACAATCCATTCCAATAATATTTATGAAATATATGGGGTATATGGGGTGCTCAGGGAGGGATAGTATCTCTGGTATGGAGGGCTTGTCGTGCCCTCTTAAGGCAGCTCTCCAGCCTCTGACCCTCACCTGACACCCAGCTCTCACTTGTGACTCCCAGTAGCTGCTAGCATGTGGCAGCGGCCACGCCCCGGGCAACGGCTTTGACAGGCCGGCTAAACCTTGTGAGGGTAGCCATCGACCCTGGTGAACCAGAGCTTTGCTCACCCAGCATGTGAAGACTGTTTCGGCGGAACAGATGGAAGAAACCAATAAGAAGGTTCCAGGGCTGAGAGGGCCACGCAGCAAAGCACTGTGGAGTACTTAGGGCGTGTTGGAGCACAAAGGACAACTCGGCCATCCAATGCAGCTGAGGAAGTCTCCAGATGTAATGACTTTTCGTGCCACTGGACCCAGGCTTCCAACGCCGAGAGAGTGGGATTGTCTCTGTGCATCGACTTTTCCATTTAAATCTTCACGCAAAAGTGTCTTTGTGCACAAAAACGCAAAAAGACAATTGTCATCCTCGGTTACTGAGAGACTACTACTACTATGTGAAAGGAACTATGATAGGCAATGGGTATTGGAAAGGAAAGGAAAGGAAAGGAAAGGAAAGGAAAGGAAAGGAAAGGAAAGGAAAGGAAAGGAAAGGAAAGGAAAGGAAAGGAAAGGAAAGGAAAGGAAAGGAAAGGAAAGGAAAGGAAAGGAAAGGAAAGGAAAGGAAAGGAAAGGAAAAAGGAAAGAAATGGACAGGACTAATAACTAAGGGAATTAACAAAAGCTTTCTTTAGGAGGCAACCCGTAAAATGATTTGAAATAGAGGAGGGAGTAAATTCTAGGCAGGAAGGATAGCCTATGCAAAAACTCAGATGTGGGAGGTGAGAAAGACATTTTTTGGAACAACAAGTAGTCTGATTTGACTGAAACATAAAATGTATGATCATTTAAGGGCTTTAAAAGCAGAGTAGAAGATTGTATTTTGTCCTAGAGGCTATATGGAACCTTCTTCTAAAATTACCTCCTCTAGCTTCATGTTAGTTTGTAAATAACAATAACAATGAAAATTCATATTTTTAAAGTCTTCTACATTTTACCTTCTCAAAATATCTCTCTGACTTGGGTAGTGACAAGAATCATACCAATTTGCAAATGATGAAACAGAAACTTATAAAGATTAAATGATTTGACTGTGGTCAAATGATTAATTTGTAGTTTGACCCAGGACTCAGATTGAATTTAGGTTGAATCATTTCCATTGTTTAAGATTTGCACCACTGACTTAGGCTGATTTAGTCCATTAGTAATCAGCACAATATATCTCATCTGCTTTAGGTCATTGCTACATCCTGGGTTTCTGTCCCAAGAGGAATTGTCTAAGAATACTTTTGGCTAAGGCATAAGTAGCTTTGTTTTCAAGATTTTGTCACTTACTCCATGAAACTTTTGGCTTGATTTCCTGGATTCTTATACTCAGGCTCTCAGAAACTCCCACTATCAGGCAAATTACCATATTTTGACCTGTCTTTTCCTGTTTTGCCAATTTTTTTTCAATTCAATATTCCTTTATAGTGTTCCTTTATTTGTACCTGCTGTCCAGGGTCCTAGAATGTTACCATCTGATGATCATTTAGTTATCTAATAAGGACTATTTGCTAACTATACTTAGAACTGGCTTAAGGAGAATTTTTCCAATAGAAAATGTTTATAATTAACGTTTTATAGTCATACATGATTCCAACATTCTGTTAGCAAACCCTCTATCATCTAGCCAAAAGAGAAAAAAAAACCCATCAGGATCCATTCATCCCTCTGGTTGTTGAAGATTGTAAACCTTAAAATTTCTTAGACTTATAAATGTTGGAAATTTCACCATTGGGAAATTTCATACTTGAAAAATTTCCTATTGATAGTGGGTCTTGGCTATTGGAATGTGAACCCCATTGGCATGGGAGGTTCCTCCTCCTCCCTTCTTAAGATTTGTGGTCGCCACAATGTGACAAGGAAATCACTTTAAAAGACTGATATATATTAATTTAAGGTCGCCAAGGAATTCAGCTATGTAATTCCTAAATGAAAACTCAAGTCAGCCGTCAACCTTTTATAGAGTTTAATTACAAACAGGAGGAAGAAAGGAATTAGAGATAGAGAGAGAGAGGGAGAGAGAAAGGGGAGAGAAGGGAATAGGGCTTAAATACCCCTTCTGTTTAGGCTGGGCCAAAAGGCCCAAGCCCTTAGATAGCTAGGGCAAAGAAAAGAGGTCAGTCCCTATTACTCACGTGACCAAAATGGAGAAACAGTCTCAGAGGCCCCCACCTTCAGCTTCCTTCAGGGCAAGCTTCTCAGAGCACCTCTCCAACCACTCAGAGCCAAAACTCTCCAACCCCCCCTCAGTCCTCAGACCCCTCTATCTTTAAGGAAACCATCCAAGTTCCCTCCCCTCAGTTCTCACATCTACCAATCACTGTCCATCATTTTCCCTGTGCCAATGGTGGCTCTAGCTTAACCCAGGACCGCCCAGAGGTCTGTGGCTTTGCACATGTCTGTTGGAGGTCATGTTCTCAAATAATTAAATCTTGATCTTTTGCTACAGCCCTTCCTAAATCCTGTTACCCTGAGTAGGGTAGAGATTGGAATAATTAAATTTTGATCTATGCTGCAGCCCTTCCTAAATCCTGTTAGGACTGAGTAGGGTGGAGATTGCAATTTCCAAGACTTGGTTCTGTTATTCCAAGTATCTCCATTGTATCAATTCTAAAATCAATCATGACTCAAAGAAATTCCTGTTCTATGCTTAAGCATAGATCAAAGTCCTTTCCATTGTTCAGCAAAAGGTTTCTGTCCTAAAGTAATCTTAAGAAGGGAGGAGGAGGAACCTCCCATGCCAATGGGGTTCACATTCCAATAGCCAAGACCCACTATCAATAGGAAATTTTTCAAGTATGAAATTTCCCAATGGTGAAATTTCCAACATTTATAAGTCTAAGAAATTTTAAGGTTTACAAGATGCTTTGGACAAATGGGTTTTAAGTGTATAAATACAGTAAGTTGAGTAAGTGGACGACTACAGTAAGTTGCATATTTAGTGTTGGTGTCAAGCAACACTAGTTGACCAAGTAAACTAGTACAGAGTAAACACACTGCTGTGAAATTTATTCATTATTTAAAAGCCTATTTCCATTTTTACTTTTTGAAAGAACATAGGGTGAAGTTTACCTGATCACCTCTCTCCTGCCAGCACTCTCCATATTTTTTCCTCTTCTCTTATCACCTGCCATGCCCCTCTGGGTAAAAGCCTGCCCTAAGATTTTGTTCTCTTGACTATTGACTGTTTAGCTAGTCTACTATCTGAAATTATTACAGCCATGCTCTACTTCATACTCCATTCTACTCTCTGGACTTTTCTTTTCTTTTCTTTTCTTTTCCTTTCTTTTCTTTTCTGCTATGGCATTTAGGTGGCACAGTTGAAATAGTGAATGGTTAAGGTAGTACTAATTTGCTTCAGTTTCCTCATCTATAAAATGGGGTAAATAATAGCATTTACCTCCTGGCACAGGGTAAGCATCATATGCCTTTTAGTTATTATCTTCCTTGCTACTCTGGAGATATTGGAGTCCTAAAATTCTCCTCTCCCAATTGGTATTTACCTGAACTATGCAGATATTCTTTTCTCCCCCTGTCCCCATAAGTTCCTTGAAGTTAGGGACTGTATACTTGCTATGTTTACAACTCTAGCATTTAGCAGTGTCTGGCACATAGAACTTACTTAGTAAATGTTCTCTCTCTTCCTGTCTCATTCCTTTCCTGTCTCTGTTTCTCTCTGCCCCTCTCTATTTTTGTTTTTGTCTCTTTGATTTGAAAAGGAGATAATACATTCATTCATAGATTCATCAATGACAAAGAAAAAATGGAAACTAAGTGGATGTTTTTTCAATTAAGAAATGGATAAACAATTTTATTGTGTGAATATATTGGAATAAAATTGCTATGTAAAATAAGGGAAAAGATTATTTCAGAGGAACATGAAAAAACTTAGATGAACTGATACACACTGAAGTAAACAGGACCAGAAAAAATTCAATTTCAAAACTATCAGTAATACAAATGGACAAATTTCAAGGGCTTTTGTCAAATGATGAAGAATTAAATAAGCAGAATAAGAACAATTTGTACAACACTATAAAGCTAAATAACTTAAATCTTTAAGATCTCTGTTCAATAAAATGACCATCTGTGATTCCCTGGAAATAGTTATGAAGTATGTTATCTACCTCCTGATAGGGAGGCGATGGACTTGGGCTGCAGATTGAGGCATATGTTTTTGGCAGGGCAATGAGATGATTGCTTTTGCTTAAATAATAATATTTGTCATAAGTATTTTTTTTCTTTTTTAATAGAGTACAGATGGAAAAGAGAGAAGCTAGAGTTCAATAAAAAAGTTAATTAAAAATGACATTATGCAAGGACTCATATGTTATTTTGGTTGCTATAGTTGAGTCCTTTAAATCATATTCACCTCTTTGTTACCCCATTTGGGGCTTTCTTGGCAAATATATTGGAATGGTTTGCCATTTCCTTCTCCAGAGTAATTTTACAGATGAGGAAACTGAGGCAAATCAGGGTTGAGTGACTTGTTCATTGTCACACAGCTAAGAAGTCTCTGAGACTAGATTTTTATTCAGGAAGATAAATCTTCCTGACTCCAGGCTCAGCACTCTCTACATTGTTTCCCCTAGTTGCCCAAGGTGATGTACTGCCCTTGTAATAGTTTTTTTTTTTAACATTAAATTGTTTCCCAATTAAAAAAAAAAGGTTACCTCCTTTTTATAGATGTCTATGTGAGTAAGGAAAATTTTCAACTTAATTTAAGAGTGGGAGGTTACATATACTAGAAAGAAATATAGATGTTGATTTGGGGTAAATGAATAGGGAAATGCATTCATCAACATCTTACTATCTTCACTATATAGCAGGCATTGTGTAAAATACTGTTGTTACAAATAATAAAGGGCAATTTCCCCTTCCTTCAAGAAGCTTACTTTCTAATAGTTAGATACAACACATATATGGGAGTGGTTACTAGGGAAGGGTGCTTTATTCTGAAAAGTAACAGGAATGCTGAAAGGAGCCCAAGGGTAGTCAGTAATAATGCTCTTTCCAAAAAACAAACAGAATTTTCTAATGTTGAATGAATTGATGTTTCCAAAGAAACATATTGGTGAAAAGCTGGGAGTTGAGGGAAAATACCATTTAGAAGATGTAGCTACAGTAGTAGCAGAATATGATAGTATGGAGATAGTTAGGCTATCTGGGCTCTGTTTAGATGTAAGGAAGTCTTACCAGTCAGGACAACATGATTCCATGGTAGGAGTTCCACAATAGCAGAGCTTAGCTCCTCTAGGGCATGATTGGCCTCTAGAAATCCCAACATGAATATACAGTAGCATCACTAGCATGGTTGGCATGGCAGGGAGATAGCCAAATGATATTTTCAAATTCTGGCCCATATCACTTAGCAACTGTGTGATGCTTTGCTGTTCAGTTGTTTAGTTATATCTGACTCTTTGTGATTCCATGGACCACAGTATACACCAAGTCCTTCTTTCTTCTACTATCTCCTGAAGTCCATCCAAGCTTATGTCTTTTTCTTTTATAAAACTATCTGTCTTATCCTTTGCTGTCCCATTCTTTTACCATCAATCTTTCCAACATTAGTCTTTTCCAATGAGTCCTATCTTCTCCTTATGTGGTCAAACTTTTAAAGCTTCAGTTCAGTAATTTTCCTTCCAGTGAAAAGTCTTAATGAATTTCTTTAAGTAGTGACTGATCTTATCTCTTTGCTTTCCATGATACTCGAAAGTCTTCTCCAGCACCATAATTTGGAAGTGTCAATTCTGCAATTTTGTGGCACTCAAGTTTCCTTAGAGTTCAACTCTATCAGCCATACATTTGTTCCTAAAAAGAATCAAAGTTATGACTACATAGACTTTTGTTTGTAAGGTGATATTTCTGCCTTTTAGTATGCTGCACAGATTTCTCCTAGCTCTACTTCCAAGGTGCAAGCATCTTTTAATTTCATAGTTATAGAGACTGTCTTCAATGATCTTTAAGATTAAGAATACAAAATCTGACAGTTTCCATTTTTTTCTTTCTCTATTTGCCAGGAAGCAATGGGACCTGTTGCCAAAATCTAAGTGTTTTTTTTTTTTAATTTTAAACTTCAAGTCAGTTTTTACACTCTCCTCTTTCACCCTCATCAAGTAGCTTTCTAATTCCTTTCACTTTCTTTCATCAGCATTGTAGCATATCTGCATATCTGATATTGTTGATATTTCTCCTGGCAACCTTAATTCTGGTTTTTTGATTCATACAGCCTGGCATTTCAAATGATTTACTCTGCATATAAGTTAAATAAGGTGACAATATACAGTCTTGTACCACTTTCCAATATCAAAACTTTGTTCCAAATTTGGTTCTGTTATTTCTTGACCTGCATACTGGTTTCTCATGAGACAAGTAAGATGATCTAGTGTTCCCATTGCTTTGAGGACATGGCATATTTTGTGATCCACACAGTCAAATTGTTTTGTTGTGTTTTTTCCTTTGTAACTCTTTTTGCTTTCTCTATAATCTAGCAAATGTTTACAATATAGTCTGTGATTCCTCTTTTTCTTTGAAAACCAGTCTGCTCTTCTGGTAATTTTTAATATAATTATTGCTTAAGCCTAGCTTGAAGAATCTTGAGCATAACTTCATTGGTATATGAAATGGGTACAATTGTTTGTTAATTTGAATATCCTTTGGCATTGCTCTTCAGTAGGATTATAAATTAAATTGATCTTTTCTAAACCAGTGGCCACTGTTAAGCTTTCTAAATTTGTTGGTATATTGAATGCAACATTGTAATAGCATCGTTTTTTAGGATTTTAAATAACTCAACTGGAATTTTGTGTCCTCCACTAACTGTATTGTTAGCAATGCATCTCAAGGTCCACTTGACTTCTTCCCTTCCTCCCTCCCTCCCTCCCTCCTTTCCTCCCTCCTTCCCTCCCTCCCTCCCTCCTTCCCTCCCTCCCTTCCTTCCTTCCTTCCTTCCTTCCTTCCTTCCTTCCTTCCTTCCTTCCTTCCTTCCTTCCTTCCTTCCTTCCTTCCTTCCTTCCTTCCTTCCTTCCTTCTCTTCCTCCCTCTCCTTTTGTCTCCTTTTCTTCCTCCTCCTTTTGCTCTTACTTTTTTGTCTTAGTAACGACTCTAAGACAGAAGGATGAGGGCTAAGCAAATGGGAATAAGTGACTTGCCTAGGGTCACAAAGCTAGGAAATATCAGGTTTGAATGCAGGACCACCTGACTCTAGTCCTGGCACTCTATCTACAGTGCTTGTCACTTCTTGTTAATCTATTCTATTTCTCTTAAATCCTTACCATTTCTGTCTTTTATCCTGCCCATTTTTGCATAAATATTTTCTTGATATTTCTGTTTACTTGAAGAGATTTCTTGTCTTTCTCATTCTATTGTTTTTTTTTCCTATTTGTTTTCATTGCTCATTTATGGAAATTTTATCTTTCCTGCCAGTTCTTTGGAATTCTGCATTCAGTTGGGTATATTCTTCCATTTCCCCTTCCCTTTTCTTTCTTTTTCTCAGTTATTTGCAAAGTCAAATCAGTCAGCTATTTTGCTTTCTTCCTCTTCATTTTTCTTTAGGATGTTGTTGTTGTTGTTGTTGTTACCTCTTGTCCATTATTGTGAACTTCTGTCCATAGTTTTTCAGATATTCTATCTATCAATTCAAATTCTTTAAATCTAGTCATTACCTCTACTTCATATTCACAATGGATGTAATTAAGGTTATACCTATACCATCTGATAGTTTTCCCTACTTTCTTAAATTTAAATCTGAATTGTGCAATAAAAAACTCATGATCTGAGCCATAGTCAACTCAGGGCTTGTTTTAACTGACTGTATAGAACCTGTCCATCGTTGGCTGAAAAGTATATAATCAGTCTAATTTTGATATTAACCATCATGTGATGTCCATGTGTAGAGTTGCCTTTTGGGTTGTTAAAAGAAAATATTTGCTATGATCAGCAAGTTACCTTAACAAAACTTTATTAGTACTTGTTCTGCTTCATTTTGTACTTTAAGGCTAAATGACTATTCCATTTTTTTTGATTTCTTAATTGGAAATTCCAATCCCCTATGATGAAGCTAATGTCTTTTATATGGAGTTATTTCTGGATGATGTTGTTGGTCTTCAAGGAACTGATTAATTTTGGCTTCTTCAGCATCAGTGGCTGTAGGACAGAATTGTATTCCTGTGATTTTGAATAGTTTGCCTTGGATCCAAATACATATCAGTCATTTTTGAGATTACATCCCAGTACTGCTTTTTTCACCCTTTTATTGACTACAAGGACCACTCTATTTCTTCTAATGGATTGTTGCTCATAGTAGTATATGTAATGATCACCTGAATTAAATTCATCCATTCTCATCCATTTAAATTCATTGACAACCAAGATGTTTATATTTAATCTTTCCATCTCCTGTCTGACCACATCCACTTTACCTTGGTTCACAGAACTTATATTCCTATGTTCCTTTGAAATATTGATCTTTAAAGCATCAGATTTTCCTTTTGTTGCCAGACACATCCATAGATGAGCTTCCTTTTGGCTTTGGCCCAGCTACTTCATTATTACCAGAACTACTTGTGGCCCACTGTTTTTCCCTAGGAGTGTGTTGGATACCTTCTGACCTGAGGAACTCATCTTTTGGTGTCCTATCTTTTGTGATTTTAATAATTTCTGTGGAGTTTTCTTAGCAAAAATACTGGAGTAACTTTGCTATTTCCTTCTCTGGTGACACAAGAAGTTTGTGTTTAGATGCTAGTTTTACTATTTAAATTGTCATTTTAGCTATCTGGGTCAGAATTCTCTACTATGATCTATTTGTCTTAAGCAACTCTGCATGACATAGCCCAGAATTTCATTGATTTATTCAAGTCCCTCCACCATGACAAGGCAGTGATCCAGGAGGAGGATGATTCTTACTCAAGTCATTTAATAACTCTGTGCTTCCATTTCCTCATGTTATAGAAATATGAAGAGAATTATAGTATCTTCCCCCTATGGTTGATGGGAGGAAGAAGAGGGAATAATAATCATTTATAAAGCACCTACTATGTGTCAGGCAATTGTTAAAAAGTCCTTTTAAATCTTTTTTTCTTTTAACAAATATTACTTAATTCTCACAACAACCCTGAGAGGTAGATACTATTATTATCTACATTTTATAGTTGTTAACTGAAACAAGCAGAGGTTCCTCAGGGTCACATAGCTAGTAAGTGTTTGAGGTCATATTTAAATACTGGTCTTCTTTTCTAGACCCAAGTACTCTATCCAATGTGCCATTGGCTGATAGGATGATAGGATGAAATAAGTCACTATAAGTCTGCCTTTGGATATTTGTTTATTTACTATTTAAATTGTCACTTCACCTATCTATGGCTCAGTTTCCTTATCTGTAAAATGAGGGCATGAGATTAGATTTTCCTCAGAAGTATCTCCTATTACTAAATCCTGGGATCCATTAAACCATCAAGAACTTCTTTAATGTGTATTATTTGATTGCTGAGCTTTCTTTAGCCACTGTGGTTTTGCTCTTAATCAAAAAGGAGAAAATAGGTGAAAAAAGTTGATAGTTGGAAAAGATAAATTCTTCCATTCAAAAAATGATAGATATCCCCAAGTTAGTACTTATGGAGATAAACTAATTATTTTTCTCTATCCCACCTCTGCTTGTTCATATGAAATATTGAAAAAAAGTCCAAGCAATGGTTAATCAAAATTTTATATGCTTTTAATATCATCAAACAGTTTAGCATGCCAAAGTATCTAGGAGCAAAACTCTTCATTATAATATAAATGCTGCTTATACTTGTTCTTAGACTTTATATTCTTCACTAGTATTTCAATATATTTATTTCAAGCTTAATCAAATTCTCAGAAAATTGGCTGATAGAATGAGAAATGGTTGAGTTATTCATATAGTTGCATTTTAATTTATTGTCCTAAGTAAATCGAAAATTGGTGATATGTTGCAGAGTGCACAGAAAGATGACCGCTGAAATGAACATACATAATTTCAGGAGGGTTTCTATCACTGTTTGTTCCAGAGAACACAGGACAAAGCAGACAGGAGAAGGGATTAGGTAGGATTGGATTTGGAGTAGCTCAGAAGCATTAATAAAGTCATGTTGACTGTGGTTGATATGAGTGTGAGCTTCTTCAAGGCATGACCTGTTATGATGCTTTACTTTAAAGCAAACTGGTTTATAAACATAGGTCAAATCATCTCTCCTGTGGAGGACCATCCCTACAGGGGCTGGGGCCAAAGGGTATCCCTAAGCCAAACCACACTGTGATTTGAATTGAACACTCTTTGAATTAATAGCAATTGACTTTGAGTTTCATTGTAAATAAAATAAAGTTTCTAAGTCTTTGAGTGAAATTTTTTCTGTATAATCTACCTTTAGACCTAATTAAGTCAGAGGTGATACAAGTGGAAAATTCTGAGAAATATAATAACAAATCTTCCATGTGAAGGCAACAGGAATAATATGGATTAGAAAACACAACTTGATCTATTGAGCTCCATTAAAGACCTGTAATATTGACCTGGAATATGCCTAGTGTTTGATAAAGAAGAAAGATTTTCATACTTACTTAATCCTTCTTAGCTCCTGGTAAAACCCTCTCCTTTAACAATGTAATCAAAGGTGTATCTGTCTTATCTTTAAGTAGTTAGGCTGAATCATTCCTTTCATTCATTCTGGGAGTTAAGCATTCATCATTCTCCAGAAGGAGAATGCTATTTGTTAAAAACTTTTTTTTTTAAAGAAAAGAAAGCTTTGTTTGTCAGAAGTGGTCATGAGAGTGAATTAAATGTCATTTAAAATATATATCTTTCTATTACAGCATGTTCTGGATGACTTTTCTAAGAACCTTAGGACTATGAGAAAAAAAAAAAAGTTGAGACAGAGCAGGAATCTAATTAAGACTCCAAGACAGTCCTTAATGTAAAAATGATTAGAAAGTGAAATCATGATTGTGAAGCTGTATCAAATATTTTCATAGTAAAAGAAAATATCAAGAATGTTAAAATTGTGTATGTATATTGGTGTTTGTATATGTGCATGTGTGTTTGTTTCTTTCTTCCTTTACTTATAAGAATTCTGAAATAATAGAATTCCAGGCTTCAAGATTCATTTACAAAAAGTCCTCTGGTCCCTACAGGTTTATATGATATGTTGATCAATGTTAGTGCAATCTGACCAAATAATGTAACCTAATAAACATTTATGAAGTGCCTACTACATGTCAGCACTGTGCTAAGCATTAGGGATTCAATTAATAAAAATAGAGATAGTCCCTGTCTAATGAATCTAATGAATCTAATGAAAGGAGACAAAAAGGAAAGTATATAGGAGATAGAAGCACCAAAGGACACTCCTGAGAGGACATCCTGTTCCACAGAGTTGAAAACAAGGTGAGACACAATAATTCATTTCAACCTCCTTTGACATCATTACCTTTTTTATTATAAGCCTTATGACCTTTAATGAGTCACTTAAGCTTTGGTTGCCTAGGCAGCAGCTAGGTGGCTCAATGGATAGAGTACTGGACTTTTGAGTCAAGAAAAACTGAGTTCAAATATGGCCCCACACACATATCAGCTGTATGACTCTGGGCAAGTCACAATCTTAATTCTCTGGAGAAGAAAATGTCAAACTCCTTCAATATCCTTGCCAAGAAGTCCTCATGGAGTCATGAAGAATTGGATGATACGACTGAACAACATCGACAACAAATGAAAAGAAAATGATGAATAGCCATTAAACCAGGCAGTTTTAAGTAATTCTCTTGACCAGACTAAGAGAATGGAGAGGTTTTACATATGGAATTCATTCATCATAATCTGACCTAAAGCCAAACTATTAGTTATTTATTCTCTTCCTACATCATAGCATTTTAGAATCATAAATGTAGAGCTAGAAATGACCTTGTAGGACATCATCTAATCAGTCCCCTTCTTTAGAAATGAGGACATAGACCCAGAGATTTTAAGTGAATTACTCAATATCACCAATGAGTAAGATCACAAAAACAAGATTCAAGTTTAGGTCTTATGACTCAAAATGCAACATTCATGACAAAAGAGTATGATGCCAGAAGATGTCTCTGAGGCTAGCTCATCTACCCCCTCCCCTCTACCTGATTAGACTATTTTATTTATCATATTTTTATTATTGTACCAAATACACTTCCATATTCATTGTTGTAAGAACACATTCATACAAAAACAAAAGCCTAAAATAAACCATAAATACACTGATGGGAAAGAGAGCATGCTTTGATGTGCATGCACCTAACTCCAACATTTCTTTTGCTAGAGGTGGATAGTATTCCCCATCATAAATCTTTCAGGATTGTCCTAGATCATTGCATTGCTGAGAATAGCCAAGTTTTCACAGTTGATCATAATATAATATTGCTGTTTTTATGTGCCAACATTCTCCCAGTTCTGCTTATTTCTCTCTGAATCGGTTCATGTAGATCTTTCCAGCTTTTTCTGAAATCATCATGGTTATCATTTCTTATAGCATAATAGTATTCCATCACTCACATGTACCAAAAATTTGTTCAGCCATTCCCCAATTGATTCTTTGCCATTAGATAAAGTTGATACCTTTTTTTTTGTACAAGTAGGTCCTTTCCCCTTTTTATTATCTCTTTGGCACACAGACCTAGTAGTGGAAATATAGTATCCAGGAGTATGCAGAGTTTTATAGTCCTTTGAGCATAGTCCCAGATTGCCCTCCAGAATGGTTGGATCATTTCGCAACTCCACCAACAATGTATTAATGTTCCAATTTTACCATGTCCCCTCTATTATTTATCACTTTACTGTCATATTGGCTAATTGGGTAAATGGGATGTGGTACCTCAGAGTTGTTTTAATTTGCATTTCTCTAATTAAGAGTGATTTAGAACACTTTTTGATAAGATTATTGATAGCACTGATTTCTTCATCTGAAAATTGGTTGTTCATATCTTTTGACTATTTGTCAATTGGGGAATGGCTTGTATTATTATTAATTTGTATTATTACAAATTTGACTTCCCTATAGATTTGAGAAATTAGACCTTTATCAAAGAAATTTGTTATAATTTACTTTCCCAGTTTGTTGTTTCCCTTTTAATCTTCATTGCATTGCTTTGTTTGTACAAATCCTTTTAAATTTGATATAGCCAAAGTTATTCATTACACATCTTGTAATGTTTTTTATCTCTTATTTGATCATAAAATCTACCCTTCTCTAATGACCTGCCAGGTAAACTATTCCATTCCCCTAGTCTAGTTATGGTATCAATCTTTATATATAAATCATATACCCATTTTAACCTTATCTTGGGATAGAGTGTGAGATATTGTTATATATATAGTTTCTGAAAGGCAATTTGTTTTGATGACCATGGACCCCCTATATTAGTTCTTTGGCAAAGCAGTCATCTAGCTACTGATTGAGATGTGGTTTGATATAGTGGAGAGAATGAATGCTAGACTGAAGGTAGGGAGGATTATAATTTTATTCCTAGGCCACTGGTGCCACATAAAGATAAAGATAAAGGATAAAGAGCTGGGGCTAGAGTAAGGAAGAACTGAGATCAAATCCAGACTCAGACATTAGCTCTGTGATGTTGGGCAGGCCACAATTTTTATTTACCTCACTTTCTTCAGTCATAAAATGCACTCACATTTAATATAGCACTCACAAGTAATATGATAAACAAATAAGAACATTTGTGAAGTGCTCAATTCAATGTCAACTCAAAGTGTTTAAAAAGACTTATACTTATTATATAAATGGAAGCTGTTATTATTATTTTCTGTGCTAACTATTTCTCTTGACCTAGGATTTTTTCTTTTTTGGGTCTCAGTTTCCTCAAAGGAATAATGAAGAGGATAGATTAATTGACAAATTATTTTCTTTCTAGCTCCAAATCTATTATCCTATGACTTTCAGTAAAGGAGAATCTAATTCTTGCTGAGTAATTACACTCTTAGACAAATTGAAATGTCAGGAAATTATTTCTTATGTTCAATTGATTCAATAAACATCTATGAAGGAATTAATAGGCTTGAGGTACTGAAAACCCCAAAGCCAAAAAGCAAACAATCCTTGCATTTGTGCAGATGGAAAATTTACCACACCTGAGCTACATTCCCAGCATCCTTTTAAGTTACATCTTCATTTTACATAAGGATGCTTGGGAGATAATTTGGCTGAGACCCACCTGTGGGAATATTTCTTCAGAGCTTGTGCTTTTGTTAAAGTGCTGCAGGTATGAGTTACTGGCTCTCTTTGCTCTACTTACTTGACTGAAAGAACCCTTTTTCTTTTCCTTCTCTTTTAATTATTATTGGAATCCTACAAATTTTTGGCAACCACAAAGGGATTTTAGAACTAGAGGAGCCAGATTTCTTCTCCTGCCATGCTTTTCCCTCTCCCCTCTTCCTTCTCTCTTCTCCCTCTGGGAAACTCTTCAAATCTTTCTCAGGCTCAATTGTCTACACCTGTCCACCAAGAGAGCCAGGTAGCTGAGTCTCTCCCTCACAGAGGCTGTTCCTGCTAACTTTTTTTTGCTGTTACTGCTGCTTGCTGTTGCTGCTATGGGTAAGCTATAAACTCCCTGCCCCAAATCCCAGCCCAAGAGAGGGGGATCCCTTTTCCTTTTTCAGGGGGGAACTGGTCCTCTCTCCTAACTAAATCCTTTTCCAAAACACCCCACCCAGCTTCTTAGCAAAAAGAAATTCCTACACTTTCAAGAAGCTTTCAGTTTATAGAGGGAATCATGGCTACAGATGAAGAAGATAAACAACTATTCAAAGGAAATACAAAACAATTTCAAAGGATGGGTATTCTAACTAACAACTAGCACCCTCTAATTTTTATATACAAATTCTAGTTCTAGTTGGTCTAAGAGACAAGACTATATAGGTTCAAATCTCATTTTTGGCACATGTTTTGGCATGTGGTTTTGGTCAAGACAATTAAACTCTTGTTGACTCAGGCAACTGGAAAACTAGAAGCTCTCCATTGAGAGCTACCTAAAGGGATGAAATCACAAGGTCTGTGATCAAGTTGAAGTCTAAACCTTCTTCAACATAAAGTTTATTCAATAATTTGAAAACCAGTCACATTCCACCATTATAATTTGCCTAAGCCAAAGTATCCTAAGGTTAAGGGGTGGGGTAAAGGAACATGCATTTATTTAATCATCTATTTTGTGCCAGGCTTTGTGCTACGCATTTTAAACATATTGTTTTCTTTGACAGACTGTAAAACTTTCCAGTATCAACTATTTGAACCATGCAGGGTATGGAATGCCATAATGATGAATAATCTGAGCTGTGAACACAATGGAAAATTGAGAGAAATGTCTGTCCCAATCACCAAATTTAGCAAAGAAATGTGAAACCACTTAATCATAGGAGAGGGTGGCAGGATTCAGATCAAAAAGCTTACGCATGGATTGCATTAGGAGTGCCACCCACATTACTTGGTTAAAAAAACAAGATCCATTACATAAATCAGAATCCTAGATTTTCTCTTTTCCTTCTATGGATGTCCATAAATGATGTAATGGGTTATGTTGACCCTGAATGTGCTAAATATGAAAATAAATCTAAAGGCAATATGATTTATGTGTAGACATTGATCTATCTTTGAATACACTTAACATGTCAGAGAAAATAATCTGGATGACTTAATTGTGGGTTTGAGGGAGGCATGCCTTTAGTAAAAAGGGGCTTGAAAACATTCTGGGAGCATTTTCAGGTTGATAAAGAGATTTTCTCGAAGTTACCTCTTGAGGAAACTTAGTGCAAGCACTCTCTCCCCCATTTTGCTGATAGAAAAGCAGAGGCTCAGAAAGACAGTGTAATTTGCCCACCTTAGCATGTTATTGTTAGACACAATTCTCCTTACTCTCTAATATCCTTACAATCTTTTTTTATTTGAAAGTAATACTATTAAGTGGTCTTGATTTCTCTGAAATATTTTTGCTAATGACAAAAATACTCGAATGAAAAGAAAAAAGGAAAATTTCTGCTAGTCCATAATAGTTTCAGGTTGGATTGGGGGAGAAGGATTTGAAGGGAGTTTATCTACTTGCTAGATTGTATCTCTCTGTCTCTTACATGAAATCACATTATTGTTTTCTCTTGCCAAGCACTAATAATTTTGGTTCCATGTCACCCATATTTATGGATCTTCCTATATGTCTTCAATATTGAAAGCTCAAAAAAAGTGTCTGAAATTGATTTTGCTTTCCTCAGTGCTCATGAGAAGGAGGTGATTGAATGCCTGGAGAGGGAAATGGATTGATTTCTAATTTCTGAATCTCTAGAGAGGGAAATGAAAATATTATGTCCAGGTCTTTTTTTGTGGGTTCCCTTCTCCCTCATGTAGATTTTAATTCCTGAGAATAACCCAAATTACTTTCCTATGATATAATTTACTAACAATAAAGTATTACATTCAAAATCAATCGGGCATCTCCACTCTCCACTTTAATAGAGGTTCCAGAATGACTGTTTCAGCAATGATACTACTTGTGATTTCTGAAAGACTAAGCAAGATTTCAATAAGGAGAAAGAAAAAGTCGAATGCCATTGTTCTAATATTTCAAACATACTAATATGTCCATCTCTACTAATTTTTTGTACTTTGAGCTATTTATTTTTTGCACACAATTCTAACATGTTCAGTGATTATATTTTGTAGTTATAACTCAGAAGCAACAACTTAGATATGTGATCTGTTTGGGGGAGAAGTTGTCACCTGCTCACATACTGATAACTTTTATATTGATTCTCTATATTTATTCTCTGTGAACCCATAGAAGGATTATACATACATGCACATATAAACATACGTGTGTATATTCTCACAGGCTTATATGTGTATTTCTTTTGGAATGTCAGATCTTTGCAAGCAGGGATCATTTCAACCATTGTATTTGTATCATCAGTACATACCACCATGCCAGGCACTAATTAAGTGCTTTAATTTGATGGATAATTAAAAACTAAAAAGCAAAGAAACTAAAAATTAATGTCAATTTGGGGCCATTCTATGGCAGATTGAATTCGATCTCACTAAAGCGACTCAGGTTATTACTATATTATGACATAAGTTTTCTTACCAAAATTATGACCCTATGTCATAATAATACCTCTTTTTTTCTATAACAATTTAAGCTTTTCAAAGTCTGTTCCTCAAAACAATCCTGTAATGGAGGTATGGTAAATGTTAGTGTGTCCTCCCCCCATTTTACAGAAAAGAAAACTCGGGCTCAAATTCATTTGATGGCATTTACTTGGGCACCAATAATTGCTGCAAACAGCTGTCTGAAATTCAATCTTTTTATACTCTCCTTTACTCCAATAAAATTATAATATAATTCAGTTCCCTCTGCTGAAAAAGTGATAGCAACCTTGTGCTAGAGCTGCCTCTTCAGAGGTAATTGTTGAATTTTCAGGGCAAGGAATTATGCCTGGTAAATCAGCAAACTACAAATCAACGCTTAACAGCATTTTATTGGTTGATGGAGAAAATGTTAATCATGAGATTAAATTTAAAAGTGTATCTTTTATACATTGTTTCTCCCCCACCTCCATTGAACTGTTTAAGAGTTTTCTAGCATACCTCTGCAGGAATGTCATACTAACTGCAGCATTGCAGTTATTATAAAACTTTTATCTGATAGATACGTATGTATTATACACAAGAAATGTATAATATATATGAGAAATGCATACTATACATAATTATGTAATTATATACTATATAATAGTGTAGAAGGAATAATATTTAAAAGAAAATAAAACAAATTAGTATTGATATTTATTCACTCAATCAAATCATTCTACACACTTTTATCAAGCCCCTACTCAGTGTCAGACACTGTGCTAAGCACTAAGGATTAAAAAAAGGTAAAAGATAGTCCTTGCCTTCAGGGAGTTTATAGTCTAATGGAAGAGACAGCATGTAATCCAATGTATACAAAGTCAGCTAAGTATAAGATAAATAGGAAATAATTAAAAGAGGGAAGACACTGGGATTATGACAGGTTGGGGAAGGCTTACTGTAGAAGGTGCAACTTCAGTTATGGCTTAAAGGAAGCCAAGGAAGTCAGTAGTCAAGAGGCAAGGAAGGGAGAGCATCATTCTAAGCTGTCAAAATGGCTATCAAATGTCCACCAAATATACACAGGAAATGCCTCTTCCCTACAGAGACTAGATTGTTTAGCCATAACTTTTCTGCTTTGAATATTTCATAATACTTAACAAGAGCTCTTTCAAACCTCTAAAAACTGAGAAATCCTTACTAAAATAATAGAGAATTAGGGATCTTAGGATGTAGAATCATAGAAAAGGAAGGAATCTTGAGGAGAGATGAGGAATATTAACTCTGAAAGGAGCTCGTATAAATAATGTAACCCAATTTCTGTTTCCTAGATGAGGAAACTGAATATCAGAGATGGTTAACAGCTGGGCCAAGGTCACAATTAGTGTGAGAGTTTCCTAGTTGAACCCCAGGTCTGATGACATCCCTATTCTGTGCCTGCTAGACCACACTTGGTTGAGGGATGAGTAGAGAGGAAAGGAGAGAAAAGTGCAGCCTGGGGAGGTGCTACAGAACAATCTCCTGGGAAGGATGACATCTCAGCACCTGCAGTCTTTTTGCAAGAGGTTTGTCAGAAATAGATTGGCTGTGGGGAAAGAAGAAAAGAAAGGGAAAAAACCCTATCCTTTATTTATTTCTTTGGGGTGAGTTTCATCATGAGTTGAGGGGATGGCTATTTATTTCAGGGGACAGAAATGTAAACTAGTAGTATGTTATCCTCACTCACTTATTATTAATGAGACAGGGAAAAGACTTCAAACAGCTTTGTTATGACAGACACATGCCAAGAGATTTATGATGAGGCTTGTAATTTCTGCAGGTATGAGGGCCAGCTGACATTAAAATATCACACTTTTTTCCCCCTGTGGAAAAATTCAGCCCATATAGGAGGAGAAAAAGCTTTGTTTTTTGAAAGAAAATTTATGTGTATCTTCAGGGCCTCCATTCTTCCAGGTATGACTGACATGGCGGAGTAGGATAGGCAACAACTCATTGGCCAAATTTTTATACTTAGACTTAGCATCTGAATCAAATGAAGTTTTACTCTAGGATGCTGGCACGGAGTTTTCTTCTGCATCCCAGCTCATGCTCCTGTTTGAAGGGGAATCAGGATATATGTTGATATTCCCTTAAATATGCTAACTTTCCAGTTCCTAAATCTGCACAACTACTGTGACCTAATCTTTTACTCTACCTCAGCCAAACAAAGGGATGAACATATGCATGAATTTGTCATCCTAAAGATATATTTCACATTCATATTGTCTTTTCATATTGGTCTGCTTATTCCTCACATTCTAGCCTTCATTTTCCAAATCCATGCCTTTACTCTGACTGTCCCACATTCCTACCATGCTCTCCCTCCAGACAGAATCTCTGGCTTTCTTTAATGTTCCAGGAAAGCACCAAATTCTATAGGAAGTTATTCATGGTGTCCAAAATTGTTAATATCTTCCTTTTAAGATTACCTTTCGTCTACTCTATCTTGTACGTTACTAATTAGTGTATAAGTTGTCTTCTTATCAGAATGGAAGCTCCATGAGAACAGGAAAATTATTTTATTAATACAAAATATTCCCCTTGAGGATAAATGAAAAAAAAAAGATATTATGGAAAATAGCCTACCAACATCAGATCTCAAACTATATTACAAAGCAGTAATCATCAAAACAGTGTGACACCGGTTAAGAAACAGATTTGGTGAATCAGTGGAATAGATGTGCTACACAATACATAGTAGTAGAAGACCATAGTAATCTAATGTTTGATAAACCTGAAAGTTTCTAGAAAAACAGATTGTATGAAACTAGGCATAGATGAATATCGCATATTATATGCCAGGGCAAGGGCAAAATACATAAATGATTTAGACATATAAATGTGCTATCATAAGTTAATTAGGAGAACATGGGAAAATGTGCCTCTCAGATCTATGGATAAGTAAGGATTTTATAACCAAACAAAGACATACAGAGGGTCACAGGAAGTAAAATGAATGATTTTGATTATATGAAATTTAAAATGGTTTGTAGAAACACAATTAGAAGGAAAATAAGAAACAGAAAATAAAAAGTCTAAATTCTAAAATATATAGGGAATTGTGCCAGATTTACAAAAAAATATGAGCCATTCCCCAATTGAAAATGATAAAAGGATATGAACAGATAGTTTTCAGATGAAATCAAAGTTATCTACACTCATATGGAAAAAAAAGTGTTCCAAATCACTTTTGTTTAGAGAAATGCAAATTAAAACTACTTTAAGATACCACCTCACACATTACATTGACTAATGCCACAGAGGAGGAAAATGACCAGTGCAAGAAGGGTTTTAGAAAAAACAGGACTCTAATACTCCATTGATGTAGTTCTGGAGGACAATTTGGAACTAATCCAAAGGGCTATAAAACTCTGCATACCCTTTGACCCAACAATATCACTAATAGTTCTGTAACCCAAAGAGATCAAAGAAAAAGACGTATGTGTACAGGAATATTTATAGCGGCTTTTTGTGATGGCAAAGAGTTGGAAGTAGAGGGGATGCCCATCAACTGAGGAATGGCTGAAAAAATTGGGGTCTTTAATTGTGAAGGAATCCTACTGTGCCATAAGAAATTACAAGGAGGATAATTTCAGAAAAACACTGGAAGACTTATATGAACTGATATAAGGTAATGTGAGGAGAACCCTGGGAACATTGTACACAGTAATAGCAGTACTGTAAGGATGATTGAATGTGAAAGACTTAATTACTCTGATCAAGACAATGGTCCAAGACAATTACAAAAGAGACATCATGAAAAATGCTATCCATCTCCAAAGAAAGAACTGATGAACTCTGAGTACAGACTGAAGCATACTTTAATTTTTTATTTTTTCTTAATTTTTTAGTGTGTATATGTCTTTTCTTTTATAACACTGCTAGTATGTAAATATATTTCCATGATTTCACAAGTGTAATAAATATATTGTTTTCCTTCTCAAGGGATGAGAAAGAAGGATAGAATTCAAAGTTTATAAAAATGTATGCTGAAAAATAGTTTTACATGTAGTTAAGAAATATTTAATGAAAAAATAAAAATATATTTTAAAAAAGAAAGAAAAATAATTACAATTTAATAGCACAGTGCCTGGTTCATAATGAATCCTTAATAAAGAATTCAGTTGATTGATTGATGAATACTCTTGGGGAATGTGGATCAGTATATTTCCTCCCCAGGAATGAGGGCTTCTGTACTTTTTTAGTGACTATTGCCCTTTGTCTCATTCCACTATTCTCTGGAATCATAGGGTGTAGCTTCCTAAGGTTACAAGTCAGTCCACTTGTTCTAAAAGCCTTTCTAGAGAACCTCATAAACCACTCACTATGAAGACTGGGATACCCTAGACCCTAGGTTTATCCTTTCAGGAATCTTCTTTACACCATTTGTCAATATTTTCTGGGTTACCATGCCTCATCATTTCCAGTACCCTCTGTGGAATATCCTTAATGGTTTCATCTTCTTTTCCCCTTCTTCCTTCCCCTCTTTTTCTTTCTGTCTGAATTTTTCTCTGTTTTTCTCTGTGTCTCTGTCTCTTACATACTCACTCAAATGAATTTGTTAAGGCACAGTTTCAGCTAATTACAAATATGTTCAGCCCTCATTATTTCTTGATTGATCTAATACAATATCCTAATTGATAAATCTCTCTCAAATTTCTCCTGTCTTCAACCCATTTTTTACAATGTTACCAGTATCATCTTGCTAAGAGGTAATCTATTTAGAATTGGTCTTAAAATAATGAACAGAATGTGGATCTCCTTTTACAGTCTCCTTTTTATCTTAGTAAACTACATCTACATCCTTTGTATCACATAGGTCTTGTTGATGTGGAAACTGAGGTTTAATGAAAGGAAATGACTTAGTCACCCATAGTGAGTCCTTATGCCAATTATTGGAATGCCTGTTTATTGAACTCAAAGCTATTAAATTTGTTTTGGGTTGTTACATAGCTAATCTGTTCTATTGATTGAACTATTTTGTTTTTGTATTCCCAATGCCTTATACCGTACCTTATGGACATTGTCAATTAAGTTAAATTGGGTCAGATTAGATTGGGCAGAGGATTTAAGACTTGAATGTAATCCTTTTGTCCTAAATTGATAGCTAAAGTTTTTTTTGTTTGTGTTGTTGTTTGTTTGGGGATGGTGGGGTAATTTTCTCACAAAACAGAATTACTATAGTAAGCAACAACTATATTGCCAGTTCTATGTTTTCAGATTGATGTTATTATTATTTTTTCATGGATAATATGCATCTAGTCACCCCTTATGAAAACAGCATCAGATAACAGAAAAAAAAAAGCCAGGATGCAATGAACCAATTAAACCAGCAGGATTAAGCCAAAATGTAGTTGCAGCCAGCTTGATTTGTGATGTTTTATTCATCAATCACCTGCATTTCCAAATGTATTATTTCCTACAAGTTCTATAATAACTTAGAGTTATATAGTGCTTATGCTTCCTCTAGACCCCCTTCAGACTTTCAGGTGCTAGGCAAATTATCTTGTCATTCCTTAAATTTAACTTTTTTCCCCCCAAAGGAATAAAACATTTCAGGTGTTTTTTAAGCATAAAATGAGAGATTCTTTGAGACTCTAAACTATATTATAGGAGTACTGTGATATGTTCAGTCCCAGTTTTATTTTTTTCAAGGCATAAGCTAAATTTCTTTATGTTTAAGATCAAATGGTTCATTCAATAGTAAGTATATTGGATTAATTAAGTTGTTTAAAAAGAAGATCTACTTAAATGCAAAACAACTATAGGTCCATATTATTGGTTGCTAAGTCCTAATCAATTAATATTTCTATTACAATTGTACAATTATAAATTACTTTTCTTTTTTCTCCAATTTAATTTTGTTTTTTTTGGTCCTAGTATATTTTCCCCAGTTTTATTCAACTAGAATCTATTATTTAAAATAATTTTTCCAGATTATATGTCAATTTATTTTGTAAATATTCATTTTCTATTTTTCAATCTATGCTCTTTTTTTCCTCCTGTCCCTCCAACCTCCCCAAGAAGGCAAGTAATAGGATATAGGTTATACATGTTTTATTACACATTACATATTTCTACTTTCTTCATATTGTGAAAGAAGACATATGTCACATTAGAGAAAAAATATGGAGAAGCACAAGCTAAACTTCTTATGTCTAGTTTGTCTACACTGTATGCATATGATATACTACGCTTTCTTAAAATTGGAAGACCTATGAAAAATGAAATGTTAGACTATAAAATGCTAATGAATCATAATACTTTAGAACACAGAATATCAGAAAACAGAAGGGATCTTAAATCTGATAGATAATTCCTTTCATGTTTCTCTAATTTGTTTATGTTTTATTTTTAGGCCATATGTCCTTTAGGACTTTATCTTTGTAGAAAGTATGATGGACTGATTGATCTAAACTTAATCTCATATATATTACTTTTTTGTTTTTCCCATGAGTTTTATCAAATAGTGAGTTCTTATGCCTATTGTCAGAATTTCTGTGTTTATTGAACTTGTCTATTAGTTTTTGTTTTGTTTTGTTTTTGCCTTGATGTCATATAGCTAATCTAGTCCACCTATCAAACTATTTGTTTAAACCCTTACCTTCTATCTTAGAATCAATACTGTGTATATTGGTTCCAAAACAGAAGACAGGTAAGTGGGTGGTTGACTTGCCCAGGGTCACATAGCTAGGAAGTGACTGAGGCCAACCCTTTTGTTTCCACTTTTTTCCCCATTATTTTCCTTAAGATTCTTGATTTTTTTGTGCTTCTATGTACAGAATAATAAATAAATGTTTAGCCATGACCAATATGAAATTTTTTTGGCTGTCCTTATCTAAAAGAAAGATTGTATATTCCTTTTTTTTTTCACTGATGAGAGAGAGAGAAAAAAAAAGTAGAAGCTTGATAAATTTAATTTTTTTTCCAAGAAAGGGACTTTACAATATAGAGTCCTCAAACACAAAACCAAGAATTCAGGAATTGGTAATGAATTTTGTGATAACATAGTCTAAATCTATCCCACAGATGAGGAAATACTTAAGAATTGCAAAACTACATTTCAACAAATGTGTCATCTATACATTTCTCTCACTGTAGTGTTAACTAAAAAATTGAGGATATTCAATGGAAGGCAGTTACAAGTGGCTGACCCTGTCATGAAGGCACAAAGGACCAGATATTTGGAAGAAAAATGGTATGAAGAGAGTAATTTTGGTTCATGTTCAAAAACATGTGCTCACAACCATATGTGGCGTATCTCCAGACAAATGTTTGTCATGTTGATTCAGTCTCAGTATAAAAACAAGGAAGCTGTAATCTGACAGTAATTGTAGCTTCCAAAGGTTCTCAGTTCCTTCTTTTGAAGTAGCTTGTATTTATAGTTCAAATAAGGTTTTATGTATGCAATATGAAAACAATTTTAATACAGACATACTCCTTGACAGGTGGAAAGTGATATAAGTATATCTCCCACGTACTCTTCATCACAACCTTTAAGCTTGTATTTTATATATATATACATATATATAAATATCCCTATTTTACAGGGAAGAAAACTGAGGTTTCTAATAACAATCAAAAATTATAAGAAAGACTTTGAAAGAAATAATTTTCCAAAGTGACTTACCATAAGACAGCAATTTTATCATGAGAAGTGTAGTCCAATGTATAGTCTACCGGGCTTGGAAGCAAAGTTTGTATCCTGGTGCTGACACTTAATAGCTGGGTGACTTTAGAAAAATAATTTTCTCCCTCTGAACCAGTTTCTTCTTTTGTAAAAATAATGTTTTAGCCTAGAAAAAAAAATTCTTTTTCATTTACACAAAATTTTTGTGACCTGACAGTTTGTGATTTAGATCCTCTCTCACTGCCTTCCCTTCCCACTATATAGGATATTCACATTACACATTTCCATATTCCCTGTGCCATGACAGAAGATACATACTTTATATACAATGCAAAAATTAATGAAGGAAATGAAGTGAAAAATGGTATGCTTTGATCCGTAATCAGATTCCAATAATTCCTTCTTTGTGGACAGCATTTTTCATCAGGAGTGCCTTGATCTTAGGATCTGGCGATGCCAATAATAGTTTAGTTCTTTACTTTTAATGATTGTACAATGTTTCTCTTGCTATATACAGTGCTCTCCTGGTTCTGCTCACTTCACTTTGCATTGGTTCATAGAAGTCTTTCCAGGTTTTTCTGAATTCACGCTGTTGATCATTTCTTATAAAACAATAATATTCCATCACAATCTCATACCATTCCTCAATCAATTGATTTCCCCTTAGTTTCTGATTTTTGTCACAACTAAAAGGGCTGCTATAAATATTGTTTGGGTAATTAGGTCCTTTCTCCTTATCTTTGATCTCTTTGGGATATAGATTCAGAAATGGTATTATTGGGTCAAAGGGTATGCATAATTATGTAGCCCTTTGGTCATGGTTCCATATTGGGTAAGATCATTTATAATGTCTTCTCTAGCTCTATCTTTCTCTGATTGATTATGCTTATCTTTATAGATCTCAGAGTCAACAGGGACCTTAAATATTATCTAGTTCAAATCCTTCAAAGTCCTATTTCAATCAAAAATGTCAATGAATGTTAAGTACTAATATAATTTCCACAAAGCAAGCAAATTCTTTTACTTCTTAAGAGTAGGTAAAGATGTATAGAGAGATAGATGGGTGGATGGATGGATTGGTGGGTAGGTGGAAAGATAAAGGGAGAAAGAGAGAATGAGAGATAAAGGGAGAGAGAGAAAGAGGGAGGGGCAGGGAGAAGGAGAGAGAAAAGGCTCTGAGATCTATAAAGATAAGCATAATCAATCAGAGAAGAAAGTGAGAGAAAAATGGAGGAAAAGAAGGAAGGAGGGAGAGACACAGAGGAAAAGAGGGAGGGGGAAGGGAGAGGGGGAGGAAGGAAAAGAGGGAGGGAGGGAAAAGGGAGGAAGGAAAAGAGGGAGTGAGGAAAGAGAGAGAGAGGGGGGGGGGAGAGAGAGAGAGGGAGGGAGAAAGAAGGAGGGAGAAAGAGGGAGACAGAGAGACAGAGAGAGACAGAGAGAGAGACAGAGAGAGAGACAGAGAGAGAGACAGAGAGAGAGACAGAGAGAGAGACAGAGAGAGAGACAGAGAGAGAGACAGAGAGAGAGACAGAGAGAGACAGAGACAGAGACACAGAAGCAGAGAGAGAGAGAGAGAGCACATTAAGTGCTTTTTACATTTGAGTTTCTGCTCTAAGCTGGGGGCTATATTCCAGCAAGTGGGAGAGCCTCTACTCTTCAGGAAATTGCATTCTATTATTGGGGTAAGATAACACACAAAGGGGACCTGAGAAGCAGGGATATAGGGTAGAGATCTGCCTGAGGGCAAGGCTGTTGGGGAAGAAGAGGGGGAAAAAAAAGTATGGAGATTGTAAGGTAACTGGAGTTTGGTCCATGCCCCCATGAAAGTATAGTCTGGGCTGGCAATCACTAATCAGTAGAAAGGGTCTACAAGGGAAGAATTCCCTGGAATGTCAAGGCATCAAGTCTCATGTTTTCTAATTCCAACCATTTACTTTGCTTATGGTAGCTGGGGGATGCAGTGGATAGTGACATCAAGCATGGAGTCCTGAAAAAAATGAGTTTAGATATGGTTTCAGACATCTAATAGCTGTGTAGTGCTGGGCAGGTCACTCAACCTCTGCCTGTCTCAGTTTCCTCATCTGTAAAATGGGGATATAAAAGCTCCTACCTCCTGGGATTCTTGTAAAGATGAAATGAGATAGCATATACAAAGCACTTTGAAAAGCTCAAACTATTTCTATAAATACTGATTTGTGACAACTCTCTGACTACTGGTAAGCTGATTGAGAAATCAACTAATACTATGAGAACAGGCTCATTGAATAAAGAAAAAAAAAGATTGTTAAGGATTGCAAAGTACTTCACAGATATTATCTCGTCCAATCCTTAAAAAGTCCCTATGCATTAGTTGTTCTTTTTATTCCTGTTTCATAGATGAGAAAAGTGAGCCACAGATAGGTGAAAGAGATGAAGAAAATATTTAATTAAATGATTTAAACCCACCCTCTATGTGTCTTTTTCAATGTTTTGCCCCTCAATCAATCAGTCAATAAACATTTATTAAACACTGCCAGTGGGGAATAGTGAGAAGACAGATTTGCCCAGGGATTTCCTGCCCTTTTTACAATAGTAAAGGAGATTTTTAAGCAGCATAAATAAATACATAGCTTGGTAAGAGAGAAGGTAATAGAGAAGAGAAACACTGATTTCTTGTTTTTTGAATGACCCTGTCCAAGTCCTTGCCTCTATCATGGCTTTAGTTTTTCCTATCTGTAAACTGAGTAAGATTTAAAGATTGTTCCTTTGAATTGGAAGTGATCTGAGATCCTTGGCCACACAAAACATTCTCTAAGACATAACTCAAGATTAAGAAAAAAAAATAATAATCATAACAAAAACATCGTGAAAACATTCCCTGGGAACAAAAGAGTTTGTTGACAATCTTAGCATCTGGAGTTATATTTTTCCTTCTTTGAATGTAGAGTGTGCTAAGATGGCCACTTGGCATACTCAAAACCTTTCAAACTGTCAATCCCATCCCATTCCAAAAGCTCTGGAGGTCTGTTTTTCTCAGAATTGTTTGTTTCTCTCAATTTGTAGCTCTCGGTAGGGTCCCCTACTTACTGCAGAAAATAAAAAGTACCAAGGAAAGTGAATAATCTTACCCAAAATTTATTACAAATAGCAATTTAGAAGGCTCATTATCACAGCATGAATCAAAAAAGAGAAAAAACGGATCACAATGTGAAAGAAATATTAAAAAGTATGTGAGTGTGCATCTTTACAATGTCTGCATATCCCGTGTCATTGTTCACATATGAATTTGTAAATAAATCTGCCTTCTAACTGTAAAGGACTGGAATTCACAATCACTTATAAATACCAGTTAGAACAAACCCATTAAGGAATGAACTGTGTCCAGCACTCTCAATTAGGTTATTGTAAATGAACGAACTCAAATTGTTAGGAATTTATCAATTTTTTGTTCTACAATTTTACCAGGGCTTTATAAGACAAAAGTATGAAAGAAAAAAAAAAGATCCCCAGGCTTCAAGAGACTATAAAATCTCATTGAAGTTGGTTTCCTGCAAGTCAAATAAAAAGGAAAAAGCCCCTTGGTACTCATGCACTGCTGAGTTGGTCGAATTGAGCCAATTCTAATTTTTCAGGGTTGTTGAACCCACTAGGGAGGCCATCAGCAGACAGATGAAGTACAGCGGGTACTAGATACAGCGGCTTCAGCAGAATTGAAGTGATTTTTTGCTTGGTATTTTTTTCCTTCTAGATCTGAGCACTGTTTAGCACAATCTAGTACCTGCTATTCTTTCACGGGTCTGCTCCCTGCTTACCTCATCAGAAAATGGGAAAACAAAACAAACCCTCTCTAGGACTTGAATTATAGCTGGAACAATCCATGCTTTGGAGGGCATTTTAGCACATGGTGAATAGTTTCATTCTGGAGTTTTGATAATAGATCATGGCAGTAGGAGCTGGAAAATGCTTTCCAGGTCATCTAATGCATTACTAATTTTATAAAGATATTATCTCAGCGAAGTGAAGTGACAATACCACACAGCTAAGAATAATTAGCAAATTTAGGTTCAAATCCAGGAATTCTAGAAGACGCCTTAGAGGCAATCTACAGTAATTTGTTCTTTTTAATTTACAGATGGGGAAACTGAGGCTTGGGAACCTCCATGCCTTGCCTAAGAAGATACACCAGTAGAAACTAGAGGTAAAACTAAGATTAAAACCCCACCGTCTCTGCCTCCAAATCTATTTTTTTTTCTCTGAACACTGAGATCCACTTATCTCTAGATCTATACTTGTTTTACTAAAGCCACAATGGTCAGAGCTGAGAAAACTTTTCAAGATTCACAGAATTAATGATAGCTTTATATTCTTCTATCATCTTTGCACTTGTTCTTCAAAACAATGTACAAGTAGAGATGGAAGAAGTATTATTATTCTCTTTTTATAGATGAAAAAAATGAGACAGTTTCAGTTACTTGTTCAAGGTAATATAAATCAAAAAATGGTAGAAGGAGGCCATGGTGTGCTGGAACCAACTCTTAGAGGTTTGCAAGAGCTCAATTGTTAAATTTTCATTGTAAGCATTTAAACTTTGGGAATTGGCAAATGCTACAAATTAACACTTGGGTTTGTTACTGTTGTTTCATTGATACCTATACTTAATAATGCTATAGAATATGTATTAATAATGCAGAAAAACATAAAAATATTCCATTATTATTTTTCCCCAAAGAGCAGTTTGTTCAATATTTACTAGTACCCCAGAAGGAAGACGTACACAGAATTTTTCTTGGATAATTTTAATATTTTGCATTGAATCCAGTAGTTTCTTTGTGTTGGTGGAAAAGTGGAAGGGGGATTAATATTCAGAAAAGAAATGGAGAATTAAGGGTACACTTAAGTTATTCAGCATAAAAAAATCTATGAATATTTTAGCCTCTGTTTTGATTTAAACCATTCTTTGACAAAAAATATTCTCTATCTAAATAGACAAACCGAGAGTTTCATGTTAGGATTCATAGAATTATTAGATATTACAGTTGGTAGGGTTCTTGGAGATGTAAATACATTCATTTAATCAATCAACAAACATTTCTTATGTGTAAAGAATATTTATAGGATGATACTTGAAAACACAAGTAGTTTTCCAAGGAAGAATATAAACAAAGCATAGTAGTGTTCCAAGGAATGAGCATTGATGTTATAGCCTACATGGATGTAACACCAGTGGTGGGACTAAGTAGTGATGACAGCAATATCACTAGCTTTATGAGTGTTTAAATCAGATGGTGAGGGGACCTGGCAATGGGTCAAAAATTCCTTAAAGAGGACCTCTGTGCTAGTGTTGTACACATGATTAAATGCTCTTTAGTAACTCAGTTGTCTATACCCACTTCTGTATTACAAATCAAAGGCAGAGAAGAGGACTTTCAGAAAAGAGGGAGCAGGGCCCCTGAAGGGCAGTATCCATTGCAATCTCAAGAGATCAGGGGCCCTTCCTGAGCAAGGACTAGAGTACAGATTTGGAAAGAAATGACCACACTTCTCCCTACAATACTTTCAAAGAATGAAACTTCCAACTTCTCCACAAATAGTTCTGAAAACAGTAGTGGCTGTCTTTCCCCACCCATGCTGGGAACTGAGAGCAACTTTAACATAAATTCAAAGTAAGAAATAGACTGGGAAAATGAGCAAACAACATAAAAGTATCTGATCATAAAAAGCTATTGTGGTAACAGGAAGATCAAGACCCAGACACAGAAAACAACAAAATTAAAAATATATATATATACAAGCAAAGCCTCAGAAAAAGTGAATTGGACACAAACCTAATGAGAATTCCTAGAAGTTTTAAAATTATTTTTAAAATCAGAGATGTAGTTGGAAAAATAAAGATACAAAAATGAGAGCAAGAAAAGAAAAATGTAAAAAGACAATTAAAAGTTTGTTAAAAGCAGCACAAAAATACTGAAGGTAAAATAAAACCTTAAAATGGAATTGGCAAAACTTCATTGATGCACTTAAAGGCAAAATTGGATAAATTGGGGGGTGGGGTGGGAAAGACCTATAAAGACTCACTGAAGAAAATAATTTCTTAAAAATTAGAATTTTCCAAGTGTAAGTTAATGCCTCCAAAGTCAAATGAAGTCAAAAGAATGAAAACATAGAAGTAAATATGAAACTTGTCATTGAAGAAAAACTTGTTTGGACAAAAGTTCAGAGAGGTAATTTAAGAATGATTGGACTATTTGAAAGGCAAAAAATAAGAGCTTACACATCATAATTTCAAAAATTATTAAGGAAAACTGCCCCGATGAAAAAAAATTGTAAGAATCCACCACTTGAAAGAGATCCCCAAATGACGCCCCCAGTAATATTATAGCCAAAATCCTGAGTTCACCAGTAAAAGAGAAAATACTTCAAGCAGTCAGAATGAAACTGTTCAAATATCATATCAGGTTCACACAAGATTTCGAGGCAAAGAGCTTAGAAGATGATAACCTGGAAGGAAAACAACAAAACAACAAATTAGATTTAGAATTACAGCTAAGAATAATCTACGTAGCAGATCAGATTATATTCTTTTGAATGAAAAAATATATTTAGTGGAATAATGGACTTTCAAATATTCTTGATGAAAAGGCAGAGCTAAATAGAAAATTTGACTTTCAAATTTTGAAAGTCAAGACCCAAAGGAAGCATAAAAAAGCATATTAGAGAAATAAGGTCCTCGAAAAGGTCCTCTTACTATATGGGAAGATAGTAAATGTAATTTCATTATTAGGGCAGGGAGAAAGATTCTACATAAACAGAATGTACATGACTGAGTTATATTGGAATTAAAAAATGGATAGAGTGAGGAAAAGGGATCTTTTGGGAGGAAAGAGAGATGTTGAATGATGAAAATTAACTCCTATAAAAGAGGTATGCAAGGTAGAAATTTTACTGTAGAGGGGGAAATAGTGGAGATTGGGGCAGGAAGACAATGAACCTAATTAATATTCAGTTTGGTTCAGATAGAGAAAACACACACACACACACAATTAGGTTTAGAAAACCAGCTTACCCAAAAGGGAAATAGGAAAGATAGGGCATCTGAGAAATAAGGGATTAATAAAGTTGGATAAAGGAAGGGACTGGAGAAGCAAAACAGATTTTAGAGGGGAGGCAGAATAAAAAGAGAGATTAATACAAAGAAATAAAATGGAGGGAAACACATAATTAGCAAACATAACTATGAATATGAATGGAATAAACTCACTTGTTAAGTAAAAGCAGGTAGAAAAATGACTCAAAAACCAGAATCCAACATTAGTTGTTTACAAGAAACCCACTTGAAACAGAGGCATAAACAAAGAGTTAAAATAAGAGAGTAGAGAAATAGGTATTTTGTATCAACTGAACTAAAAAAAGTAATAATTATACTCTCAGCTGAATAAAGCAAAAGCACAAATAGATCTACTTCAAAGAGAATCAAGGAAACTATATCTTGTTAAAAGGCAACATAAAGTAATACCAATTCTAAACATTTATGCACCAAGTAGCATAGCATTCAGATTCTTCAAAGGAAAAGTTAAATTAATTACAGGAGGAAATTTAAAAAAAAAGTACTTGTGGAAGATCTTGACTTTTCCTTCTTAGAGCTAGATAAATATAACTATAAATAAGAAAGAATTTAATAGAGGTTAATAGAACCTTAGACGAGCTAGATATGATAGGCATTTAGGGAAAATAAATGGGAGTAAAAAGGAAAACTTACGTTTTCTTAGCTATATTTTATTCCTTTACAAAAAGATCATATATTAAATCATTAAAGCCTCATAACAAAATTTCAAAAGGCAGAAATATTAAATGCATCTTTTAAAGATCCCAATGCAATGAAAATTATGTTCAATAAAGAGACATGGAAGCATAGGTTAAAAGTAATTGGAAAATAACTAATCTAAACAACTAGTGGGTCAAAGAACAAATCATAGAAATAATCAATAATTTCATTAAAAAGAATGATAATGAAACAACTAACATTTTTGTAATGCAGTTAAAAGAGTAGGGGAAATTTTATAGCTTTAAAAACATATATGAATAAAAGAGAGAAAGAACAGATCAATGAACTGGATATTTAATTAAGAAAAAAACAAACTAGAGAAGGGATGTATTAATAATACCTAATTAAATGCAAGAATGGAAATCCTGAAAATCAAAGGAGAGATTAATAAATTTCAAAGAAAAAATTGAACTAATAAACTTAGTTAACGATGTTTTTCTGAAAAAATAGACAAACCATTCATTAATTTGATTATAAAAAAAAACTGAATTACCAATATCAAAAATGAAAAGAATGATTGTACCACCAATAACGATGAATTTAAAGTAATTATCAGGGTTATTTTGCAAAAATATATATGTGTAAAACTGACAAGGGAAATGGATAAATATTTATAGAAAAAATATTTTGCCCAGATTAACAGAAGAGGAAATAGAATATATAAATGATCATCTATTAGAAAAAGAAAAATCCCCAGGAATAGATAGATTTATAAAAGCGAATTCTACCAAATATTTAAGGAATAATTAATTCCAATATATAATCTATTTTTAAAAAATAGGTAATGGAATCCTACCAAATTTCTTTCATGACACAAATATATTGATACCCAAACCTGGGAGAACATAGAGAAAGAAAACTATAGACTACTTTCTTTAATGAAGATTTGAGCAAAAATTATAAATAAAATCCTATTAGCAACATTATAGCAATATATTTATTAATAAGATCATACACTATGAGTAGGTGGGATATATACTAGGAATGAATGGCCAATTTAACATTAGGGAAATTATCACCATAATTGACCATATCAATAACAAAAACATCTTAAATCAATAGATGCAGAAACATCTTTTGAAAAAATATACCAATTTCTATTAGTAATGCAAGAAAATATAGGAACTAATGGAACCTTTCTTAAATAAGTATCTATCTAAAACCTTATATTTAAGGGACAATATACTTGGGTTCTTTTCAGTATTATGATTAAAATTCTCTGGAGAACAAATCTTAATTTATATTTATTAAATAATAAAAAGTGGACCAGTGAAAAAAGGCTCTAGACACATGTGGGTTACCTCTCTTAGCCACCTCCACTCATCAGCCTGCCATAGTCCAAAGTCAGACTGAACTCTTCCTTAGTGTGATATGGAAATCACATTAAAAGACTGATATATATTAATTTAAGGTCGCCAAGGAATTCAGCTATGTAATTCCTAAATGAAAACTCAAGTCAGCAGTCAACCTTTTATGGAGTTTTAATTACTAACAGGAGGAAGAAAGGTATTAGAGAGAGAGAGAAGAGCATAGGGCTTAAATACCCCCTCTGCTTAGGCTGGGCCAAAGGCCCAAGGCCTTGGATAGCCGAGGCAAAGAAAAGAGATCAGTCCCTATCACTCATGTGACCAAAATGGAGAAACAGTCTCAGGGCCTCCACTCCAAGCACCAGGCCCCAACCACCACAGTCTCTCACCACACAGGAAGTCCCCAGACTCCTCAGCTGTCCTCTACCTCACTTCTTGTGTCTCACCTGTGCTAATGGTGGCTCTAGCTTAACCCAGGACTGCCCAGAGGTCTGTCCCCTTTGCACATGTCTGTTGAAGGTCATATTCTCAAATAATTAAATCTTGAGCTTTGCTGCAGCCCTTCCTAAATCCTGTTACCCTGAGTAGGATGGAGATTGTAGTTTCCAAGACCTGATTCTGTTATTCCAAGTATCTCTATTGTTATTGATCAGGGAATAGCCAAATCCCATCCTCTAAAGAATGGTTTCAACAGGGTTGAGTTAGTTTTGAAATTCACATTAGTCTAGAATTTCAGGGACAGAGAGCTACTTCCCCTATTCAAATCTGTGTTTTTTGTCTTTGTGTTGTGTTTTGTGTGTGTGTGTGTGTGTGTGTGTGAGTGTGACATCTCTTTTTCAAGTCTCTTTGATTGGAGGACAAGTGGCAGGTCTTCTGGATGTCAGGAGTCACTCAAACTTAAGAAGGACCATAAAGCATGCATGCCCATTTTTCTCTGCTTTCTTCTGCTTATATTATATCATTGCTTCTCTACATAAGAAGCTTGCTTATAGAAAATAAAGAACTTGTCTCTACCTGACTTCAGCAAGGAAGGATGAAGAGGCACATTTGTAATTGTAGTATTAAAATCAAACTTTCTCTTTTAAAATCAAGAAGGTTGTTTTGAGGTGACAAAATAGTGTAGAAATTAATATTACATTTCCACACTAGTAAACCTGGGGGTGATACAAGGATGGATATATATATATATATCACTATTTTCGCATTTTAGAAATACTAGCTATGATAAGACAAGAAAAAGAAATTCTGGGAATGAAAATAGGCAATGAAGAAACAAGACTATCACTCTTTGCAGAAAATATATGACAGTATATTTAGATGACCCTAGAGAATCATCTAATGACTTAGTTGAAACAATGAACAACTTCAGCAAAGTTTCAAGATATAAAATAAACTCATAGATTTAAATTGTTAGCATTTCTATATAATACCAACAAAGTCCAGCAAAAAGAGATATATAGAGAAATTCCATTTAAAATAACTGCAGCAATATTAAGTTCTTGGGAATCTACTTGCCAAGATTCACCTAGGATGTATATGAACACAGTTATAAAATGATCTTCAAACAAATATGAATCTAATCTATTAGAGAAATATTAATTGCTCATGAATAGGATCAGCCAGTATAGTAAAAATGACAATTCTCTCCAGGCTGATTTACTTTTTATTTTCATATCAATCACATTATGAAAGAATTTTTTAAAGAGAGAGAAAAAATAATATTCATCTGGAAGAACAAAAGGTCAAAAATATCAAGGGGACTAATTAAAAAAAAAGTGAAGAAAGGTGACCTAGCAGTATCAGTTTTCAGACAATATTGTGAAGTGAGAAAGAGAGTGGCAGATCAATAGATAGATTAGGTGCACAACAGGCCATGCTGCATTAATACAAAAATATAGTGTTTGATAAACCCAAATATAAAAACTAATGGGTTAAGAACTCACCATTTGACAAAACTTGCTTGGGAAACTGGAAAGCAAATTTGGAAGGAAATATGCATAGACCATATCAAGCTGTATACCAAGAAAAAGTCAAAATGCATAAAAAATTTAGACAGAAAAGTTTCTAAGACAAGTAAAATAGTGGGGCATGGAAAAATATACCTGTCAGGTCTATGAATAAAGGAGGAACTTAAAACTAAATTAGAGATAAACAGGATAATGAGAAGTAAAATGAATAATTATTAAACCGGTTTTTCACAAAAGTTTTGCAGCCAAAATTTGAAATATGGGAAACTAAAAAAGTAAATTTACACCAAGTTTCTCTGATAATGGCCTCATTTCTCAAAAATATAGGGAGTCAATCTTTTAAAAACAAATATGAGCCATTTTTCAATTGATACATGGTCAAAGGGTCTGAACAAGAAGTTTTCAGAAGAAATCAAAGATATCAATAGTTACATAAAACAATGCTTTATATAACTATAAATTAGAAAAATGAAAATTAAAATAACTCTGAGATGCCTCCTCACACCCATCAGGTTAGCTACTATGATAGCAATGAAAAAGACAAATGCTGAAGAGGTTGTGAAGAAAACTGATTTAAAACACTATTGGTACAATTGCAGATTACTCTTCCCATTCTAGGGAACAATGTGGAACCACACCCAAAGGGCTACAAAACTGTACATATTCTTCAAACTAGAAATAGTACTGCTAAGTCTGGATCCCAAAGAGATCAAATAAAAGGTAATAGGACTTTTTTATTACAAAAATATTTTTATCAACTCTTTCTGTGGTGACAACAAAATAGAAATGGAGGGGCTGCCTACCAACTGAAGAAGGACTGAACAAATTGTGGTACATGATTGTGATGGAATATTATTGGATTATAAGAAATGATGAGCAGGATAGTTTCAGAAAAACTTGGGGAAATTTACATTAATTGATTCAAAGTAAAATTAGCAGAAACAGGGTAACACTGATAAACCCAAAGCTAAAAACTTTTGGTTGATAAATAACAAGAATATAGTATGTATGATCAACTGTGAAAGACTTAGCTACTCTGGACCAATACAATGGTCCAGGACAATTCCAAAGAAATGAGGATGAAAAATGCTATACACCTTTAGAGAGAAAGAACTGATGAATTCAGTGCTAATAAAAGCATATTTTTAAAAAAATCACTTTTTTCCTTTTCTTTTTTGCATGTGTTTTCTTTTGCGAGATGACTAATATGAAAAAAAATTCTTCATGACTTTAATCAAGTTGCTCAAGGGGTGGTGGAGAAAAGGTGGAAGAGAGAATTTGGAACTCAGAGTTTTAAGAAATCAATGTTTAAAATGTTTTACATGGAATTTGGAAATATTTGGTAAATATATTGAAAACATCCAGCTGGTTAAATTATATAATTTGATAATTAATGGAGTAAACACACTGGTGAGGAATCATGAGCCTTGGAGTATTATACTTAGAACTCTCAAAGAAAAAATAACTGTCTTTTTGGGTAACCAACTTGCTAGTGCAAATACTGGTTTGGTGAGTATCCTATAGACCCATAGCCTAAACTAGATACTAAATATATTCAAGGTAAAATAGCAATGGTTGGGGAGAAGGTTACTACTAGATTGGGAGGTCAGGAAAAGATTCTGTTATTGTTAAAAATTATAAATGCCAAACACTGTAAAGGTTTTGACCAAACTGGTAAGGATAATTTTTAGTGTTTTGACTTAAATCTAAAATAAGTGGTCGCCATAGGAATTTCCCAAATATGAAAATACCCAAGTCAGCTGGGATTTGTGGAGATTTTAATTAATATAAATGAAGGAATTAAGGGAGGGAGGGAGGGAGGGAGAGAGAGAGAGAGAGAGAGAGAGAGAGAGAGAGAGAGAGAGAGAGAGAGAGAGAGAGAGAGAGAGAGAGAGAATGAATGAGAATGAGAATGAGAATGAGAATGAATAGCCAAGCAGTATAAAAGGGCCTAAGCCTGAGCCTAAGGGAGAGTGAGTCAGTCTTTATCACTCACCACAAGATCATCTTCAAGCAAGCTGCAGTCCTCCAAACTCCAACTAACTCCAACTGAGTCCAATCCAAAACTCTATTACCTGAACTTACTTCTCCTTTTAAAAAAATTTTCTCCTATGTCACCTCCCCTAAAATGTCACTTCTACCAATCATAGTAGACACTTTTTCCCAGGACTGCCCATTCTTAGTTCTCATCTTCTTTGGTTCTCACCTTCTCTGGTTAGATTAAATCCTCTGAGTACTTCACACCTCTTGTTAAGCTTGCCTTTTGTAAGTTGCTTGACTTTTTAGTGATTAATTCAACCTTTTATAGGTACTTAGCACCTTTTTGTATTAGATCTAAAAATAGACCTAGCTTAAGGTTCTAGCTTTACTATAAGTATGAGTTGGGGACTTTTCATTGTTCAATCAGGAGTTTGTAACTTTATCTTCTCCTAAGGCACTGTCTGAGTAGAGTGGAGTAATTTTAAAAGTTCTCAATACATTCCTGACTAAGTACCTCCATTGTTAAAAATGGGGAATAGCTTAACCAAATCTTCTAAGGTACAGTCTGAGCAGTTTTTAAGATTCACACTTCCCTATAAAAGAAGATCCTGGAATTGAGTTTTGAAGAAAGCAATGGATTCTAAGATGAAGGGTCATATTCAGAGTATGAAGGACTGCCAGTGAAAAAACACAGATCTTAGATAGGTTTTTTAAAATTAAATGTCAAAGAGGACAATTTTGTTGGACTAATGAATGAAGGGGAATAGTGCATAATAAGTCTGGAAACAAGTTGGATCCAGGTTACAAAATATTTTAATAGAAAGAGGAGTTCATATTTGATTCTCAAGGCAATGATAACAATGAAGATAAACTATTATTATTATCATTGTTACTATAAGAAATAGTATACACACAGGAAAATTCAGGATTGAGAGTGAGGGAGAAATAAATATATTGCTGTCAGCATAAACTAGAGACCTCCCAGACAGCAAGAGGAAATAGATTAGAAGATTTAAAAACAAATCAGAAGCATGATAAAGAGATTTGGTGTCACAGTTATTAGTAGTGGACATCCACTAAAAACAGATGCTAATACCTTTCTGAGTTGCTTTCATGATAAATTCTGGGGGTTATTATATTTTAGATCAGATCCTTTCCAATAAAAAAGGCTACTAGTTGCTAGGGTAGAAATGATTGAGATCATGGGGGAAATGTACATGATATTTGAATTTTGTGATAGAAAAAAGGATATTGGGGGAGAAAACTTGATTTATCTTAGATTTTTGAAGAACATATTCCTAAGAGTTGAGAAGAAGGATACATAATATTTCTTGACCTAAATTCTCCAAGGGAAATCACATCAGGAGGAATGGAAAGCTCTCTATAACCAAATTCCAAAGATATAAGGAGAAATAATTACAATGAATAAAAGAAAGAGGAATGTCTATAGAGACGAATGTGATTCATGAGGAACTCAACAACAGACTTAGATTTTTAAAAGGCATCTGGAAGCAAGGATAAAGAATGAACACAAAAATATTACACAGTTCAGTAAGGAAAGTGACAAGAATACTAAAGTTTATAATGAGCCAAGGATAGTGAAGAAAGCTAAAGATAATACGTATTTTCACTCTACATTTATTGGGAGATGATGATAAGTAATGGAAAGAAATGTAGAACTCTTTCATTTTGCTTCCATTTTCTGTTCCTAAGGGAATGACCTTTGAAATGAAAAACAGAGAAAAAATTGCTAATAAGGAACTAATAACCAAGATAAGCAAAGATACACTAAGGCAGCTCCCAGCTTCTCTGGGTGAATTTAATCATCAGGCCCAAAAGAACACCATCATAAGGTACTAGAAGAAGTAGCAGATATGTTTGCTAAGCCACTTAGTGATGATCTCTGTTAGAATACATAGAACTAAATAATTACAAGACAAGTTGATAAGATCAAATGTCCTGATTTTCATAGAAGGAAAAGAATAAAATTTATGAACTACAGATAAGTTAAGGTAACTTCAGTTCCTGGAAAAATTAAAATCAATTACTAAATTTTTGGTTAGAGGAAATAATACTAATGAGCTGACAGGCTTCATCACAAACATGTTATGCCAAATGACTATCATTCATTCTTTGACAAGGTTACTAGACTAACAGATCAGAGGAATTCTATAGATGTAGTTTACTTTCTTTTTTTTAAACATTTAATTAAATACATCCTGCTCTTTTATTGTGGAAAATATGTGGAAAATATATTGGACCAAAGTGTTGTCAAGTGGACCTCATGGAGTAGAACTCATGGAACTGTCAGACCAAAGGAACACAACTTCCATTATAATCATAATAAATTGATCAACAACACATCTAAAACCCAGTGGAATTGTGCATTAGCTATTGGGGTGGGTTTGGGGGGAGAATATGAATCTTTTAACCATGGAAAAATATTCTTAATTAAATAAAATTTTTAAATAAAAAGTAAAAAAAATAAGAAATTGTATATAATAATAATAAATTAATTAATATAATTAATATTATAGTGTCAGCTTAGAAAGAAGTCTCCAATGGAATGCTCTAGGGATCTGGATTTGACTCTGTGTTATTTAACATTTTAATCCATAACATGGATAAATTTATAGATAGCATACCTGTCAAATTAACAAGTGACACAAATCTGGAAGGGATAGCTAACACAACAGATCGTACAATCTGGATTTGGGGAAGGATAAAACAGAAGAACAATTTAAATATCTTTCATTTAATTGCTTTGTATTTATTTTTCTTTATATTTAGCCTTTAATTCCCTATTACTTTGTTTTCCCATCAGAATATGTTTCCAATATATAGATATAATTTTCATCTTGATATTTTTATCCCCAATAGTGTACAGTGCCTTATATGCAATAAGAACTTAGTAAATTATTATTATTTTATTATTTAAACCCTTACTTTCCATCTTAGAATCAATACTGTGTATTGGTTCCAAAGCAAAAGAGTGGCAAAGGCTAGGCAATGGAGGTTAAGGGGGTTAAGTGACTTATCCAGGGTCACAGATCTAGGAAATGTCTAAGGCCAAATTTGAACCCAGGACTTCCCAGCCCTAGGTCTAGTTTCTCCATCCACTGAGCCACTCAACTGCTCCCAGTAAATGATTTTTGATTGATTATATAGGGAAAATGTAAAATCTCACATTGTGGTTTTTAGAAATCCACTCCACAAGTACAATCTGGGCAAAGCACAACTAGGTAGCATTTTTTGAAAAAAAAAAAAATAAATCCAGGGTTTTTGTGCTCTGTAAACTCAGCATGAACCAACTGTGTTATTCAGCTGACTAGAAAACTAATGGGAGAAGCATAGTCATCAGGACTAGGCAGCTATGATGTCTGCTGTAATTTGACCTGATCAGCCTTCACCAGAATTCACTCTCCAGTTCTGATCTAATCCTTTGATTCTTGCCCCTGGGCTGTGATCTCCTGTTTCGTCAGATCTGGTCCACCATCTCTATCTTGACCCACGTTCAATCCTGGCTGAACCCTTAGCCTTTCCCTCACACCCCATTTCTCCTCACAACATGAAATTACTCAAAAATATTTAAATAAATGCCACCATTCTTGGAAATAGAGATCCATCATCTCTGTGGTTCTCCAGATTAGAACACCTCTCTCTGGAAGGGGCTCCTCTACAGGTGTCATCTTTGCCTATTAGAGGACTATGGAGGGAAGGGAACATGGTGTATGTTTGTATTTTTATACTCTATGCTTAGCATAATTAATACATTTTTCTTTTTCAATTATTCACTGAGTTTTGGGCACCACATTTTAGGAAAGATGTTGTTAAGCTAGTCAGGGATGAGAGTGTAATCCAATCTCTGAAAGATCTTGGATATTACATAAGATTTGAACAATTTAATTAAATTTAACTGGTCCTTACTATGTGGAAGACACTTTTCTAGGCACTAGGGGTGTAAAAATACAATGACTTGACACTGTTGTCAAATAGCTTATAATCTACTGGGAGGGATATGTCATTTACATAGATAAGTATTTACAACATCATTTTGAGAGAGATAATGACCTGTTATCTTGTCAAGATACTGGGCTTCCTAATGAACAGAAGACTTATTGGGGGCAAAATTGCTGTCTTTGTAGATTTACATGGAAGAGGCAATAGACCCAAACAAGGAAAAATCAATAAAAAATTGCAGGAAGACAAATAGAGGCTATCACTATGTAAAAACAACAACAACAAACTTCTTAACAGAACTACACAAAACTAGAATGACCCACATCAGGAAAGCAAAGACTAGATGATCACATAATTTTCCTTTGGGTTCTGGTTTAAGTAGATGGCTACTCAGGTTCCTTCTATTTCTGAGGATCTATGAATGACTAAGTGTGAGATTCAGGAAGATACCCTTTATTGTGTTTGATCTTTGAGGACAACAGAGAAGAAAGGAAGAAGAAAAAGGTCAATATTGTTTTATGAAGGCTGAGAGAAGGTAAAATGAGTTGATAAGCAGATCATGGTAATCTTAGAAAGTTTATTTTTAGGGGAGTAAAATTTTCCCAGAAGTCAGGTTTCAGCAGCTTAAAGAAGAAAGGGTTACTTTTTTTGTTTTTTTTTTTGCTAGTATTGTCCTCCAGGAGGGAAGAGGGAAGATGTTCTATATCTTGGGAACCAAATAGCCTGCCTAGTAAAATACATGGAAGAGCTGGAGGATAAGTACAAATAGTGTATGAAAAGCATAGGAGAGCCAAGTACAAAATGTCCTTTCAAAGTCTGGTACAACTGAAGAGATAGAGATTAGTCAAGGATCATATTTGCAGGCTTTGTAACAATTGATAATCAGATGTTCTCACAGACTTGTAATTTACTTTTTAAGGGAAACTATATTAGAAAGAGATCTTTCTTTCCCCCTTTCTCCCGTATTCCTTTTCAGCTATCTCAAAAACAGAATGGAGAAGTAAGAGGACCAGTTTTGTTGATAATGGGGTCATAATCATGACCCCCAAAAGAGATATGCAGCACTGTGAAATCTAAGAAGTTACATTCAAATCAAGGATGAGGAAGGCTAAGGAGGTATAATTTTTGATGATCAGATATCATGGTAGCATGGGAGGGAATGGTTCGAGGATATGTGTGAGTCCAGCTGGACTGCAGCAGGTTAAAGAGGCTACTAAGTCAAAATCATAGATTGGGGGTTGTGGGTGTTAAAATATTGCATCTGGGGAAACAGCATCCTCCAGGATGCCCCATAGATCCCTCCCTTTTACTTCCTGGCATGGGATTGGACTTGAATGGACCACGCCTCCCTACTTCTGGGCACAGGGATAATCCCATGCTAAGAAGGGGGTTTTGAATAAAAATTGACTCAATTAACAGCTCTAGTTAGTTTCAGACTGGCTGGAGCTCCAGTTTTTGCTTTATTAAAGTTAGATAAAAAAGATTTTTTTTTTTAAATTCATTTCTGGATTTAAATCTGGTCTCTGCTACTTTTTTTTTTTTCATGACCTTAGTCATACTACTTAACTCTCTAGGCATTATTTTACCTATCTACAAAAAAAGTAAAGGATTGGGAACGGTAAACTGACTTCTCTCCTAGCTTTAATCTGAGGATTGTTAGCTGACAGGGAATCTACTCTTCAAATGCTTTTGAAATCCTAGTTGGATTAGAGATCATTTAGTTAATTCCACTCATTTTACAGGTGAGGCTTCTGAAGCCCAGAGAGGCAAAGGGATCCTTTTAGGCACAGACCTGGGAAGAAAAATCTAGATTTCTCGACTTCCAGTATGATACCATTTTTTAAATTACTAAATCATGCTGCCTCCCAATCTATTCTAACAGTGACCAGTGGAAGCATTGGGGGTGTGCTCAGCCTGCTGAAAAGAAGTTGGTGGGGGCTCATCCAGAGCTTCATTAAAGTATTCAAATTGCTGTTCTATGGAAGAGAGACTGAACTTGTGTTTGACTCCAGAGGCCTGAAATAGTATCAATCATTAGAAGATGAAAAGAAGCCAATTAAGCCTTGATTTCAGGAGAAAATATCCCCTATTATAGGTATCTAAAAGATGCCCCCAAGAAATGTTGGGTTCCTTCATTTTGGAGGTCTTCAAGAATAGGCTGAATGTTCACTGATAGTAATGTAGTTGGTATTGATTTTCTTTATGGTTTGGACTCAGTGATTGGCAAATTTCCTTCTGTCTTAAATTCTGTGAAATTGATTCCCTTTCAGAAGTACCAAAGGTAAATTTTGAGATGACCTAGAAAAACAAAAATGAATCAAAACATAGTGCCAGGATAACATATTCAGAGAAGAAAGAAGGCCAGCTCTGGTTTAAAAAAAAATAACTAGACTCTGGATTAAGAGGTCAAGTTGATGGCAGCATAGGAATTGTGGGAGAAAAAAGATGCCATGAATGTTAGTGCAGTCATTTGGCAAAAAATGAAATTGACTAGTTCAGCCTTGACATCCAGCCAGTGATGAGTTGAATTGAGCAGTGTGAGGCTAGGCAAGGTGTGGTCCCAACAGCAGTGACCATAACCTGTAAAAAGGATTTGAGATGTTTTGGAAGAAGAAGATCTGAGAGAGGGTGTGGAGAAACATACAACCTTCATTTGAATTGCACCCTCAATGAATTTCAAGAGCTTCTGGAACAAATTTTAAGAAAATCTGGGCTTAGTTTCAAATGTTATTTCCATTTATAGTTTGAGGGGAGACCACAGGAGGCTCAGGCACTTTGGCTGAGATTCACTTTGAGTTTCAGATTTGGAAAATCAAGGAATTCAAAGTTAAATTCATATAGTGCCAACTATCTGAACTGTGACAAAAATGAAAAGGCTTTCAGAAGATTTTGAAAAATTATACTGCTTAATGGAAAATGCAATTTAGTGACTTTATTAACAATAAAATATATATTTTATATAAACTTAACTGCACATTTTAACCTTTTCTTACAAACCCTAATTTACTCTAAAACCTTAGCTATAACATTTGTAGAATAAATTATTTGAGCATAGGAACTGACTGATATGCATCTAGATAGAGACTGATATCTATAGAAAGATATTACTAAAGCTAGATATAAATTAATTGATAAATATGGTTTAATATCTATCCATTCATTTGTCTATCTGTCTGTCTGTCTTACATCCAAAGCAGTTTTGAATCCTCAACAGTTAGTAAAGTGTCTTGCAGATAGAAGTCATTTAAATGTCTGTTGAATTTGGAAATGACTTGAAGTTTGAAAAGGATCCCAAAATCAATGTGTCAGTTTTCATCATAAGATTATAAATTTAGAGATGAAAGGCACCTTATGGGGGATGTAGTCTGACCTTTTCATCTTATAGATGAGGAAACTATGAAGATTTCTCCTAAGGAAATTGGTGAGGGGTTAAGTAACTTTCCAAGGTTTTATAGGAAGACCTGGTCACTCTTTCCATCTAGTGGCCAATCTTTTGCATTTAACCCTTACCTTGTGCTTTAGGATCAGTACAAAGTATTGGTTCCAAGGCAGAAGAGTGATAAGATCTAGGCAACTGGGATTAAGTGACTTGGTCAGGGCCAAACAGCTAGGAAATATCTGAGGTCAGAATTGAATCCAGGACCCCCTATCTCTAAGCCTGGCTTTCTAGTGACTGAGTCACCTAGCTGCTCCTCTAGTGGCCAATCTTGAGAAGATGGCTCTTTGTACTAATGATAGCATTAGTGATAACCTTTATATATATATATGTATATATATAAACATTGAGTTTTTTCAACCACAGGGATAAATTTGAATTATAGTATTGGCCACAGTTTAAGCCAAACTCCTATAATTAGAACCCCTTGAAAGGAAAAAAAATCTGTGCATAGATATATAATCATATAAATAAAAATATTTCCATACTTACAAATATGTTAGAGTTTATCCCCCAAGTTTGGATATTATTTTAAAACACACAGAACACACACATTCTCTGTCTTTATAGATTGATTTTGTTGGAATTTGTTCCTAAAAATGGCTCCCACGGTTAATATACATTAGTGATAAGGCACTCCAATGGGGACATGTAACCTACTCTTAGATCTATATCCCAAAGTTTTTCTGATGTGGGAAGATCTATAGGTTCTTAGCTCAGCTTGAAAGAATGCAAGATTACTTGTACACTAAGGTCAGACACTGAGATAGGAAATTAGTGAAGACATAGCCAAACTGAATTACACTGAATACATAGTTCTCCATTAAAGTTCACTTATTTCTTAACTAGAAGTTATGTCTCACTTGATTGTGCTTCAAGCATCACAGACCACCATGACATTCTTGTGTCTCTAATAATATGAATACTCCTCAAGAAAATCCAACCACTCTATAGGTTAGATAAGTAGCATAAGACAAGTAAAAAAATAAAAAAACAATATAAATAATTGACCACACTAATTTTTTCATAAAATTAAAGAAGCTCTATGTTGGAAAGGTCATAGGAGGATATTTCTCACTTCTCCATGAATAAGAATTCTCTCTACAATGTTCTAGGAAAAATAGTTATTTAACCATTTCTTGAAGAATTCTGGAAATGGGGATCTCATTACTTGATGAAGCCTTTCTTGATGAGCTCATCTGTCTATGCCTCCCCTCTCAAACTGCCTTGTATTTAACTATTTTAATCATCCATTTATATTTATACTCTTTCTACTTGTTCATTATATATATGTATGTATGTATGTATGTATGTCTGTCTGTCTGTCTTTCCCATTAGGGTATAAGATTCTTCCAAGTCAAGATAATTTCGTTTATTAGATTTGTATCTCTACTGTCTACTACATTGCTTGGCAGATAGATAGCACTTAATAAAGTTCTGTTGACTAATAAATTGATTAAAGAAAATAGCAGATTCCAGTTTGAGGCAGCTCCATTTATTTAAAATATTTCCTTATATCAACCTGTAATTTTACTCTTTTCATCTTCTATCCATAGGTTTTCTGTCTAGGAGGTAAAAGAACAAATTTTGATAACTCTTCAGATATTTGGTGAGAGCTCTTATATTCTCCACCCCTGAATTTTCTTTTCTTTAGGTTACATTATGCCCAGTTCTTTCAGTTGACCCATGAATGGCATTAGTGAAGTTTTCACTCTCTCTTTCTTTCTCTGAAGTGCACTGCAACCTATCAGAGCCCTTCACAATATGTGGTTTCCAGAGCTGATGGTCTAACCTGGCTTCCACCATTTGCAAGAAGTTTTTACCTGTCTTTTTTAATGCCAGTGACTTTCCATTGAGACTGCCTTCCATTTACTCTGTATATGTCTTGTATATCAATAGTCATTTACATGTTGTCTCCCCTATTAGAATGTAAGGTCTTTGATGGAAAGGGCTGTTTTTGTCCTTTGAAACCTCATTGTTTAGCATCCTGCCTGGCACAAATAAATAAATAAAACATATTTAATAATAATAAATATTAACATAAATTGATAAATGTTTGTTAACTGATTGGTAAAATACAGTCCTATATCCTTCATTTATTTACTACTGTTCTATTAATATAATTTCAAGTTTCCATGATCACTAGTCCCCTCCGTTATAGGCTCTTTAACAGCCACCTTGCTGTCCACACCAGAGGCGGTGTCCTAGAGAAACTTTCACATTGGGCTCTCATTCACTCAACTGGTGACTGCCTCTTCTAACCTTTGGCATAAACTCAAACCATGCTTCTGTTAACTCTGCCCTCTTTAATCCTTAAGTCTCCTCCCCCTAAAACCAAGAAGAGAAATGTAGATGGCACTATAAATTTTGATGTTATATCTGGTTCATCAGTTTGGCTTTTTGAGGTAATATTAAATCTTCATTATGTCATTCAATATGTTAACTCTACCTCCTAGATTTTATTCATCCTCAGTTTTATAGGCTTGTTGATAAGCTGAAGAGAATCCCAGGAAGGGAAATCAGGACCTTCAAGATCCCTTAAGTTTTTGCTTTTTTAAAATTGATTGGAGGAACTGAGTATGTTCATTCTACAGAAGAGAAATCCCAGGGAGGATATGATAGCTATTTTTAAGTACTTAAAAGGTTTCTAAGGGGAAGAAGAATTAAACTTATTCTAGTATTCACCAGTGGGTAGAAGCAGGAGAAATGTGTGGAAGTTACAAAAGAGCAAACAGGTTTGGTCTAAGGAAAACTTTCTAATAATGAATGCTTTGGAAAAGTGAAATGAACTGCTTTGCAGGAGGATGTTACCTCTCTTCACTAGATGTCAGCAAGAAAAAAAAACAAAACTAGTGTAATATATATTTTTTTGGATTTGTTACAATGGAGGTAATTTGGAAGATATGGTTTGGAACGGATGATGATTGAGCATCCTTTCGATTTTGAAAGTCTATGATTCTACTATTCAGTGATTGATAAAATGGTTGAAGAGAAAAAGATCACATATAGTTACCTGACACTTCACTAGAGACCTCAGTAAGAGAGATTTGGGTGTGTCCTATATTCAGACAAATACAGGTTTCTTTGATGCCCTTTATGGCTCACAATATGGATTGGAAAAATGGGTGTTGATAAAACTGAAGTAACAAAATAATAGTTTATATTTCCATCACACTTTAAAGCTCTTTACTCATAATAGTCCCAGAAGCTAGGCAGTAAAAATGTTATTACCATTTTTTCTAATGAGGAAACTGACACACAAAGATTCTTGCACTCATACAACTAGTAAGAGGCATGGATCCAGGACTCAAATTCATTTATTTTGAATACAAATCCAGAGATGTTTCAAGAATGTTCAAAATCTCCTTGGCTGCCTGATAATCAAAGCTGTTGCCTTAGTCAAGAATGGGCATTTATTGGGTTCAAGTCATAATATTTACCTGTATAACCCAGTGGAATTGCTTCTTAACTCTGGGAGAGGGAGCTATGAGGGGAGAGAGAAAACATGAATCATGTAACCTTGAAAACTTAAAAAAACCCTAAAAATAAAAAAAATGGGTATTTACTAAACACTTTTCATGTGTTAATATGAGGTCAATAAACTCTAGAGCTTCCTATATTCCTCAAGAACAAAAACATAATCCTCTACTGGGCATTCAAAGCCCTTTTCAACTTGACTTCTACCTTTCCGGTCCTCTTGACCTTTACTCCCCAAAAGATACTCTTTATTGCAGTGGTACTGACTTCTTGGCTGTTCCATGAACAAGATCTTCCATTTCCTGACTGCTAAGTATTTTCTCTGTCTGTCACACATTCCTGGAATGCTCTTTCTCTTCTGCTCTGACTACTGGCTCCCCCAGCTGCCTTTAATTCTCAATTAAAATCCCACTCTATAGGAAGGCTTCCCCAATTTCTCAATTCCACTTCTTTCCTTCTTTTAATTCTTTCCTAATTTATCCCACAAATATCTTATTTTGAATATATTAGTTTTATGTTGTTTACATTAGATTGTAAACTCTTTGGTTGCAGAGACTATCTTTTGTCTATATTTTTTGTATGGTTAGTACTTAGCACAGTGCCTGGCACAGAGTAAGTATTTAATAAATGTTTATTGAATTGAATTGAATTGAATTTTTATTCTCAATGCTAGATGCTAGGTAAAAATAGAAAAATGAGTCCTGCCCTCAGGAAATGGATCCTGTCTCAATTTTCAGAACTAACTACCACTAAATTTCTAATATTGTTTTGCAAAATCATAGCCATTGAATAGGAAGATTTGGTCAATCTTATAAAAGAAAAAATGCTGAATGATTACAAAGTACAGGGCAACCATATTACTGGAGCACCATGAATAACACAAAATTGAACTCTGCTCTCAGTTCTGATTTTCCTTCTTTTCCTTAATACGAAAATTTCCTGAAGTTATCACGATCAAGCTTGTCCATCCTGTTGTTGGTCCAGCTAGTATGACTGCCTATTTTATTTAAATCTATTCAAAGTTAAAGAGCTCTACAAAGGTTGGTGGTTGTAAGCTATATAACTTTAAACAAGTTATTTCCTCTATTTATATCTTGATTCCTGACAACAGACAATATGTCTGTTTAGCATTATAATTAAAGTCTGAAATGCAGAGTATATTTGGCTTGGGTGGAGACCTGAGTGTGTGAAGGACATTTATAGGAAATAAAACTATAATGTGGTCTAGGAAAGATTATGGAAGCCCTAAAGGCCACATTAAAGAGTTTGGATTTTACTCAGTAGGCAATGGGGAGCCAGTGAAGGTGTTTAAGTCAAGAAAATGGTAGGGTCAGAACTGAGCATTTATATATATATATATATATATATATATACATATATGTATATATATGTATAATGTTTTTATGTATGTATGTTTCTGTCTTGGAGAGAGAAAACTCTGAAAACAAAATATACCAACTAAATAGCTATTTTAATAGTCTATGTTAGAAATAACAAGGGTGTAGGGTAGGATACCAGCAGGAATTTCCTACAGCCTATTTACAGTCACTTGAATCATATTAGATGAATATCATTCAGTTCTGAAAGATCTCCACCAATCCCTCAGAAGTTCCCTTTATCTTTATGCATCTGCCAGTTCAACTTCATCCATAGAGACTTCCCAAGAGCGAGGCTTCCTCTTGCTTTCTAGTCTCTCTCTTTTTCTCTCATCCCTGACTTATTTTGGGTGCTGTCTCTCAGCTGCTCATGCATAGTTTAATGAGCACATTTTCAGTTCCTATGGAGAACAGCCCATGTTATGTATTTGGCATATGTGCTGTTCATTCCTTTGCATAGAGCCAGAAAATGACTGTTTCTTTTGTTCCCTTGCATTCTCTCCCTTCTTTTTTGATTTATGCCTCTACACACTTTATTCTAACACCAAGAAGCAGCCTAGTCTTCTTACCTTTGACCTGTTAGTCATCTTAAATAAAGACCACTTTAGTATTCTGTTTCCTTATTGTCATGATAGTTTTGCCTTTCCCAAACTTTAATGATGTTTCCCTTTAGCTCAAGACTCCTTCTAATAGGGAAAAAGGGGGTGTATACACTTAATAGAGGAAGCATTACTGGCAAAGAATGCCTTATCCATCCACAAATATTTATTAAGAACTTTCTGTGTTTAAAGCACTGAATTAAGAAAGAAGTAAAGTGTAGAGAGAAAATTTGGCTTTTCTTCTCATGGAGCTTAAAATTTAGAAGAATGATATGTCACTAATATAGGTGGCTTCAGTGGATGCATCCTGAATGGGTCATCCTTTCAGAGTTGCAGATTGTCATTTCTGTCAACTTACCATTAATAATTCTTGTTGATATTTCCCACTAAATTTTCCACTAAAGAAGGAGAGGCAGGGAGATAATTAAAAACACACACACACACACTTTTTCACACTTGCTATATGCCAAGTTCTAGACTAAGACCTATATGGACACTCTTCATTTGATCCTCACAACAACCCTTGGAAGTAGGTGCTATTATGACTCCCATTTTACAGTTAGGAAACTGAGGAAGACATAGGTGGAATGGCTTGCCCAGGGTCCCATAGATAGTACATGTTTCAGGCTGGGTTCGAGCTCAAGTCTTCCTGACTTTCTGATCAGGAGCTTTATCCATTGTGACCCCAAGCTAACTCATAGAGGGTTTATACAATGAATAGGGGAGCTTTCTTGAATCATTCTCAGTGTGTTGCTATCTGTATAAGTGGAATTTTGAACTCTTGGACTTCATCCCCCAGAAGTCCTTCAGTATTTCCCAGAATTCCTTTCCCTCTCCACCAAATTGAGGTCATGTGTTTGTATTTAAGTTTGCTATAATTCCACCCTTCCTCTCTTTCTTGCAACTCCAGCTAGTTAGGTGCAAGTTTTATTTTATTTATCATTAATAAAACTTTTAAAATATAATACTTAGTTATTGTATATTAATTTAAAACCTCGCATATCTGTGACTATCTTCTTTGTTTTTTGAAACCTTTTTATTTCCTGATGAGATCTTTTTCTGTTACATAACACTAATTATCCTCAGTAATATGATGAGGTTTTCTAATACTCAACATACTTCTCAATTATTATAATGGTAACTCAGAAGTTGGCATTTAAAGCTCTTGACAATCTAGTACCAACATATATTTCAAGGCTGGTTTCGTACTTACCTCTTTCAAATACTTCCAGCCAAATTGGTCTACTTGATGTAGATTTACTTCAGAGCTCAGATCAAGTGTTTTCTACAATAAGTATTTACTGAGTTCTCAAGTCATTGATACTTTCTCCTAAGTAAATTTATATAGTTTTTTTTCTGTTTTATACTGTCTTACATGTGTTGCTTATCCTTCATTTTCAAAGAGGATTACTGACAACACAGAGATATATTGATTTGTGCATTAATTGGATTTAAATGAGTCCGAATTCTATGAAGTCATCAGCTTCACTCTTTCAGAGTCATGCAAGGTCAGTGGCAAGACAAAAGTCAAAATAATTAGCAATGAATTGGGACACAGTGGACATCTTTGATCTCTTCTACCTGTTCCATAGTCACATGCCTGATTGGGGCTGACATTCCCTTAATTTGCCAACAGATTTCAAGCCTGTCAGTTACTTTCAATCTGGTTTAGTCCATTTGCACAGGCTCTTTTACTGGGGTGTGGCTGCTGTTTATGTTACAGCTTCTTGGAACCACAGGTGAGAGTTTGGTGAAAGGTGGACACCAAAGGTGGATAAGTAGCTCTGAAAAGGTCTCAGCAAAGCCCTCACACCAGAGGAGCTAGTTCTTTCTGAGCATACTTACATATTTTTTAATGTAAATAATTCCTTTGTAGATTACACTTTACATTTCCTCTATCCTTTCAGTTTCCAAAATATCATTATAAGTCTGGAATTCATACATTGGAAATAATCCCTGATCCTCTAACCTTCACTTAATGAGGGTACCCAGGTCACTCATGTCTCATTCCTCTCCAAGTTGGACTTCCTACTTTCTCTACAATGCCCCTGCCTGGAATCTTTGTCTTCCTGGCTCCCTTTCACCTTCTTTTTATGTGCTTTCTTTCCCCAGTAGAATCTAAGCTCCCAAAGGGCAAGGATTATAATTTTTTTTCTAATAGTATTTGTATTTCCAGTGGTCAGCAGAGTTTCTGGCATATCGATTGAACTTACTAAATGCATGTTGTTGTTTTAGTCGAATATGCATTCCTGGAATGCAGAGATTATAATATTTTTGCTTTAGTATTATCAATACTTTGGCACAATACTTGGTACATAATAAAGTGTTCATGAAATCTATGACAAATTCAATTGAATCAATTCTTTGAAAATACTAGGGTTCCATAATTTGAAGTATTGGTATATAATATTAGAATGTAAGAGATCTACAAAACCAAGCCATCTAAGTAGGAAGACATTTTCAATAGGGAAAATCAGGAAAGTCTTTTTAGAATATTGTAACATTTGAGTTGGGCTCAATAGAAGTAGAAGGACAATTCTTCTTAAGTTCTCTGAGAAGCAAGAGTATCTAAAACAACTGAACAGTGAGGTAAATATGAAGCTTTTACCTTGAAGGCAGGGACTATTTTTGCCTTTTTAAAAATCTCTATCCATTTGCACCATGTCTTGCATGTAACACTTAATGAATTCTTGTTGACTGGTGAAACCATCAGTAGCACAACTTTCAGCAATGACATGAGCTTCTCTTGTATGACAAACCATCAATTTGAAGACAGCAGCATCAATATGATTGAGGGATAGTAATCTTTGAAGAAAGAATTTTGAATAATTTGCCTTATTGAGTCAAAAAATAAAGGGAATTGTGGGAAGATGATAGAATGGGAGATATGTAAGGGAAATTCACTCCTCACTACACCAAATTGTATAAACTAAGAATGTCCAAATATTGAAATCTTAGGAACTACAGGAAGAAGAAAAATGAAAGAATTTAGCACAAGATAATTCTTAATAACCTCACAAAGAAAAATATAATAATAATAATAATAGTAATAGTAATAAAAAACAACTAAAGACCAAATAAAAATCTTGTATCTGGTCTTCCTTTGTAATCTATGCCCTTGTTCTCTTCAAATGCCATAGTGTAAAATCAGTCCCAATTTCTACCAATTATAGGCTATTACCTTTGGAACTAAAACACAACATTCTTGCAGAAAGGGATCACAACTAGTATGGATTAAGGCCCAAGAATCAGACAAGACCCCAGGAGCTGGTACACAGAATAAAAACACTGATCTCACTTCTTTTAATAAAAATTCTTACCTTCTGTCTTGCAATTAATTCAGTGTATTGGTCCCAAGGCAGAAGAGTAATAAGGGCTGGGCAATGGGAGTTAAGTGACTTGCCCAGGGTCATACAGCTAGGAAGTGTCTGAGGTCCAATTTGAACCTAGGACCTCCCTGAGCTCACATTCTTAAGAAGAAAATATACAAATAATTACATACATTCAAAGTATGTACATAGAAGACTGCAAAGAGTGACTGAAAAGGCCTATTGCAGAAGATAGGATTCAAACTGAGTCTTGATGGAAGACAATAGGTAGAGGTGGAAAAGATGACCACTCCAGACATACAGGACAGTGTCAGAAGATAGAGATCCATGGTAGAGGAATAGCCAGAGAGCTAGTCATCAGAGTTGTGGAACATATGGAAAAGAGTAAAGTATAAGAAGACTAGAAAGTAAAGAGAGGGAAACATTGTAAAGGATATTAAATGTCAAACAGAGGATTTTGCAGATGTATTGAGGGAAGATGGTGATGTAGCATATGAATATTTCTTGCCACCTATTACATCCCCACGAATAACCCAAAATAGCTTCACAGAATCAGTGTTAAAAGCCAGTGTTAAAAAGACAGGAGTTGGGAATGAAGCCGAATAGCCAGGGACAACTAGGGTGGAAGGTTTCTGACTCCTCTGGACTCAGTCCCACTGTTGTAGACCCTGGGAGTAGGAACAGGACAAACAGTGTGGAATCAACAAGGTAGACCTGGGGGGCAGGACCAGCAAACTCACCTGTTTGCTGAGCCTATTGTGGAGAATATCACTGGAATCTGCAAAGGCCCTGAGAAAAGCTGTATTGACTGTGGTCTCACCTTTGGAGATTGCCATTGGCCCACAGCTGGAGACTGAAGGAATGGACACCAAAGAGTCTGTGGGTACCAGGCCCAGAGGGAAGGAAATCAAGCCTCACTGTTAACAAATGAAAGACTTTGGGGGCCCAAGGAATGTAGACTAGACACTTTATCTGGGGCTGTGGCAGTAGGAGAGGAGGAATGAGGAATATAATATTGAAAATCAATAATATGCCATATGTAATATGCTAAATGCAATATGTAATAATTAAAATGCTACATGTAATATTTAAAAATTGGTTTTATTAAATAATATTAGTAAAAATTGTTGTGGTTGCCATTTATAAAATTAGCTCTTAAGTCATGAGGATGATAGTAGCTTTTAACAATTTCATTTTAATATAAATATAGCCTAAGAAAGAAATAAGGAGGGAAGGAAAAAATATTTCCTAGCCTACCACCCTAATCTTACCAGCCCATAAGAGTATCTTCCTCATGAGCCACCAATACCAAATTGCAGAAAGATCCCCAGCCAACAACTCCAGAGAAGAGCTCAATCCCCTCTACGTCTATTTCTATTTCTACGTCTAAGTCTATTTTTTATAGACTTCTTTCTCCACTTTACTTCCTTTCCCTGTGTGCTGGTCTATCACACCAGGAACCATTCGAAGTCTCTCTGACCCTGACCTGTCACCCTTAGTTCTGGGTCATGTTCCTAGGGGCTCTTAACCTGTGACCTCTGTTTGGAGCATTCCAGTCACGCTAATGGACTGTCTCTGACTAACAGAAAGTTCACAACCCTGGGAGGATGAGGTTCCCTTTATACAGGAAGAGGTACACACTAGTGAGTGTGCTGCTGAGGGAATGGAGCCCCATTTTCTGTGGTCACTCCCAGGAGAGTAGAGTCCTTGGTTGCTGCCACAAGAGGAAGTGGACTCTCTGCTTATAATAAATAGAGGCAGAATTGCCTGTGGACTCTGGTTGGAACATCTGAAGTCAATCATGGACAAGGTTGTCAGCAGAGGACCAGGATTACATCAGACCCTGAATTACTACAACTCTAATAATTAAATAGGGTCCAAGAAAAAACAAAAACACATACACAAACTACTAAAACCAGAAGTAATATACTTGTGAAGACAGAAAATTTACCACACCTGAGCTACATTCCCAACATCCTTTTAAGTTACATCCTCATTTTATGTAAAGATGCTTAGGAGATAAATTTGGCTAAAACTCATGCTGCGGGGCTCTTTTTTCAGAGCTTATGCTTTTGGTAGAGTGCTGCAGGTGTAAGTATCTGGCTCTCTTTGCTCTGCTCGCTTGACTGAAAGAACCTTTTTTTCTTTTCACTCTTTTTTGATTTGTTATTAAAATCCTATATGTTTTTAAATACTAGAAGTATTTATTCATTTTTATTCCTATAAATTTTTGGAGACCACAAGGGGATACCAGAACTAGAAGAACCACAATTTCTTCTCCTGCCATGGTTTTCTCTCTCCCCTGTCCCCTCTTTCTTCTTCCTTCTTCCTCCAGGAAACCCTTCAAAGTTTTCTCAGGCTCATTGTCTACACCTGCCCACCAGGAGAGCTGGGTCTCTCCTTCACAGAGACTGTTCCAGCTACTGGTAAGCTTTAAATTCCCTGCCACAAACCTCAGACCAGTGGGGGGGGATCCATTTTCCCTTTTCAGGGGGGTACTTGTCCTCTTTCCGAAGTCCTTTTCCAAAAGATACCCCACCCAGCTTCCAATACTCCCTCTTAGAAAAACGAAACAAAGCAAAACAACAACAACAAAAAACAATTTACCACTCCAGCTAAAAGGATGCTGGGAATGTAGCTTAGGTGTGGCATATTTTCCACCTGCACATACCTTAGCACCCTAGGAACCTTCGGCAAAAAAGCCAACAATAAACTCTGTTGGCTTGACTGCTATTATTATTATTATTATTATTATTGCTATTATATGAGCAAACAAAGGAGAAAGAACCTAACTATTGATAGCTACTATCTGGATAGAAAAAAAAAATCTTGTCTCAGACTCAGAGGACAATGAAGTAAAAATGCCAACTTTAAAAACCATAAAGAAATACAGTAAGTGGCCAGAAGCTCAAAAGGAATATTTGTAAAAACTTTTAAAAAGGTCTCAAAAACTAAATGAGAGAAATTGAAGAAAAATTAGGACAAAAAAAGAAGAGTAATGCAAGAAAATCAACAGAATTATGAAGGATCATCCAAAATGGAAAAAGAGATCCAGAAACTCATTGTCATTCTCTTTAATGAAATTATTGTTTCTAGAATTTGTTCTTTGACCCACTCCTGAAGAATTAGATTATTTAGTTTCCAATTAACTTTTACTTTGTCTTTCCATGTATCCTTAATCATCATAATTTTTATTGTATTATGATCTGAAAAAAATGTTTATTTCTGCTTTTCTATATTTGGTTGTGAAGTTTTTATCCCCTGATTCATGATAAATTTTTGTATACAAATCAGGTGCTACTTAAAAGAAGGTATATTCCTTTTTATTCCCCATTTAATTTTCTCCAAAAGTCTATTAAATCTAACTTTTTAAAAATGTTATTCACTTCCTTTACTTTCATGTTTATTTTTTCATTAGATTTATCAAGTTCTGAGAAGGGAAAATTGAGTACTATTATAGTTTTACTATTTCTTCCTTAAGCTTCCTTACTTTATTTTTTAAAAATTTAGAGCATATACCTTTTAGAGCATATATGATAAACATTTATATCACTTCATTGTCTATAGTACCTTTTATTAAGTTGTAATTTACTTCCTTACCTATTTTAATTAGATCTTTTTTTTTGTTTTAGTTTTCTTTGAGATTATAATCCTATACCTGATTTTTTTTTACTTCAGTTGCAGCTCAATAGATTTTTCTCCCTTCCCTTACCTTTACACTGTGTGTGTTTTACTGCCTCAAATGTTTTCTTGTGAAGAACATATTGTAGAGATTCTTGTTTTTAACATGATCTGCTATCCACTTCTGTTTTATGGGTAAATTCATCTCATTTACATTCAAAGTTATGATTATCACCTGTGTATTCACCTACATCTCATTTTCCCCTTTTGATCCTCCTCTTTCTCCTTTCACTGTCCCTCTTTACAAGTGTTTTGCTTTTAACCAGCCCCTTATTTCCCCCTCTATTATATTACTCCCCTACCCTTCCTACTTCTTTATAGAATAAGGTAGGATTCTATACCCTAATAAGTATAATAAGTATGGCTTCTATTTCTTCTCTGAGCTAATTCCAATGAGGTTTAACATTCTTCCTGAAATAGGTTGCAGGTTTAAGCATTACCTGTTACCACTTTCATCTTCCCCTCCCTTCTAATATATAAATGTATATATATATATATATATATGTTGCACCTCTTCAGGTGATAAAATTTATCCCATTTTACCTCTTTCTTCCTTTTTTTCTCCTTTTTTATAATCCTCTTTTTGCCCCTTGACTTTTTGCACCTATAGCCTGTCATCTTAAACAGCTTACTCCTTCACCCTCTATCTATGTATACTCCTAATTTTTCTGGTAATGATAGAAAAAAAATTTAGTTACATATATCTTTTTTATGTGGAAATGTAAATAGTTTGACTTTATTGAATTGCTTAAGTTTTCTCTTTCTAATTCACCATTTTATACTTCTCTTGAATGTTATATTTGGACATTGAATTTCCTGTTTAGGTCTTGTCTTTTCAACAGGAATGCTTGGAAATCTTCTATTTTATTAAATGAACATATTTGCAACTGAAAGAATATAGTTGGTTTTGATGGGTAGATGATTCTTGGTTGTAAAAGTAATTCCTTTTCCTTCTGGAATATGATATTCCAAGCCTTCTGACCCTTTAATGAAAAAGCTGCTAAATTCTGTGTAATCCTGGCTATAGCTTTTTGATATTCAAATTGTTTTTTTTCTTGCTTACAATATGTTCTTTTTGGCCTGGAAGATCTCGAATTTGTTTGTAATATGCCTGGAAGTTGTCATTTGGAGATATTTTTCAGGAGGTGATTGGTGGATACTTTCAGCTTCTACTTGGCTAAACATAAAAAGAGATAAGTAACGTAAGGGGGAAAATAAGATATCAGGGTTTTGCAACTTTGCAAACTTAGCAAGAGGCAGGGGTTTGCAAAAGAAAATGGGTCATATGCACAGAACTGAAAGAAGAGTTCCAGAGAGGAAAAAAAAAATCAAAGAATAGTATTAGAACCTATTTATGAGAATTTTAGGATATTTTTGATTGTTCCCTGATGCCCCCATCAAGAATTTGCTCTCTTGAGAATAGATTAAACTTAAAACACTTTCTTTGTGCCAGATACTATTTTAAGAGTTGGGGATACAAAGAAGGTTGTAAACATATTCTCTATTCAAAGAACCCTTCCCTACTCATTTCTTCCCTATTATTGTTGTGGGTAAGAGTCAAATCATTATCTAAGATAAAGCAATAAGAAAAACTGATATACTGAAAAAAACAAAATAAGAAAAATATTATTTTAAAAGCATTTTAGTTAATATAAAGGTAGTAACACAAAATATTCATGTCCAAAATTGGCACAATGGCTATATAATTAAAGGAAAAACAGGCTAAGTTATAAAAAAATCATTAATAGCAATGTAACTATAGTAGATTTTATTATTCCTCTTTCAGAGCAGATTAAGTTAAATAGAAAGGAAAAAAGGTTGGAAAATATAGAGCTGATAAACTAGATAAACTTTATTTTTGATCAGTTCTGAATGTTAATATTAAAAATAAATCTCAGTATCCATGATGCTTTTAAAAACAAACAAACAAACAAAAAGTTCAAATAAGGGAGATACATTATCATCTTTTTTGTCACTACAATCCTTTAAGGCCTCTTCTATCTGACTTTCAACTCAAAACTTTCATATATCTATTCATACATTGTTTCCTCCTCTGTTAGAATATAAACTCCTTGACAACATGGACAGTTTTGTTTTTAAATTTATATCCCCAACCCACTTACTTTTTCCATATAGTATATATGTAAATGGTTTTCATTTATATTATAAAAATAGAAATGGAATCAATGAATTAAGTATGCAATTAAAAAATAGAATGCCAGTTAGCATCCTAAAATAAGTATAAAGAAATATTAGAAATTAAAGAAATAGGGATTCTTGAAGATAGAGTATAAACATAGAGCTATTTTTGAAGAAAGTTGATAAAAATTAAAAAAAAACTGAGAAAAATGACAAACCATTAACTAACATGATGAAGAAAAAAGAGATAAAACTAATTTGCTGAAACACTTTAATGATCATAGTGAATTTGAAAAAGAGAAAAAATTAAAAAGAATTATCAACAAATAACATACATAATTATGAACCAGCAAATCAGAGAATCTGAAAGACAAGAGTGTCTATCTATACACATATAACATACACAAACTAACAAACCAACTCATAATTTAATCTTGTAAAAGCAATTAAGCAAGCAAAACGGAACTGCCAAATAGGTCAGAGCACTCTGAAACAGATGGATTTTCAAATGGACTTCATTAAAATGTTAAGAATAGTTAATGTCAAAATGAAGAGGGAACAGCAAGGTGGTATAGTGGAGAGCAGCCAGGTCTATAGCAAGAAGGACCTGGGTTCAAAACTGGTTTCAGACACTTTGTAGCTGTGGAACCTCACTGTGCAGACCTGGGCAAGTCCCTTTATTCAAATTGCCTACTATGTGCTACTAAGAGAGAAGGTAGTATTTTTAATATAGAATTGTTAATGTCTATGTTAAGAATAAATCTAAAAAGCAAAAATATAAGCCAATCTATACATCTTCCCTTTTTTTTAAATCCTGAGACAATCCTGATACCCAAACCAGAGAGAAAATATATAATGAAAACTATAGCCCACCATAGCTAATGATTATTGATGTGAAGAATTTAAACAAGATCCTCACATAGGAGTTATAGCAATATATATTGAATTCATTTACACCAGGAATTCAAGATTAGTTCAACATTAAGAAAATACTTGAGTTAAATTTTATAAAACAACAAAGATAAAAATCAACTCATTTATATAAGTATGGAAAAAAGCTATTGAAAAATACAAGTATATTTTTACTGAAAGTTCTATAAATCACAGACATGAAAAGATACTAAGTCTTTTCAAAAGCTTATATCCAGAGCTATCATGTTTTAAGTGGATATAACAAAATTTTCTGGTACAAACACGAATAAAACAAGAATGTATAAAACAAGAATGTTCACTCTTCCCACCCTTAATAGAATTATTGTTTAATATTTAGAGGAAAAATAATAAAATACTGATTTGGAAGAATATATTGACTAATATCTGAAGATAAATAATGGGCAAACAACTGAATGAAGATGGCACAGTATGGTCAGACTTCATAATAAATCATGAAGGAATAGGCACCTAATGCATTTGGTATTGAATGTAGAACAGTGTAAGATTTAAATTAATATCCAATAACTCCAAGCATTATATTTTATAAGATTTATTAGTAATCACTTGAAGTAGAAGAAATAAAAGAACAAAGTACAAAAAAACCTGACTAAAACCACCTGAGTAAAATTCTCCTACCTGGATCTCTCCCAACCTAACCCAATTGTGTTCCCAGGAAAAGAGAGAGAGAGAGAGGGCAGAGCCACACAAAATTTATATCTTCCTTATGAAAATATGTTAGTGTAAATACACAAATGGTTTGCTGGGAGAGAAAGTCCTGGGGTGGAAAATTGTAATTACACAACATAGAAGTAATTCATTGGAACAGAAGCAGTCAAAATCAGTATTATTTGATGAACCTAAAAATAAAAATTACTGGGAGAAGTACTTTTTTCACAAATATAGATCAGATAACAGAAAAAGTTTGACAGAAATTGTGTTTAGATGAGAAATTTACACTATAAGCCACAAGTTAAAAAAATGAATGAATGACCACAATGTAGGATAAAATTTTGTATTATGTGTGGTGTAATGTAATGCTATATTATATATATATATATTACAGTGTATAATATTATGTAATAATCACCTATATTATATTATATATTAGTATATCAATAATACACATCAAAAGCAGTTAGTGTAAATGTTTTGCTTAATTGTTTTTCTTTATAATTAGAGAAAATTTAAACTGGGAGGAGGTTTGAAATTACTGTAAAGAATTGGGCCTGTGATTTCACGGTATAGAGAACACTTAGTTGAGGAAACTCCTTCTATTAATGCAAATCAATGTCTTCTCTTAAATATATATTCTTAGAGATTTGCCTTGGACCTTGAGAAATGTGATTAACCAAAATCACAGAGCTAGTATATGTCAGAGGCAGAACTTGAACTGAAATCTTCATGGCTACAAGGAAAGTTCTCAAATATTATATCATATGTCTGCTTATTAAATTACACCTTAAAATAATAATAAACAAGTTAATGGACTTTCCTGACTACAGAAAAGAATGCATTTGACAAATATCATTGTGGATGATTTAGGAAATTGACCCCCATTTGCATTGGAGAGTTTGATAATAATTTCCAGGTTTGTTCTCAGCATTGAATACTGTATGAGAAAGACAGTGGAATGTATTTCTGAGTAAGACAGAGATCTAGTCTTCTTTTTGAAAATGAGAGCCACCATGTTCCCTGAATATGCACATTTTTCCCCTTGATACTATCTCAGAAATCTTTCTTTAATTTCATAAGATCTAGAATTTATACAATATGGAAGATTCTACATTGATGCAATGATAACATTCTAAGACTTAGTTACTCATCCTCACATTTTCTCCTCTCCTTCACAAATTCCTTTATCATCTTTTAACTATCTTTTCGGTTAGAATTCTATCTGGACTTAGCTACACTGATTATCAGACAAAATTATCAGACAACAATCAGATAATCTGAGATATAGTCCATCACCTGTCCAAACTTCAGGTTCCTCTATCTTGGTTTGAGCCTATCAACATTTGTGTCATAAATGGTAACAATATAGGAGTGTCTCTGCCCCACCATGAGGACTTTAATAAAGAATGGGCAACTTGCTACTTCCTGAGATAGTCCATTTTTTTTATAGAGCTCTAATTGTTAGGACTAATCAATTACTAATATCTAGGGTTGATTGGAGGAAAGACATTAAGTTGGCTTTGAGAGAATATATACGAAGTGAAATACTTGGTATATTTAAAAAAATAATTAAAAATTTATATGCATAATCATATAAAACCTTTTGCTATATTAGTTGTTTTGTGGAAGAGTTCTTAAATTAAAAAAAAAAGAATAAATAAAATGAAATATAGTATGTTTTAGTCTGCATTCAGAATCCCATTCTTTCTTGGAGGGCAGATGCCATTTTTCATCATTAGTCCCTAAGATTGTTTTGGTTTACTGTATTGCTGAGAATAATTATGTCATTCACACTTTTTCATTAAGAAGTATTGTTTTCACTGTGTATGATGTTCTTTTGGTTCTACATACTTCACTTTTCATCAGTTCATCTAAGTATTTCCAGATTTTTCTGAAATTATCCTACTTTTCATTTCATATAGCATGACAATATTCCATAACTATTATATACCACAACTTGTTTAGTCATTCCTAAACTGATAGGCAATCTACTCAATTTCCATTTTTTTGCAGCCATAAAAGAACTGCAAAATGTGTATATATATATATATATATATATGTATGTATTTTTTTCTGTACAAATAAACCCTTTTTGCATTTGAAAAAATCTTTCAGTGCTTGGTGTCTTTGAGGCTTGTTTTTTTTCTCATATCTTAAATATTCTAGAAATAAGAAAGGGGGATTAGATTTAATCTCTGCCTGGAAGGATACATTTGATAAATTTTTCTTTTAAAAAATCATATGACCTATGTTAAACAGACTACATAATTGGCCAGCTCTATAGTTTTAATATTACATATGGACTCAAATTCCATATTTTCCTATTCAATTTTTTAGAGTTTGCTTTATTTACTCCTTAATTAATGTTTCTTTCATTATAAGGATTCTTTTATTTTGTTTCTTTTGTGTCACTTTCTATATTAAATTATAAAGTTTCTATAATAATCTAAAAACATGTTGGAAATTGGAATTGTGCTTTATTGGGTTTTATTTTGGAATAATGTCTACAGAGCTTCTAGGAGCTTAAAATATTTTTATATTTAAAAACTTATTGCATATTAATGTCTAGTTTGTGTACTGCCAATGTATAAATTTTAAGTTTTGAAATTGTGTGAAGCAAGCATTTATGGTGACCTCAAAAAGTCTAATATGTAATACAATGAATGCTATATTTTTGTGAAATGAAAGTTTGCTTACTTTTTATTTCATCAATTATTTAGAAATGACATGATAAATTTTAAAATACTTGATATAGATTATAAATATAGCAACATTTCTTGTCCTTTCTAATATGGGCTAATATCTCTATTGTGGTTCAGAAGACAGAAATGTATATGTACTTATGAATAGAGGTAATATTATTACTAACAATAAAGAAAATTATAGAATCATTAAAATTTAAAGATCTAATAGGATCTGGGAGGATATTAGATATATATTTTAGCTATCCTTATTATAGGTGGGAAAACTGTGACTCAGAGAGAGGAAATGACCTACTCAATGTCATCAAGCTAATTGATGGCAAAGGTTGGATTAGATTAATTTTACAATTAAAAGGTTGGATTAGTTAATCTCTTAACTCAGTTCAGTAAACTTTCTTCTGTTGTAATATTTTGAGAATCTGTGATTACTTCAATTTGGTTAATCCCTTTGTCAATACTAATAGTGACTCTGGCACATTGACAGACTATTTTGGGAAGTTACCCAAACTGAAAATAAATTGTTGCTGTGTCATGATGAATTTATCTACAGTTAGCTAGACTTGTCCTTGGACAGAGATAGCTGGTCTATAACTTGGTCCATAAGCCTTTTCAATTTGGAGATCTTGGCAAAGTCTGCACTCTGCTGACAAAGCCTATACAACCTCTGAGTCGCCTTGAAACCAAGATGAGCTACTTGAAGAGACCTCGCAGTTCTATATATGTGAATTCCCATTTCTCACTATATTTGCTTCATTAAGATAAAAATGAAGGATTAAAAAATAGTTTCTAAAGACATGTAATAGGTACATTTAAGTGAAATTATTCTCCCAAATAGAATCCTAAATTAAGATTCTTGGAAGGCATCCTAAGTAAAAATAACTACTCATGTTTACATGCTGGTTCTTATTCCTTATATTTATATTATCTCATTTTATTCTTACAATAATTCAAGAATGTAGGTGAGTGCTGAGGAATTACTGTCTCCACTTTATAAATGATGAAACAAACATTTATTGATTCAATAAATTGTCTAATGTCAGAGTGAGCAAGCTTGTTGCTGGACAGTTCTCCATTACATAATTGTCATTTATAGTTTCCAATCACTTACCTCATTTGCTTCTCATAAGAACCTTATGAGATGAACAGAATATGTTTTCATGTTTTTATTTTATTATTCTTAAAGGCACTACACCAAGTAGATAGTGTATTACTTGGAATTAGGAAGAACTAAGATCAAACATTATATCAGACATTTACTAGCTTTGTGACCCTGGGTAAGTCATTTAAGTTAGAGGCAACCAGATCAGAATATTAGACCTGAAATCCATATAGACCTTGGTTCAAATTCTGCTTCAGAAAGTTGCCATCTATATGACCTTGGTCAAGACACTTAATCTGATTGCTTGATGAAAGGATCCTTTGGAGCCACTAGGAAAGGAGGTGGAAAACCATGCCAGTATCTTGGTCAAGACACTTAATCTGATTGCTTGATGAAAGGATCCTTTGGATTCACTAGAAAATTCTATGGATGACTATTGTCCATGGAGTCGAGAAGAGTTGGACATGACTGAGCAATTGTAAGACAACAAAAGGTCACACAACTGATAAGGTTGAGCCATAGTCAAAACTAGGTCTTCTGCCTCCTCCAATTCTTTTTCTACTACATTGTTGGCATAATGTGTTTCTTATCTCCTAGTACTCCTTATAGTCATGAAGGTTTCAGAAAAAAAAAAAAAGATAAACACTCCTTTACCTATACAGTATAATAAAATCATAAATCAAGATATCAGCATACATGAATCCATTTTTCCCAATGTTAGTTAACACCTACACTATTGTCTAAGTAACTGAGCAGATTACAGGGAATAGATAAACTACACTATGTCCAATTATTCTATTATTCCAGAATGCTAATGCATAATTTATCAGGGGATAAAAGGAAAAAAAATAATGACTGTAGAGGAAAGAGCCTTGTTTTTTGGGAGTCAAACAACTGCCTTGTCATTTCAGCTCTCATGCTTATTAGCTGCCTACCTAGGTACATTGTATCCCTTCTTTGGGCCTTTGTTTCTTTATCTGTAAAATGAAAGTTTTAGAGGTCTGGCCCACTTTTTAATCCTCTGGTTAAAAAGGAGGAGAGAATGTGGTTTGATAAAGAACATTAGATTTGGAATTAGAAAACCTGGTTTTGAATTCTATCTTTCTAGGCATGATACCTTTAACAAGGCAATTGACTAATTCTAAGACTTCATTTTACCATGTTAAAAATATATATATGAAGTGGGTTGGACTAGATGACCTCTAGGTTTGCTCATAGCTAGGGGGATTATTATTGATAGATTTCAGCCTGTTCAATATCCTGATCAGGTTCCAAGTGAATTGGGTCATCAGTAATGAAATGACCAGTGGAAACCATTGTTGAGATTGGAAGAGTATAGCTTTAGCTATGTGGATGGATAATTTTGGGTGTATGATTAGATGTGTGTTTGTATACACCATTGCTGTTCTGGTCCCATGAGAAGATAGCCAGATGTCTTGGGAGATTTTATGCTATATGTATCTCTTAATATTTGATCCATTGAAGATCACATGTTGCCTTTGTTAATTGTCACATAGATGACAGTGGATGGATTTCAACAAAACTGGCTAAATTGTGTGCAACCTTTAGAGAATTTAATAAGCTAAGAATTTAGTTGTAATTTTAAGGGATCTTCAGAAATAATTTTATATAACTAGTGGTCTCTGAATGGATATTTTATATTATAAAGAATGTTGTTTTAAAAGTAGAGAAACAAAGAAATGTTCCTACCAATGTGTTTTTATGAATCAGGAAGCTGAAGAAAAAGAGCTCCTGCAAAACTCTTCATTTTAATTTACTTCCACCAGAACAATCTAGATTTCTTAATGATCTTCTAGACCCAAATAAGTTTTAATCTGTTTAAAATTATATTCACCAAGGTTGAAAGATTTGCTACATCTGTAAAAATTGTGACAAATATCCATCAGTTCATAGGTTTTTTATGTCACATAGCAACTTATTTGAAATATGATAGTGGGCTTGTTTGCTATTATAATTAACTGGGCTATTCTGAATTTGGGGGACTTTGGTACTTCTTTAAATGTTCATTATCTACTGTGTTACTGTTTTATTCTGAAAATCATTTTGTACTAGCACATGACTGACAGTGTATCACTGATTTTAAGCTATATATTTTTGATTTTCAAAACTTAAAAAAATCTTTGATTTTTTATTGCATGTGCAATATAATATCTGAGTTTTATTTTTTCTCTCCTTTTTGTATTTTGAAGCACATGTCACCAGTATTGAGAAGATTTTTCTTTATTTTTTAAAAAATTTACAGTAATATAAGTTTTAAATACATTTGTTTTAATATTAATGCATGCCCCAAAAGCTTTATACTACAAAAATGATGCCATTGATTGCTTAAAAAAATTCATGGGACTTTGCTTAATGATTCTATCTGATTCCAGGACAAGAGAATACAAAAAGAGCCATTGCACAGTGCCAAAAAAGCACAAAGCTAAACTGCATAGTGCTAATAGAGCACAAGGTCAAAGAGACCAACCAATCCTCGTGGGATTGATGAAAATTTTGAGCCAAGACAAGAGGATTTGAACTTGTTTGGGGTTTGAGGCTGCAGTTGTTTTAACATGTGTTAAAGGCAGTTCTTCCTTGTCCCACATTCTACCAAATATCTCAAATGTGACTCCTGTCTGGTCCTATAATCTAGTCCCTTTTCTGTCTGTGTGGCAAACTTTCTGTAGTCTTGGCTACTGATTGGGTAAATGCATAATTGCTTAAATCATTTTAATTGGGCCCTGATTCAAGGACCTGTTATAGATTTGTTTTTCCTTTACTTAAAGTTTTTTTAGACATAAGACTTTTGCATTTTTGTATTACATCCACAAGTTATTTTTATCTTTATTTGGATTTTTTCATGTTTTTTATTTTTTTTAATTGATTCACATACCTCATACCACAATCATGAATCCCTGAGTGATCCCTGTGTTTGTTATTATTCACCTCAGGGGGGGCCAAGTTATTGTTGTGAACTTTGATTTACATTTGAGCAATTTTAGGATAAGAAACTTGCTACCTCCCAGAATCCAGAATGCCTCATGAAGATAGATGCCTACACAGACCACATGCTGTATCAGAAGATCCAGAGTGAACTTTGGGATGTGAATTTCAACTATGGGGAGGGGGGGTTGAAATGCCTTTGTTTTGAATGTATACTCTTATGCCAAAGGGGATTGCTCCCAAATTGGCTTTTTATCAACATAGTAATCATTGGTTTTGTTTTCTTTTTCCTTTTATCTGCAAATTGTTGCAATTTTAAAGTTATTTTTCCATGATCCTTTTGGGGAAACTGGTTTTCCAATAGGATCACAGGGGGATATATATAAATGGAGATTTTAAGCCTTTGGACTTCATCCCCCCAGAAGTTCCTTAGTATTTCTCAAAACTCCATTTTCCTGCATCCCCACATTTTGTGTGATTATATTTAAGTGGCTGTAACTCCTCCCACTTCCTCTCTTGGAACTGCAACAGGGCTGAAGTCAGGCAGTTCTTTTGTTTTAGTTGTTATTAATAAAACTTTATAAAATATAACATTAAGTCATTGATTATTAATTTAAAAACCCACACCCTCTTCCCCATCCTCAAGGGATCTTGCACATTTGACTTTTATTATTTACCCATCAAAAATTAGAAGTTCAGTTCCCTGGAAAGATAAGTCTGTGATAACATTATAATTGAGTCAAAGCCAATGCAGGATTAATACAAAAATAATAGACCTATTGAGACAGCCCTTACTCTAGCACTGGCGATTTTGTGGGAATAGAGTCAGAACCGTAGATGTATCACCGGGAATATTTAATTCTGGATACCAGGCTTTAGATAGGATCCTGTAAGACTGAAGAATATAACCAACAGATTAACTGGGAAGGTGAAGATCATGTGAAGATCAATTGAAGGAACTCTGGATTTTTTGCCTGGAAAAAAGAAAACTTAAGGGAAGTGGTGAGTATTTGAAGTATTCAAGCTTCCATCAAGTATTTGAAGGTCTAACAGGTAGAAGGATTTGGTTTTTTGTTTGACCCCCTTGGAGTAGAATCAGAAGCAAAAAGAAATTGCAAGGAGACCCATTTAGACTTTACATCAGGAAATAATTTCTAACAGTTAGAAGTATTTCAATGTGGGATGGCTTACCTTGGGAATTGGGGTGGGGGGTCCTATTAATTGGATGTATTCAAGCAATGATTGGATTACCACTTGCAGTGAAGACTATTTTGACAATACACCTTAGAATAACAGTACCCATTTCTACAATGAAATTATTTGAACATCCTATGGTATGAATCTTAATTTTCACTGGAGAGACAATGGTAAGAGTATTTATTTTGAATGAAGACCTCTTTTCTGATATTTTACGTGCAGTATTCCCCTGAAAAAAATATTCCCCATTTCTGAATCTGTTTCCTCAGTTGTAAAAATGGGGAATACATTATATATAACTGACCTCAGAGGTTTGTTTTCAGGAAAGCACTCAGTAAGTTTTACTGCACTATGTATGTTAGTTATTACAAATAAATAGGACTTGCATTTTGATTCTTCAGAATTATAGGAGGATTGATTCTTCATAAAATATTGGGGAAGATAGGCTTTACTCTCTCGGTATGTGACTATGCTAAATGAAGTTCAAGTTACTGGAACAGATGCTCAACCTAAAGTCATTGGGATGTCTGACTTGCCAACATCTGTCATTGTCTTGTGCCAAGTGTTTATTCTAGTCTTCTGAGATCAGACGTATAAATGTGGGGGAATGAGCAAAATGAAAAGCAAGGAAGGTTCTTAAAATTAGTAAAGAGATCTGCTTTATTTATTTCTCTGGATATTATTTCTAAATAGGCAAAAATTGCTTCTGTATAAACATTTAAAATATCTACATAGAAACATATAAGTTTTTATTTTTATGTTATTAAGTTTCCCTTATCTTATCCCCAATGGTTTTAGTGTAGTTCTGGGTTCTTCTCTGGACACAAAATGATTCAAAATAGTCATTTAAATTTTTTTTTTTACCACAACGCAGCAATGGTTCACATTCTATTTAATTTCTCTTGCTCCAAAATATTTACAAAATTCATTCTTATGATTATAGCCCTGTGAGAAAGATAGCACAGTTTTAATTATTCTCATTTTGTAGTGAGGAAAATTGAGGGCCAATAATTCCTCTCTTCAGTTAAAGCCCAGTAAAAATGACAAATTCTTTGAAGCATTACCTGGCACCTGATTTTCTTTAAGTCACTTACATATCAGATCTTCACAAACAGCCTTTGTTTTCCAACTATATGAAGCATTTATTATGTCATTTTGAATTACAGTTATCATTTGCAATTATACTTTATCTCTTTATGAAACTCAGCTTCATAAAGGGTAGGCAGTGTATTTTACACAAATTTTGTGTCATGTCTAGCATCTGTCACAGGGTTATAACATTAGGAAATAAATACTTATTTTGTATTAGATGAGTGAATGACTTCCATTTTTATGAAGCGAATATGCATCAGAATCAGGAATAATACTGAAGGATTCAGATTTTTTCTCATTGGCTGTCTTAGTACAAGTATATACATACAACAGTTTATAATTTATTTAAAATTAAATCATAAATATATTTATATAAATAGATAAAATAAAACATTCTTCAATTCATGGAATGTCAGATATTTATTTCCAATAATAGGATTTTCATTTTAATTCAACAGAATTATAGCAGGATTGATTCTTTATAATATATTGAGGAAGACTGAACTTACTCTTACTATTTCAACCAGGGGTATCTAAAATGAGGACTTCATTCCCTCAGTGGGCTGTGGCATGACCCTCAGGGAAAGCAAATCAGGGATGGGGAAGATGAGTCATAGTGCATCCTCATCAGGAGCTTATTTCCAACACAACCCTTCACCTGTTACTAGCTCAATGGTCCTCTTATTAACAACTGAGCAAAAAGAATTCATGGTTCAGTAGATGTATAAAAGGAAGTATTCTCACCTTCTGAAGCTCCTAGATACTCTCAGGTTGGATATGACTGGCAATAAGGGGAAAAATCTGGGGTCACTACTCTAGCATTTTTGTAGAAGATACTTTTGAACAAAAATATTGAACCATGTCTGGCCCATTTTACCAGAAGAATGGGACCAGGATTCATTGGATAATGCAAAAGTCAAGAGGAGATGTATAAAATTCATAATTAGCTAAATAAATTCTTCTCCAGAGACTTAAATCTCAGCCTCTGGGAGACTGTAATAGTAGTTTTAAATTAAGTTACTGAATCTTATAAGACTCTCTCCATACACACACATCTTTTCATGCTAGTATTGTCTGTTTGTGTATAGGAAATAAACAACCAAATAACCATCCCATTTTTTATTCATATGGTACCATGAGTACCTTAGTAACTCCAACTTTAGGGAAACCCTAGACATGAATTAAAGTCTCACTTAAGCAATTTGTTCATATGGCCCTGTGGTAGGGATTTAATAAACGAAAGAATATGAGAATATAATGTAAATATATAATAAAATAAACATAAAATAAAAATATAATATAAAGAATATAAAAAAGCCACTGTCATTGAAGACCAGGATTTTTCAGAACTAAACACAGTTGGACCACATATATGGGTAGAGGAGAGTGAGTATGTATGGTGCCTCAGTTCTTTAATTTTTAATAATTTTAATAAAATAATTTTATTTAGACACATGCTTATTAAAAACAAATAGAAATAACCTTTACCTTCTGTCTTAGAATCAATGTGAGTATCACTTCCAAGGCAGAAGAGAGGTAAGGGCTAGGTAATTAGTGTTAAGTGACTTGCCCAGGGTCACAGAGCTGGGAAGTATCTGAAGCCATATTGGAATCCAGGACTTCTGATCTCTAGGCTGCACTGAGCTATCTATCTGCTCCTGGTTCAAACTTATTTAATTTTTTTTAACTATTTGATGTTAAGATTAAAATTATTTTGAGAGTCTAATTTAAAAGATCAATTTATGAATGAATGTTGTTATAACAAATAGGTTGACAGATCAGTGGCCCTTTCAATAACCAAAGACCCCAAATATTCCCGAGATAGATCTATGAATAGTATTTTAGGAATTCATTATTTAGCACTTCCCTTGAATGTCCCAATTCATCTCTAAATGGTAAATAACTTGTTAGGAGGTGGTCCATCAAACCCTCAGCCTTGCCTCAAATCAACAGAAAATGGTTATCACAAAAGAAGGAAAAGAATCATTATTTTAAAAAAAATTACTGTTAGCTAGACTTCATGAAAGAAATGCATTTTTTTTAAACCCTTTCCTTCCCTCTTGGAGTCAATACTGTGTATTGGCTCCAAGGCAGAAGAGTGGTAAGGGCTAGGCAATGGGGGTCAAGTGACTTGCCCAGGATCACACAGCTAGGAAGTGGCTGAGGACAGATTTGAACCCAGGACCTCCCATCTCTAGATCTGACTCTCAATCCACTGAGCCACCCAGCTGCCCCCAAGAAATGCATTCTTAAGGACAAAGAAAATGCAAAATTCTGTAGACTGAATGATGCCTGCGGTCCAAGGTCTTGACTCAGTAATTCTTTCTAATATATGGGGATACTTTGGGGCTCTGATATAAGAATTAATAATGTATATGAAAAACAAATTCTCACATCAATAAGCATGAAACAAAACAAGATAAACAAAGAAAAATACAAAAACAAAAATCTAGACATCAAGAGGACATCTGTGCCATGAATTATTCCTAATCTGTGAGCTCTCTTAGGCATTGAATGACATAAGATATAAGATATAAGAACTGTTTATGGCCATAATATGTCTGAAACTAGTGGCCTATTAAAATGGCATTTTCTTGGACCCAGAGGATCTATGCACCATACTTTAATTTGTTGCAAGCCATTGAATTCTCACTTCAGTGGCAGGAACATCCTATCCAATATAACTTGTTTCATAGAATGTATATGAGGTATGGGAAGTCTTTATTACTGCCAAAACTTGTGATGGTAGCATTGAATCACTCTTTGATTTCCCTTTTTACCAGCTGCCTTCTCACTCTAAAGAAACCTGCCCTCTCAGGCTTACTCATTTAATTTGACTTCCTACTCTACAATGGCTTAAAATATTTTATTTATTTCTAACACTATTTTCTTTTTAAATTTTGAGTTCTAAATCCTCTCTTCACACACTAAGAAGGAAAGAAACATAGTGATTATATGTGTGAAATCATACAAAGTATATTTCTTTTTTAGCCGTGTTACAAAAAAGGTAAAAAAAAATTAAAAAGTAAGAAAATTATTATTTAATTTGCATTCACGGTTAATCAGTTCTCTCTCTGGACAAGGATAGCATTTATGTATCATGAGTTTTGTTTTTTTTTGGTAATTGTCTTGAATCATTATATTGATCAGAGTAGTCAAATCTTTCACAGTTGACTAATGTTGCTGTTACTGTTCATAATGGTTTGGTTCTTCTAACCTCACTTTGCATCAGTTCATATAGATCATGACATTTTTTTCTGAAAACATCCCATCTCATTTCTTACACTACAATAGTACCTCATTGCAATGCTACAACTTTTTGAACCATTCTCCTGTTGATGAGCATCCCCTCAACTTCCAATTCTTTGCCACCATAAAAAGGTGCTATAAATATGTGTGTGTGTGTGCATGCCCGTGTCTGTTTCCTTTTCCTTTGATCTCTTTGAGGTACAGACCTTGTAATGGTATTACTGGGTGAAATGATAGACAGATTTATATAACCCTTGTGCATGTTTCCAAATTGTTTTCCAGATGGGTGAGAAGTTCACTACTCCACAAAAGTTCTTCAGTGTATCTTTTCCCCTTATCTTCTCTAGACATTTTTGATTGGTATTTGATAGTACCTCAGAGTTGTTTTAATTTGCATTTCTCTTATTGATAATGACATTTGTGACATTTTATGTGAATATATATAGTTTTGATTACTTCTGAAAATTTCCTTTTCATAACCTTTGACCATTAATTAAGTTTTATTGCACCAGAAAAATGTCTTATCCTGACCTTCTGTTGGTTCTACTACTCTAATATTTTATTTGGGGTGTTATTTTAAAGTTCTTTGGAAGAAATTTTTGAAAGAGTTCAGTTTTTAATGAGAAAACTTAGCAATGCTAATTTTTTTTTGTCTCAACTCACTCTCTGGTCTTATCCACTTCCTTGCCCAATCTATCCTCATTTTGGAAGATGTACTTTTCTGACTGGCAATTCCATAGCCCAGACCACTATTTCAGGATTCCTGGAAATGCTGAATTCATTAATACTTGTTATTTTCTTCCCTCCTCTACCTCTTCATTGCTGTTTTGCTTCAGCCTAGATCTGTCTCAAACTGCTTTGTAGCTCCTCATTACGTATTGTCTTCATCATTATTGCTTAGCATAATGACTGGGACATAGAAAGTGCTTAATACATTTTTTTAATTTTAATTTTTTTCCAAATTATATTTCAATACAATTTCATTTCTGACATTCCATGATTTCTTCCTCCCTTCCTTCCTCTCTAATAAGGCAAGTAATACAATTTGAATTGTCCATGTATTATTATACAATACATATTTCCATGTTCATTATAATGTGAAAGACATCACTACACTAGAGAACAATTCATGGAGGAAATAAAATGAAGAATAGTATAGTTTAATCTACATTCTGACCCTTTTAGCTTATTCTATGGGAATGGACATTCATGGACTTCATGACTCCCTTTGAGTTATCTTGGATCCTTGAGTTGCTGATAATACTTTCTGTTCATAGTTGATCATTCTTTAATGCTAGCTATAGTGATAAAAAAAGAAAAACTGAAGAAATCAGAATAGACAGTGAACAAATAGTTATTTCTCGTTTCAGATGATATGATGGAATACTTAGAGGATCCTAGAGAATCAACCAAAAAAACTAATCAAAACAATTAACCTTAGCAAAATTGCAGGTTATAAAATAAACTACAGGAATCAAATCTGGTTTCAGACACTGTATGACTCAGGGGCAAGTCATTTAACCTTTTGCCTCAGTTTCCTCATCTGTAAAATGAGCTGAATAAGGAAAAGACAAACTACTCAAGTATCTTTGCTAAGGAAAAAAACCCATATAGGCTTGTAGAGTCAGATCTGATTGAAAATGACTGAATATGAAAAATAAGATAATGCTTATAAAACACTGAGCAGATTGTCTGGCACGTAGTAGGTCCTATATATTTGTTCACTTGCCCCTTATATTTAGTAGCCCAGAATGAGAGGTAAGTAGTATTTGATTTTTCTTATGAAACAATACTAGATGATGTAGAAAGGGAAGAAGATCTCTCCAGAAGTTTGAAGCTAGTTGTTAAAATAGGACCAGCCTTTACGTACATGATTTTTTTTTAATTTGGGCATTTTCTTGGAGGCTTCCCCTCTGAGGGAGCAACATTATCTATCCTCCAAAGTGTCAATCCTGAAGTTATTCTGTGCAGCACTGTGATGTCACTGTTACTTGACACTCTCTCCTGTGCCTGGGATGACTATGTTGTGTTTTGTCCCATTGGCCTGGGTCAGTTTTTTAGAATTAGGAAAAAAATTATGAAGCTGAAGTTTCCTTAGATCTCTGAAATGGCAAACACCTTTCCATCCTGGTTTGGTTGCTTTTAGTATTCATTTTATTTTATTTTATTTTATTTTTAATTAAAAAAAAAAACCTTTACTTTCCATCTTAGAGTCAATGCTATGTATTGGTTCCAAGGCAGAAGAGTGGTAAGGGCTAGGCAATGGTGGTTATGTGACTTGTTCAGGGTCACACAGCTGGGAAGTGACTGAGGTTATATTTGAAACTAAGACCTCTTTTCTCTGGGTCTGGATTTCAATCCACTGAGCCAGCCAATGACTCCCTGGTATTCATTTTAGTGCTGTTTTTCAAAGACCTTTCAAATGCCATTTGAGGCAATATTATAAAATCTCTTTTATTAGATAGCCTACATAGTTGATTTTTACCTTTCTATTACATATGTGGACATATAGATACAATACAAATTTACATATATAGAAACATTTTATGTGTATATATGTCTACGAACACATATATCCTCACAATACACACATTTGTAGTCCAGAGAAATGTGAGTTCTATAGTTCTTTGGGTTAATTTTTTTTTTGAATTCACAATTTGTAGATATTTCTGTAATTCTGTTTTGATTCTTCAATAGTTAAAAATTTCAGTAAGTTTTTATTAATCACCTTTTATGGTAAATATCGCTAGTGCTTTAAGATATATGGAATAGATATATATCTCTATATATATACAGTTATATATATCAAAATCAATAAGCATGGATTAAGCATCTACTATTCATAAATTACTGTCTTGAGTGCTAGAGATAATGGAGACCAAACCAAAAATCTTCTTGTCCTAAAGGGATGATGTCCTATAAGGGGTGAGTGTGTATGAGATATTAATAGCTGACCAGATCAAGAAATCCTTCCTTAGGAGGTGGCCCTTTAGTTCAGAGCTTTGAGGGAAACTAGAGATTCTAAGAGGAGCAAATGCAAAGGGAATACATTTCAAATATGGGAGACAGACTTTACAAGATATGGAGATGAGATCAAATGCCAGGTATGAGGAACAGAGTCTACAGTTGAGTAGACTAACATGATACAGTGGGGGAAAAAGATTTAACATATACAAAAATAAAAAAATTCATGAGAAATTTGCAAAATACTTTTTTGGTTCAAAGAGGGCACTATTTATTTTTACTAGTTAGGGAGATCAGGGAAGAATATTTGAAAGAGGTTGCCCCTTGGAATAGAAAGGGGACAGCTAGATTGGCTTAGTGGATAGAGAGCCAAATTGGTTCAAATTTGGCATCAGATACTTTCTAGCTATTTGACCTTGGATAAGTCACTTAACCCCAATTGCCTAGCCCTATTTACTCTTCTGCCATGGGACCAATACCTAATATAAATTCTAAGATACAAGGTGAGATATTTCTAAAAAGGAAGAATGGAAAGGAATTCAGAGAGAGAGAGAAAGAGAGAGAGAGAGAGAGAGAGAGAGAGAGAGATGGAAATAAATACCAAACATAAATAATAGTGTGATCAAAAGCATAAGGGCAGAAAGAAAATGAGGGGCTTGCTCAGGAGAAAGAAAAGAATTCAATTTTCCTTCAAGCATAGAGTAAAAAGTCAAGGAATAGTATGAGAAAAGGCTAGGAAGGTAGGGGTAGAAACAGATTGTGTTATTTATCAAATTCCAGGCTAAAGAATTTGGACTTTGTTAGGTAATAGGGAGCCACTGAGAGGTTTTGATTAGAGACGTGATATGACCTGAGGAATGACATGGTCTGAATCATGGTTCAAGGTCATTCTAACAAAATCTTTAATGCCTTGATTTAGCTGGTTTTTGCCATTCATTGTACTGAGGCTATTTTTGTACTTTCTAGTTGCCTTATTTATTACTTTCTGTTTGACAGTTTAATGGCTTTTGGAATTACATTTCATGAACTAGATTTTTAGTTAGAATGCCTGGATTTGAAAGTTGGATATCCTTAGGTAAGGAATACAGTGGAAAACCCACTAACTCCGGAGTCAGAAGTTGTTCAGTCATTTCAATCCTGTTCAACTTTGCATGACATCTTTTGGGGATTTTTTGGCAGATACTGGAGTTGTTTGCCATTTCCTTCACCACCTCATTTTATTGATAAAGAAACTGAGGCAAACAAAATTGAATGACTTGGCTAGTCATACAGCTAGTAAGTATTTGAGGCTGGATTTGAATTCAGGTCTTTCTGACTATCCACTGTGCCACTTACTTGTCCTAAAGACTGAATATCTTGTTTCAAATCCTGCTTCTGCAAGCTAGCTATTAGTGTGTCTTGTAAAAGGCATTCTCTCCAAGTTTCAGTTTCCTATGATGTAAAATGAAGGAGTTGGATTATGACATTTGAAGTCCCTTACAATACTAAATAAATACTCTTATCCTACATGACTATTTGGGCCTTAGTTTTCTTATCTGCAAAATTAGGAAGATAGTCTACAAAATCATCCAAAATACTTTTCAAGCTTTAAATATATGTCCCTGAGACAAACTCATAATTTAATATGGAAATGAATGTTATCTGATCTTTCTACTAATTCAGACCAAAAACAAATCATCCATGTACTTTATCCTATGTTGTTATTCCCATACTGAGTAAAATAAGAAAATAAAAACTGTTTTTTCAGGGAAAATGTCATTTTTCACTGAGAGATTTAAGGTTTGTGAGCTTATGAACATCCCCTGATCAAAAGTACTTGCATTTTGCTGAATCTAGTCTGGTTATCTCTAATACAAATGAGTTTTGTTAAAATGTAATCTTGTTTAAGCCTTATCAAGCCTTTCATTTACAACATCTAAAAAGGCTGCTATTTGCCCCTAATATTTATTAAGAAGTGTTATCTATATTTTAAAAGAAATGTTCTGTAGTCAAATACTCCATGAGCACTAACAATGTGCTGAGGTCATGGCAGATTAGCTAGGATTTAATGTAATTTGATGTTTGACAGTGATAATGTAATGTTAAGTATCAGGACACTGCTTATTAAACAAAGGTTTTTTTTTAATTTGGAAAGGTTTATTCAAAAACAAATTCAGCACAGAACTATGATACAAGCCTGATGAATATTAAGTATTCAGGGTTAAAAAATGGAAACAAAACACTTCATGTTGGGAGATGGACTCACACTGATGAAATTATGGACTGTTCAATTCACTTACTTTCCCTTTTAGCCTCTGAGTTTCTTATTTTTTTTCTTCAAGGCTCAGTCTAGGTATTACCTCTTATATGAGGCCTTTCCTGATGGTCTTCTTTCCCTTCTTTTGAAATTACTTTGTATTACCTTTGCTGTGCATATTTCCTTTGAAATCACTTTATATTGCCTTTGTTTTGCTTATTTTGTCTTCTACCTACCCCAGTAAAATAGAAAATCTCTGAAAATAAATGCTGTTTTTTTTTGCCTTAAGATTCTAGCTTTTCTATTCCAAAAAGTTTCTTTTGTTTGTGACTCATCCTTCTATTATATTGTCCTTTTTCTTATACACCACCTCTTTTTCCTTTTCTGATTTTTTTCCTGTTGAGTTTGATGTGAATTTCTGACAGACGGTTGATATGTGCTTGTGTATTATATTCCAATATTTCCTCTCATTGTGGTAGAAGTTTCTAGGTCTTGTGTGATCCTGACTGTAGCTTGTTGGTACTTTAACTCTTTCTAGATGCTTACTATGTGTTTTATTTAAAATGGGAGCTGTGGGTTTAGATTTTGACAATCTTAGGACTTTCTCTTTTGGGGTTCCTTTTAGAAGATTAATGGCAGATTGTTTCTAGTATCGCTTTGCCCCTTGTTTCTAATAGACATAAGCTTTTAAGATACAATGCCTAGTTATTATTTCTTGTTGCTATTATTTTCAGGGGATGTGATGATTCTTAATTGATCTTTCCTTAATCTTTACCTAGGATACTTGTGTCTATTTGTATGTATTTATACACATGCACAAATATATGTCTATATATATGTCAGATGTTTTCTATTTTTTCAAATTTTCATCTTTTTAATTAAGTTGTAAAATTTATCACTATTTCTTAAAAGCATAGTCTTTTATTTGGTCTATTTTAGGTGTCAGAAATTCTGTAACTGGGGTAAGGTTTATGATTTTTTTAATCTAATCTTTTTTCTTTTTGTTTTGTGTTTAATTTTTTTCCTTAAGAAATTTTTATTCAACTATAAAAGATTTTTTCACAAAATATGAGGTCAGATCTAAACAACTGGGAAAAAATTAATTGATCACTGGCAGTTTGAGACAATATAATAAAAATGACAATTTTACAAAAGTAAATCAAACTACCCAAAATATTTCAAAGAGCTGGAAAAAATTATAAAATTTATTTGAAAAAATAAAATGCCAAAAATATAAGGCAATTAATTAAAAATATGAAGGAAGATGGCTTAGCTGTACAAGATTGCAAACTGTAGAATAAAATAGCAATCATCAAAACAATCTGGCACTAATTAAAAAATAGAGAAGTGCATCAATGGAATAGATTAGACGCAACAAGCAGTATTAACTGATCATAATAATCTGACAAATCCAAAGTTCCAATTTTGGGAAGAATTTACAATTTGACAAATCCACTCAGAAAACTGGAGCACAGTATGGCATCAAGTAGGTACAGATCAATACCTCTCATGCTATACCAAAATAAATTCAAATGCATACATGATTTAGAAATGAAGAATGATACCATAAACAAATTAGGGGAGCACAAAATAGTTTAACTGTCAGACTTCTTGAAAAGGGAAGAATTTATATCCAAAGAAGACAAAGAGAATATTATGAAATTTAAATAGATGACTCACAATATTAAATTTAAACAATTTTGCACAAACAAAACCAATGCAACCAAGATTAGAAGGGAAACAACAAATTAAGAAAAAATTTATAGCTATTGTCCCTGACAAAGTTCTCATTTCTTAAATAGAGAAATGAATAACATTTATAATAAAACATAGTATTCCCTAACTGACAATAATAAATGATTATGAATATGGAATTCTTGCATAAAAATTAAAACTATCTTTAGTCATATTAAAAATGCTCCAAATCAGTATTAATTAGAGAAATGCATATTAAATCAATACTGAGGTACTACCTCACAACTTTTATAGATTAGATTATTTTAGATTAGCTAACATGACAAGAGAGGGAAATGATAAGTATTGGAGGGGATGTGGGGAAAATGAGGACAGTAATACACTATTGATAGAACTGTGAACTGATCACATCATTCAGGAGAGCAATTTGGAACCAAAGAGCAATCAAATTGTTCATACCCCTAGATCTAGGAATCTGACTACTAGATCTGTGTCCTAAAGAGATCAAAGAGGGGGTAAAGAACTGACTTGTAAATATTTGTAGCAGTTCTTTCTTTGGTGGCAAGGAACTTTAAATTGAGGGGATGTCCATCAATTGGGGAATGGAGGAACAAGTTGTTTATGATTGTAATAGAACAAAGTGAACACAAAAAAAAAAAAAAACCCTCAAAGAATCCTGAAAAGACAGTATTGCAAAGTGAAATGAGCAGAACCAGTAAATAATAACAATAGTACAAGAGACATAATGTGAATGACTCAACTGTTGTCCAAAATTCAAGAATCTGGGACAACACCAAGGGATTCATGATGAAAAGGCTATCCACAAACAAAGAAAATGAATGCAGCTTGAAGCATAACATTTGTCACTTTATTTGCTCAAATTTTCCCTAGTGTAAAAATTGTATCTTCTCTCTCAACACAATAAACTTGGAAATATGTATTGTATGATAACATGTGTACAACATGTATTTTAATGCCTGCCATCTCAGGGGTGAGGGGATGGAAGAGAGAACATAGGTCATGAAATGTCAAAAAAGTATTGTTAAAATTTGATTTAATATGTAATATGGAAAAAAGACTATGTAAACTATAAAAAAATAACTTTTACTTTTTATCTTTTGCTTCATTTCTTCATGTGGTACTTGTGGAAAATTCTTTTTTTTTTACATTTGTTTTATCTGCTTCTATTTGTTTTGGATTTTCTCACAACTTTTAGCACATTTGTAGATCTACTTTTTATTATATATTATGTATATCATATGTATATTTAAGTTGGTCAATGTCTTTTTATTTAAAAAATTTTTATTTATCTTTTTTAAATTGTGGTTTTGTGCCTGGATCAGGTTCTGTCCCCATTTTATTTTTGAGTGGGGCTTTGCCTGATTTACCTTGTGTTACATGAGTTCCTCTACTTATCTCTCTGTCCTAAGTTTGGATATTTATACATCTTTGAGACAATTAGTGATAAAAATGAGATTATAATTTAAATGAGATTTCTAGAAGAAAAAAATGAAAGTAAATAAGAGCTTTGAAGTTAAGTATTGGAAAGAGATAGGAATCAATCCAGAATGCACAAAATCCAAATTAGACCATGAAAATGAGTTTGGAATATAACAAAAGAACAGTAGCTCTGAGACAAAAATAATGCTAGAACAAACTAAAAAGACAAATAAAACAATGTGAACTATTTTTTAATCAAAATATGTATAAAATGAAGGGTAAATAATTTAAAAACCATGGCTACCTCAACATTTAAAAATTTGAGATATTTTTTTGACAAGAAATCATGGATGGAATTTTTCAAACTAATCAGAAGGTTGGAGAAAAATAAACGTAGAAAGAGTCACTGCTTCAAACTGAAAATTCCTAAGAATCTCATAGTAAAAATCCAGAGCTTTTTGGTTAAAGACAAAAGGAAGAGTTCAAGAACCAATGGAGCCACATTCCAACTCACAAAAGACATGGCAATGACCATTATAAAAACAGAGTTTGGAATACAGTATTCCAGAAAGCAAAAGATAAACCTTTCAAACTAAGAACTATTTACCAAGAAAATATAAGTATAATCTTATAGGGGGAAATGGACAATAAATGGACCTTAAAATATTCCTGTCAAAGAAACCAGAGATAAGTAAATTCTTTGAAATGAAAATGCAAGAATAAAGTGAAATATTAAAAAGAAATTCATTTGAGCAATTGGAAGGGAAATTTCATGATAAAGTGTTTATATTCCAGTCAGGAAGAGGAAAAAATGTCCCTAAAAATCTTAATGTCATTAGGGGTCATAAATGGAATAAAACAGAAGTTCAGGAAAAAGTTTTGATAATCTCTGATTATTTCAAAGAGTAAAGAAAAAGAAAGGACCAAGTAATACATGAAGGAGGATGGGGATGCTGGTATAAATCTCTATACCACATAATTTAAAAAAAACTGAGGTTATTTATTATCCAAACATAGAATTAATGGTGGGAAGAACAGTGTAATCACATAACTCACTTTCATCTGAACCAGACACAGTAGTAATGAATACACACACACACAAATTAGGTGTAGAAATGTACTATATTCAATAGACAATGAGTCAAGTATAGGAAGAAGATCCAGGAAGGATTAGTCATGAACAAATTCTTTGGAGTAAGACATGTCAAGGGAGAAATAAAAGAGAAAAAAATGCCTAAAACTTGGGAAAGGGATTGGGCATGAAGAAAAAACAGGTAGTGGAATGGAAGAATGACGAAGCAAATATAGATTACTAATATTATATATCGTCCTTTCTTAACACCCTCTTCTTTTTCAAGAGGGTGGCAGGAGCTAGGGAAAATGCACAATTAAAAGTTATGACTATGAATGAAAACAAATTATAATAAGGAAGAAAGCATCAGAACAATTGAAAGTAGAATCCAACAATTTGTTGTTTTAAAAATCACATTGGTAACAAATATTCACACCTAGTTAAAATAAGGGGCTAAAGCAAAATTTATTATGCACCAGGAGACCTCATACAAACAAATGTGGTGATCAAGATGTTAGAAAAGGCTATAAAAATAGACATATAAACAAGTTAAACCAGTCATTGTATTATACTTAAAGGTACCTTAGACAATATCAAACAAACCTCTACATATAAACATGTTTGCATGTGTGCATAGAAAGAAAAAAAGAGATAGACGGATAGATATTTACTGACATAGCATTTAAACATTTTCAAAAAGTTAATTTAAAGAAAGGAATAAATAGTAAAACTATAATAGTTGTAGATTTTAATCAAACTCAATATCACCTACAAAAATGTAAGTAAGTTAATAAGAAATGATCTGAATAAACTTTTAGAAGTGTTATCTATGATTGATTTCTGATTAATGAATCTAACAAAAATTGATTGTATATATTTCTTAGCTATGTATTAAATATATAAAATGGTATATTGGGGTCTAAAAGTCACAAATAAATGAAGACTACATATTAGATATATTGAATATATCTATAACTGAAAAGAGAACAATGAAATCCTTAAAACGACCTTGAAGAAAGGATCAAAATAATTTTTAGATAAACAACTTTTAGTCCTAAAGAGTTCCAGAATAAAAGAACAAATAGTGGATATAATTAAAATTTTTATCAAAGTATTAAAATAATTAACATAGCCAGACTTTTAGGATATGCCCAAAGTAGTCCTAGAGGGAAATTTTCTTTTATTCCTCAACAAAAAACAAAAGCACAGATTTAGTAAGGTTGTCACATAAAAAAAAAAAACAAAAAAAACCTTTAATAAACCAACATTTAAAAAAATCTCAAAATAGAACTTTTGAAAATGATATATTCACATAATTGAATGAAAAATCAATTGAATTGGTAAATAAAAATGCATATCAAAAGTTAAAATAAATAAATAATTAAGTGGGTTGACTTAAATGGAGTAGAAATTAAATTATTAGTGTTGAAAATGGAAAAAGAACTCATAACAAATAAAAACCAAGAAATTAAATTGTTAGCAATCATGCTTACATTTTTAAATCATATATAACAAATGAAATGGTTGAATATCTACAAAAATTATAACATATTCAGTGGACAGAAAAAAAAATTATTACCTAATAAGTAAAAGAAATTGAACAAACAATTTCAAAAAGGGGATATAGGGTGTGGGAGGTATGAATCAGACTATTTTAAAATTACCTCTATTAAAAAGTAAGTAAACAATTAATTGGAAAATTTGATTGCCAGAAAAGAAAAATTTAGCTCTCCTGAAAAAAAAAATACTTCTATTCTAGGAAGAAATGAATAAAAAGGAAACTAAAGAACAATTGCAATTAATTTTGGTACAAAATAAATTATTGACAATGTCAATAAAGCTATGGAGAAAGATGATTTACATTGGTATTAGGAAAATGAGAAACATAGTATACTTAATGAATTAATCAGTAACATATACTATTAAATCTCATGATTATCTCAGTAGATTCAGTACTTTTTTTGCAAAGATAAAGAGAAAATATGCTACAACACTAAAAATCCCAAAAAATAATGAAACTTTTGTTATTATAATTAACAGCACCTATTTAAATATAAAACAGCATTTTGTTTAAGGAAAATAAAAGACCATTCATTCCATTAAGATCAGAGTAAGAACAAACACACACAAAAAGAAGTGCATTATTATTTCTATTATTTGATAGAGTTCTTAAAATCTTTACTCTAACATGAATCCAAGAAATAAATAAATTGATGGAGGAGTCAGAGGAAACAAAATTACTGATTTTTCAGATAATATGCCAGAGAACTGAAGAGTCAAATTAAAAATTACTTGAAACACAAACTTCGACAAAAGGGCAAGATATAAAATAATCCTTTCCCACCTAAAAAATAATCACCTATTTTATACATCAAAAAATCCAACAAGTAATAAAAGAAAAAATTGCCTTCAAATTATTACAGAAAGTTTAAAATTTTTAGGTGTTCATGTATAAATACACACACAAATACTATTTGAATGACTATAAAATAACTCCTTGCAAAAATAAAAGCAGAGCTAAATAAGTAGAGTAGTATTCATTTTTCATGATCAAGTTGTATCAATAAAAATGTGAATACTCTTTAAACTGGTATACTTATTTGATGCCATGCCAGTTAAACTACTGTGAAGGGTTAACACTTTTGTTAGAAGTTTGACACACGTATGGAGAGTAGTTTGATAAAACACCAACACTTATTTATTCTGAGAAGTTTAGATAAGAAATTCAAGGGAGGAAAGTGAGATGATCTCTCTAATATCTTATAGCTATGTCTAAAATCCAAATCTTATATTAAAATTTCTAAGAAACCCTAAATCTAACTGCATTCTTGGGCAGGTTCTTCTGTCTGAGTCAGACTCAGGCCTAACTTCTCGATACTGTCTATCTAAAATTATATTCACTATCTAGCTACCTACCTAAACTAATTTCTCCAACCTCCTTAAATCAGTTTCTCAATCCAAAACCTCAACAGTAAAAACTGTCAGTCTGACTGAGACAAAGACAAACTGACCCCCTGCTCTCCAAGATTCCAAAGACTAAAGAGTTTTTAAACTCTTAATAGTGCTCCTTCTATAAGATCCTCATCTGGATAACAGAATTTTTAGAACTCTTACACAGAAGTTTCTCAGGCTTGTCAGTTAAAAAAGGGACGAGAAATCTTTCTGCTTCTTTGCCTCTTAAAGAGACAGGGAGAGATTAAGAAAACTCTTAACACTACCAACAGATAATTTTAGAACTAAAAAAAAAAATAACTTAAAAGTCTATCCAAATGAAAAAATCTTCAAGGTAAATAGTGGAGAAAAAAGTGAGGAAGGAGACTAAACAGTATTAGATCTCAAACTAAACTACAAAGCTGCAATAATCAAAACTGGCCAAAAACAGAAAAAAAGTAAACAGGTGAACAGATTAAATACAAAATATCCAGAAGATAAAAAAAAGACATAGTTGATACCATTTTCATAAAACTCCCATATCAACTCTAACATTTTTCAATGTGTATACCACAAACTAAAATGAGCTCTGAAATGGATACATGAGCTAGATATAAAAGTTTACATCATAAATAAATCAGAAAGAAAGGGGAAAAAAGTTGAATATATAGGAAGATTTAATAAGCAGATAAGTAATGGAAAGGATCATAAAGGACATGGACACTTTTGATTGCATCAAATTTTAAAGCTTTCACACAAACAAAATCAATGTAGTTAAAATTAGAACACAAACCTATAAAAATCTTTGTTCAAGATATATAAATAACTGATTCAAATATATAAGAATGTAAGCCATTCCCCAATATTTAAATGATCAAAAGTTGTTGACAGCATTCCCTGGAATTTCTTCAAACTATCAACAAGTATATGAGAAAAAATTCCAAATTGCTAATAAAGCAATGAAATTTAAAACAATGTAAGACAACTCTGAGAATCTATCTCATACATCAGATTGTCAAAGATGAAAAAGGGAAAATTATAATTTTTGGAGCAGCTGCAAGAAGATAGTCAAATGACAGCATAATTCATGGAGTTGCTATTTAAAACAGCCATTCTGAAAATAATTTTGAAATTATGACCCCAAATACTAAACTTTGCATGCTCTTTTATCCAGCAAAACCACTAATAGTCTTATACCAAGAAGAGAAAAGAGAAAAGGGACCCATACATATGAAAATATTTATAGCAGCTCTTTTTTGTTCAAGCAAATAATTAGAAACAAAGGAAGAATATCTATCTATTGGTGAATTACTGAACAACTTGTACAATGTGACTCCAGAGGATGGATGTTGGAGCATATACTGATTGAGATGTGATAAACTCAAGTTGTAGAATGAAACTTAGATTTTTAGACTTGGGAAATGCAAGGATTTTTTTTTCTTTTGACTATCCTTATTTGTTACAAAAATTTGGATAGAGGGAGAGGAAAGTAGAGATATTGTAAGCATTACAAAAAAAAAATACACACACACACAAAGAAAAAAGAATAATGAGTTTTATTGAATAATTTTTAAATATACAGATGAATTTTCAGAAGGAAAACACAAGAAGGATAGCTTTGAATATAATATGTTTAATTTAGTACAGAATTATTTTAAAATGGTACCCAATAACAGTTCTTTTTTTTTAATTTTATAGTATTTTATTTGATCATTTCCATGCATTATTCATTAAAGACAAAGATCATTTTCTTTTCCTCCCTCCCACCCCCCATAGCCGACTCGAGATTCCACTGGGTATCACATGTGTTCTTGATTCGAACCCATTGCCATGTTGTTAGTATTTGCATTAGAGTGTTCATTTAGAGTCTCTCCTCTGTCATGTCCCCTCAGCCATTGTAGTCAGGCAGTTGCTTTTCCTCGGTGTTTCTACTCCCTCAGTTTGTCCTCTGCTTATGGATAGTGTTTTTTCTCCTAGATCCCTGCAGATTGTTCAGGGACATTACACTGCCACTAATGGAGAAGTCCATTACGTTCGATTATACCACAGTGTGTTTGTCTCTGTGTACAATGTTCTCCTGGTTCTGCTCCTCTCGCTCTGCATCACTTCCTGGAGGTCGTTCCAGTCTCCATGGAATTCCTCCACTTTATTATTCCTGTTTGCACAATAATATTCCATCACCAACATATACCATAATTTGTTCAGCCATTCCCCAATTGATGGGCATCCCCTCATTTTTCATAACAGTTCTATCTATAATCTTTTTCTTTTCTATTTTGTAGACGGGAATGTTTTTCTTTTTGATGTTCATTTTAGAAAATAAGCTAAAGGAAATGTTAAAAGATAACACAATAGTTACTTAATAGAAAGCAAAAACCTGAATAGAACAGTTCTCTCATTGTTTTGTCATACTCTCCTATCAATACACAAAGTTTCCTCAAAAAAGTTGTGTGGCTATATACAAATTTTAGTAATTAGGCATGAGCCAGTTTAATCAGGACAATGCATAATTCTGAAAACTGGATTAGAATTTGTGATCTCTTTTGGGAACAATTTATGCCATCAATAAAATGACTGGTAAAATCATCATTTATCTGAGCCCCTCTGCTATCCTTCTGGGTGACATCATTCATGTGCTTGCTAGTTTATGTAAAATGCTGGAAAAGTGTTAAACTCTTTTAACTAACAGGAGCTTTAAGTCTGAATTCTGCAGGTTTGCTTAAATCTGCATTATTGGCACAGGCATTTAAATGGAATTATACTCGTTCCCTTTAGACCTGGCTCTGTGTACAGCTCTTTCTTTGTGTTTTGTTTTTTATAGACTCTGAGTTCTCCCCATCTTATATGATGAAGGTGATCTCCTCTTACATTCTCTAAATGATGTCAACGAACAAAGCATCCCTTCCTCCAGCCTGCATTTTATCCATAGCAGATTTTCTTTTCCTCCAATGAACTTTCTCAAATAGCAGAGCTTTCCTCTAATCAGATCAGTTCCTAATCATCTTTTCAGGGGTGGGTGTTATTTAGAAGATTCCTGTTCATGTAAAGCTATGTGGCATTTGAGGACTTTTGCAACTTAAGCTCAATTTTATAATTCTGACCATTCCCCTAAAATTTCTTTGATTCTGGGGCATATGTGAGAAGAATGACCAGTCAATTATTTCATACTTTGCCTACACAACAATTTGGGATATTGTAACCCCAGGGAAGTACTATAATTAAGTTGCTGTTGTGACAATGTAGAAGCTACTGTCAAAGGCGACACTGTCTCTTCCAACACAGGAAATGACTGTAACTGACATATGAAAGTAGGGAATGTGTTATGGAATTGCCTATTCAAGTACTCTGGCAAATGTTGTTTTGAAAAAGAGAGTCAGGTGGTACAATGGATAGAATGATGCTTCTGGAGTCAGGAAGAACCAAGTTCAAATACAACCTCAGGCATTTACTATCTAATTGATCCCTGGGAGAATCTTTCCATCTCATTTTCCTCTGAAGTAAAATAGAGAATAAAAACATCAAATTTCCAGGATTGTTGTGAGGATAAAATGAAGTAATATTTGTAAAGCAAGTTGCAAACCTTAAAGCACTATATAAATTCTCGTGATGCTGATGATGAAAGAACCATATGAACTATTTATCACTTTAGCAGAGCAGGGAGCTGGTTGAGAACTACTGTTCCTATGTGATTTTCCTCATTTGCCTCCAATAGACAATGTTCTGAAGCCAAGAAAGCTCCAGACTTGGTCAGGAGACCTGTGTTCAAATGTGGACTTTTAACAGTTCATGACTGGGCTACTCAGAAAATCATTCCAAATCTCTCAACATCAGTTTCCTTATCTTCTAAATGAGAGTAAGGATACTTAAACTGCATAATTCAAATGGGATAATGAATATGAAGTTCTATGCACACCTTCAAATATAAACACGCTCGAGTCAGTTTAAATTGGTGTGCAGGAGTCAATTATTAAAATTTCAGTGTGACCATTTACACCTTGGAAATCAACCAATACTCCAAATTAGGGCCTGATTATAGCTGATTTCTAGAATTAAAAAAAATGATAGAGAAAATATTGGTTGGGATATTATATATAAATATATATATATATGTATATGTATATAATCTGTCTTTCTCATAAGACATGTTTCTTCAAGCCTTCTTAAGCTTGTTCCTCCCCCCCTCAAATAAACAAACAAAAAAACCCCAACAAAACAACAACCATATTTTCAAGAACCTGGATAGAAGCTAGTATTTCCTTTAGACCATTTAGAATAAGAATAAGTCCCTTCTCTAAAAACAAACCCTTTGACACCTTTGACATTTCCACTTTAAATTTGAAGGATCTTGAGGGGTCCAGTGGTTTTTCTGGAGATAAGAAGTCCCCATCCATGGAAATTCACAACTCAGTAACTCATTTATATGAATCTTAAAAATTCTCAGACTCTCCCTTAGAACATTTTTGGTTAAGGCTGCTATCCCCTTATTTTTCAATGAAGGGACTTTAGTCAGGAATGTAGGTGGGAACTCTAACATTACTCCACCCATACTTAGGCATACTTTAGGGGAAGATAAAGTTGTAAACTCTTGATTGAACAATGAAAAGTCCCCAACCCATACTGAAAGTGAAGCAAGAACCCTTAAGCTAGGTCTATTATTAGATCTGGGTGTATGGGGTGCTCAGGGAGGGGTAGTATCTCTGGTATGGAGGGCTTGTCATGCCCTCCTAGGGCAGCTCTCCAGCCTCTGACCCTCACCTGACACCCAGCTCTCACTTGTGGCTCCCAGTAGCTGCTAGCATGTGGCAGCGGCCACATCCCTGGCAATGGCTTCAACAGGCCAGCTAAACCTTGTGAGGGAGCTATCGGGTCGTCATGGACCCCTGGTGAACCAGGGCTTTGCTCACCCAGCATGTGAAGACTGCTTAGGCGGAACAGGCAGAAGAAACCAATAAGAAGGTTCAAAGGCTGAGAGGGCGACGCAGCAAGGCACTGTGGAGTGCTCAGGGCGTGTTGGAGCACAAAGGACAACACGGCCATCCAATGCAGCTGAGGAAGTCTCCAGGTGTAAGGACTTTTCGTGCCAATGGACCCAGGCTTCCAATGCCGAGAGAGTGGGACTGTCTCTGTGCATCAACTTTTCCACTTAAATCTCTTTCAGGCACAAGTGTCTTTGTGCACACTCATTATTAGATCTAACACAAAGGGGTGCTAAGAACCTATGAAGATTAAATTAATCAGTCAACTTGCAAAGGACAAGATTAGTCTACTCAGGTGTGAATTATTCAAAAGTTTTAGTCTACTCAGGTGTGAATTAAGAATGGTCAGTCCTTTGGAAAGCATCTACTGTGATTTGGTATAGTAGAAACTTAGGGGAGGTGACATAGGAGAAAATTCTCTTTAAAAGGAGGTCAGAAAGGCCTCCTTTTGAGTGAAATTCAGCTTTGGAGCTGAATTGGAGGCTGGTCTCTCTCTCTCAGTGGATGAAGTAAATTCAGCCTTGGAAGCTGAAGTGGAGCTCAGGAGCTGAACTGGAGGGTCTCTCTGAACACTAGAGTTTTGCTTGGAAGGATCTCTTGGTCAGTGGATTAAAGACTGACTAGTCTCTCTTAAAGCTCACTTAGGCCCCTTTCCCATTATTTCCTCTTTCTCTCTCCTCTTTCCTTAATTCCTTATTTGTATTAATTAAAATCTCCATAAAAACCCAGATGACTTTGGTATTTTATATTTGGGAATTTTCCCATGGTGACCACTTTATTTTTAATATAAAATCAAGACACAAAAAATTATCTTTACAGTTTTGGCAATTTAAAGTCTTGAAACCATATTTTTGTGGTAACAGTTTAAGGCAACACTCTTTTGTCTGTAACGCTTATCTCTAGAAGGTGCCAAGAAAAGTTCATGTTCCCTTTGTATATGTATGCCTTGTTGCATCTTTGAACTTACTGTTCTTCAAACCCTAACCTGGAGGTCTGGGTTCAGATGACCAGAGTCTGAAGGGAACAAAGGATGGGAGGGAGGGGTTTCTATGATTAGAAAACCCTATAGATTGGTACTATGAATTCAATGCATTGGCATTCCCTAAGCATCCATAGCTGGGAGTGTCCTTTCCTGAAAGAATGAATTTCTATGTTGTATTTTGGCTTCTGGACTCTTAAGTCTGTGAATTAGTCATGGTGGTGAGGTCCACTGTTCATGACCCCCACCCCACACATTAATAATGCAGATAAACTTAAAAGTTTATCATGGGTATTTTTTTTTCTTCTGGATAGCCTGTTTAACATTTACCAGCACACACAGCTTCCTTCAAGGCATGAATGTTAGTTATTATAATTGTTTTTAATTCCTTACAGAGTCATTATGAGGAAAGTACTTTGTGAACCTTAAAATATTATTTAAATATGAGTTTATGCTATTATTATCTTTATTCTCCAGTGTTGTATTGTGAATATCTCTTGGGAAGTTTTTGAAGGAGCCATGCTGCTGCGTTGTTGGAACTCTAATCCTTGGAGATGCCCAGGAATTTGTCAATGATAACTCTATGACACAAGATCAGGGACAGAAGTGTCTTGGATAGCATCTTCCAAGTTTTTCATATTCCCTCAACTATGCTTCTCTGTCTGGTTGTGGGACCCTGGAAGTCAACAGTTTCAAGACCATGATTGTAATGGTGTTCACTCCTAATTAAAAAGTATTCTTTTTCAAAGAAGACAATGAAAGAAACAAAGTTAGTCACTAGTCATTGTCCTTCTTACTAGTACCTATTCTCAAGGTAATTGATTTTTATTGCAGTTGGAAATACCTGTGGTTTGGGTAGGATACTTTATAGAGATTAGCAGGCAATAAACTGGTTTCTGCTTGGGACTTCTCTCTGATAACATCCCTATTGAATCTAAAATCCCACTGTGTAGAATCTCTATTTTTGGATGTACTCTCAATTAAAGGTGATATCCAAGAAGTGGGTTTGGAGGAGAACAAATCTGCCATTTCATAAAAGGCATTCTGCTGGAATTCTTGATCAGAGGGAAAGAAAGTATAAGAAAAGAAAAATAAAGTCCAGAATGAAGGACTGTTTAATTTACATTTTGACTACCCATATTCCCACTATCCCCAACTCATATTCAACTCCTGGAAAACAGGCATTTCCTTGTCTAACATGTTGCTTCTTGAGTTTGTGCTTTATAGAGAAGGTATAGTATTTTGTAAAGGACACTTGACAGGGATTCATGCAGATTCCCCAGATTGAATTAGGCAGAGTCAAATCTGAGAAGAAAAGAAAAGAGAAAAAGCAGTAGAAGAAGTATATAGAATGAGCATAAGCTAATGAGGAATTTGGTTAGCTCTATACCTCTAGAGAAAAGATTATTCATTTTCTTTGCTTTTATCCTCCTCTTGGTATGGGCAGTCAATAGGTATAGTTGGTAGTGAGCTGTAGTTGATTAAGGCAGGGACAAACCTGTTGGGGCTATTTCACATCATCCTTTCTGAAGGTAATAATCAAATGAAATAATAATAAATATAATTTTTATAGCTCAGGGTTCTCTAAGTATGATTATAATTGGAAAATAATTTCTCAGTTTGATGCCCTAAAAGTGACCCCAAAATCATATCACATAAAAGTATGAAAATGCCATTTCCAGTTCAGTCTCTGAACATTTTAAAATTATGCCTCCCCCTCACCAATACAACACTTCATATACATTGAATTACTTTTCAACTTGTGAATAATAAAAAAAATACAAGTTGAGACTGAGACAAAAAAAAAACTTAAAAAAGAAATGCAACCTTGATTCAGAAGTTTTGTCAAGAACCTTCATATAGCTGCATAATACCACTCTGATCTAACTTAATTCTTCATTCCAAAGAAGATCATCTACTCAAGCTGAAGTTCTTATTTGAGTGACTCAATTCGCCTCTACTGCCTTTGATAGGGGAGACGTTCTCAAATTGGGGTTAGAGATCCAATTCAATTCAATTGTGTAAGGCACATTGCTAGTTGGAACTTGTACATATTTTGAGGAAGGAGAGAACATAACCAACTAGAAATGGAGAGAATTAGAGAATATTTCACAAAGGAAAGGAAATTAGAGCCCATCCATGAAGGCAGATAGGAATCCTGAGAGGAAGAAATTTGGAAACAGTATATACCAAGCATAAAAGCTAACTTATTTGAATACAGGGAAGTTAAAGAGTAAACGTAAGGGTTAAGTAGCAACTAGAACCTATATTATGTGAACGAAGCTGGGAAGGTATATATGTGTAATGGATGTAACCAGTCCTTTCTCTTTATTCACCTTCAAATTCTGAAATAGGCTCTTTTTTCTTCTCACCTTGATCATTAAGTTTCCTAAATAGCTTTCTGTTTCTAATCCCTTTCTCATCCTGGTAGAAACCAATGTTATGTTCATAACATACAGGTCTGACTATGTAACTTCCTTTGTTCTAGAAATCCAGTGGCTCTCTATTACCTCTAGAACCATCCCAAAATTCTTTGGAATTTAAAACCTATTACAATAGGGTCAAAACCTAGTTTTTCCCTTTCATATCCTACAATCCAGACAAACTGGCCTTCCAAGTATGAAGAGTACTGTGCATATTAGTTTTAACATTCTTTGTCCTTTAGTTCATCTGGGTTTCTGATAGAAGTTGTGTCTTGTTAGATTTAAAATAGTTTTGAGTGTTAAATAGTTGTAGATAAGAGAGTGGGAGCCATAAAATGTGATAATTAAAATGTTTTTGGAGCAAGGGAAATATATAACAATTATGACCGCTGAAATATGTTTTCTACTGTGTCTTGGTTTTATATAAATATAAGATGGTCGCCAGGGAATATATTCCCAATTTATGAATATGCCCAAGACAACTCGGTTTTATAGAGAAATTTAATTTATAATACACTGATTAATCAATAGAAAAAAGAGAGAAAGTAAGAAGGGAATAAGAATGAAGGGCCTCAAGCCAATAAGGCCTAGACCTCAGTCCTAAGAGATAAATCAGTCAGTTGGTTTTATCACTCACCCAAGATCTCTCTAGGTAAGGCTTCTCATGCCAACCTCAGGCTCCACCTTCAAGAGAGCCTCCTTTCAAGAAATGTTTCCAGAGAATTCTCCTACTGACTCCTCCTGAGTTCTCCTTCCACAGCCTCCTTCAAGACCTCTCGAGGAGCTCCCCCTCCAGGACCTCTCTCCTCTCAGACCTCCTTCAGAGCATAAAAACCTCCTCTCAGTCCTCAGACCCCGATATCTTTCAGCAAAAAATCTAAGTTCCCTCCCCTCAGTTCTCACATCTACCAATCACTGTCAATGTCTCCCCTGTGCCAATGGTGGCTCTAGCTTAACCCAGGACTGCCCACAGGTCTGTCCCCTTTGCACATGTCTGTTGAAGGTCATATTCTCAAATAATTAAATCTTGATCTTTGCTGCAGCCCTTCCTAAATCCTGTTACTCTGAGTAGGGTGGAGATTGTAGTTTCCAAGACCTGGTTCTGTCATTCCAAGTATCTCTATTGTATCAATTCTAAAATCAATCATGACTCAAAGAACTTCCTGTTCTATGTTTAAGCATAGGTCAAAGCCCTTTCCATTGTTTAGCAAAAGGTTTCTGTCCTAAAGTAGTCTTAAGTAGGGAGGAGAAGGATCCTCCCATGCCAAGGAGTTTCATATTCCAATAGAGTTCTTACTATCAGTAGGAAATTTTTTCAAGTATGAAATTTCCCAATGGGTAAATTTCCAACATTCATAAGTCTAAGAAATTTTAAGGTTTACAGTCTTCCAGGAAAAGAAAAAGGAAGTGGCCATCAAACTGTATATACCCTTTGACCCAGAAATATCCATACTAGATCTGTATCCCAAAGAAATTAAAGATGGAATAAACTGACCCATTTCTACAAAAATATTTGCAGAGCTCTATAAAGAACTGAAAACTGAAGGGATATTCATCTACTAGAGAATAGTCAAATAAGTTGTGGTATATGATTTGTAAAAATTGAAATTGGGTTTTTGTCTCAATAAGAGAGTTATAAAATAATATTGTGGTCATTGATTTTAAAATATTATAGCTTAAGTCAAAATAAATTTCAGCAGTTTTTATTTACAAAGATGTGGAAAGAGTGAAAGTGAGAAATGTAGATAAAGAGACTGATTCTTAAAAAGCCTACTAGCCCTAAGAGCTTCTCCAGTGAAATGAAGTCTAGTTCAGCACTCCAGCAGGAGGCTTCCTCAGGTCTTGATCTCTGTGTGGAGTCTTCAGTCAGAAGTCCACCAGCACAACCTCCTCTACAGCCAGAGTCACTCATCCTACAAGCCAACACAGGATCCAGGGAAAGAGTCTTCTCCAAAGCCAAGACAGGAATCTCTGAAAATAATCTCCCCAAATGCCAGGACAGGAATGGTAGAAGCCATGCTCTCCAGTCCATGTTGGTCTCTTTTATGCCCCCTTTTCCACATCATTTCCTGTCTTCCCTCCTTCTTCAAAGAAACCAATTGCAGTCTTTCAATTTGTTTAGTCCTACCCAGGGTTGGACAGTCCCCTCTGGAGGTGAGAATTTTTGACTTCTGAATTCTCTTGCTAAGTAGGGGTGCTTTGAGTTCTTGATTGATTGAGTAAAGGTTGCTGATTGATATTAAAATAGACAAAGAAATAATTCTATCTTCACAGATTGTAATGTAATATTATTAAGAAGTTACAAACAAGATGCTTCTTAAAAAACAACAACAAAAAACCAACAACCTGAAAATATTTATGTGAAATGATTCAACGTGAAGTGAGCAGAACCAGAAGAAGGTTGTAGACAATAACAGCAAAAAGTACAATAACCTATTATGAATGACAACTATTATTAACAAGGCAAGGATCCATGACAACTCTAAAGAATTCATGTTGAAAAAAGATATCTCTCATAATAGAAGGAACAGCCTGAGTCTGAATGCAGATTGAAGCATATCATTCTTCATTTTATTTCCTCCATGACTTTTTCTCATGTGAGCAATTTTTGGTTTATTTTATAATATTAAGACCACAGAAATATGTATAGTATGATAATATATGTAAAATTATATTACCTGACTTTTGTAGAGGATGGAGAGATGGAATAGAGACAATATGGAACATCAAATATCAGAAAATGAAAATTAAAAATTGTATCAACATGTAATCTGGTAATAAAAATAATAAAGTAAGCTGAGATTGAACTGAGTGTCCCAGGATCTTGGAATAACACAAAACTCAATACCTTGAAAAATAGTAGATGAATCAGCAAAGACATTCCCTCCAGAAATTTGCATTACTTGACCCTACCATAAAAAATAAGGAAGTAAAATTGAAGAATGAACAAATAAACAAAATCAACTTAAACATAAAAAGCTATTGCTGTGGTTACAGAAAAAGAATTAAGATAAAGTCCTAGATTTTACCCAAAGGAAACTTCTTGTGATCTCTAATGTAGTTAAGGATAGGGACATGATGTCTCTTCTCATATTGTCTCTTCTCATGTCTTCCCCAAATCTTATTCTTTAGAAATCTGAAATGAGGTTGTCCTCTTCTATCTTCCTTTTTGAAGCTAGAAGTCAGAAGCACCCTGAACTGCTTGAAGTCTGAAGAAAATCTGGGAAAACAAACAAACAAACAAAACCAACTGAAGCCTTCTTGCTCTTTTTTACTCCATTTTGCTTCTCATACAGATCAAGACCTTCATCTCCACCAATGGGGAAAGAGTCCCATACCAATGGTCTCTTTATCAGGGGTTATGCCTTTTATAAAATCCTGCCGTTTCCCCCTGTTGTTTGTAGAATTTATCTACTGCTTTAAGATTTGTAAATGTTTAACTTAGCTTATTTTGTTGTAATAAAAAGCCTGGGAATTAGATGCTATTATTATGCTAATTTTATAGATGAGTTAGATTAAGTTAATTGACTTGTCCAGGTAAATGTAAACTAAGTAAATGTTTATGGTTGGATTTAAATCTAGGTCTGTCTGGACTCCAGGTCCTGCATTTTATCCAACATACCACTTAGTTTCCTCTAGAGAGACAGATAAGAGTAAAATCCTGAAATTGGCTATTTCCCAAATTCTGGTCTTGTTTAATTCACATTCATTAAACATTTATTAAGTACCTATTACAGTAAATGTAGTGTTCTAAGCTTCAGAGGATTATCAGTGAGAAGTTGGTATTCAAAGATAGAAGAACTTAAGACCATAGTATTAAATCAGGCGAGGAATGTAAGATAACCTGTCATCTGAGTTCTTTATAAACCAAATAGATGCTAGTTAGATGAATTTACTTGGTCAAGGAACACAGATCTCAAGGCCAGGATCTCACCCATGTCCTCTGATCTTATTTTGGGTCCAGATCCAAAGTTCTTCTCATTGCTCAGAAGTGGCAGACCTATGCTCTGCTGGTATCTTATACAGCTTGTCTCATAACTGCTTCCTGTAGCTCTTGGGCCTCTGTAAATGCCACAGGTTTCTACTCCCTGCTGTTCTCCTCTCAACCATCCTGTGTAAAATGCTGTTCACACTGCATCTTTTTGTAGTTCTCAGAAAATGGTGCCAACTCTTTCCTCCTGCAGGTGATTTTGCCTTTAGTCCCCTTTTATAGCAGATCCCAGAAAATGTGATCGGTTATTTTCTTCCTCTGGGAACCAGATCTCTATCATGGGGCCCCTGGGGGAAGTACTTGCTGGAGCCTTCATGTCAACAGAATATATTCACACCTCACAATGATGCTCCAGACAAGGGTACCTCCAATTTTTTCTGAAGCTTTCTCTCATGCTATATTGATGGGTCTTTGGATCACATAGAAACTCTACTCAGACACTGAAAACTATTTGCCCCCTCATCAAGAATCAATTAATTAATAAATAAGTATTTATTAAATCTCTGTCCTGTTCTATATACTGCGCTAGACAGTAGGAATGTAAAGATAAAAATTAAACAGTTTCTCCTCTCAAGTAGTTGACATTCTCTGTCTGTCTATCTATCTATCTATCTATCTATCTATCTATCTATCTATCTATCTATCTATCTATATTTCTATCTATCCATCCATCCATTCATTCATCTATCTTTCTTTCTACCCATCCACCCACCCATCTGTCTGTCCATCCGTCCATGTCCACATTTACTTTTTCTTCCTTCCTTCCTTCCTTCCTTCCTTCCTTCCTTCCTTCCTTCCTTCCTTCCTTCCTTCCTTCCTTCCTTCCTTCCTTCCTTTCTTCTTTCTTTCTTTCTTTCTTTCTTTCTTTCTTTCTTTCTTTCTTTCTTTCTTTCTTTCTTTCTTTCTTTCTTTCTTTCTTTCTTTCTTTCTTTCTTTCTTTCTTTCTTTCTTTCTTTCTTTCTTTCTTTCTTTCTTTCTTTCTTTCTTTCTTCTTTCTTTTTTCCTTCCTTCCTTCCTTCCTTCCTTCCTTCCTTCCTTCCTTCCTTCCTTCCTTCCTTCCTTCCTTCCTTCCTTCCTTCCTTCCTTCCTTCCTTCCCATCCACTTATCTATCTATCTTTTTTCTTTCTTTCTTTCTTTCTTTCTTTCTTTCTTTCTTTCTTTCTTTCTTTCTTTCTTTCTTTCTTTCTTTCTTTCTTTCTTTCTTTCTTTCTTTCTTTCTTTCTTTCTTTCTTTCTTTCTTTCTTTCTTTCTTTCTTTCTTTCCTTCCTTCCTTCCTTCCTTCCTTCCTTCCTTCCTTCCTTCCTTCCTTCCTTCCTTCCTTCCTTCCTTCCTTCCTTCCCATTCACTTATCTTTCTTTCTTTCTTTCTTTCTTTCTTTCTTTCTTTCTTTCTTTCTTTCTTTCTTTCTTTCTTTCTATATGTCTGTCTGTCTGTCTATCCATCCATCTATCCATCTATCCATCCATCCATCTATCTATCTATCTATCTATCTATCTATCTATCTATCTATCTATCTATCCATCTATCTTTACAGCTATATTTATAAATCACATATATATAAACACATTAAATGTATCTATATGTACATATACATGTATGCACATTGTTGATGAGAAATTTGGATGACTCAGTTTACCTCTGCCCTTTGAGAAACCTCAGTACAAAGCACCCCTGTTTTGGGGTTGAACTATGGATTTTGGAGCTGTTTGGGAACCCTTAGCATAGGTGGGATTTGTGGACATAGTTAATGCTAAGTGCCTTTTATTTGTTTTAGTGGCTTCCCTTATTGTGTTAAGTCTTCTCTCAGGAGCCCAGCTCCTGAGTTTGACCCTTGCCTTTGATGTGATATAGCTGACCCCTAGGTGATACCCCTGTGGTTGGCTGCAAAGAGGTTTGCAACCTGTTTGTAGTTTGTCTCTGCAGGCTTGCCATAGCAAATTTTCCGGAGTGTAAAAGATACCCCCCAAGTTCCATATCTCTTTGGAGTTGGCAATTAGCACAGCATTTTCACCCAGAGTGGAGTTGGCATCGGAGCTGGCAATTGTGTGGTGCCTTCTCCCAGGGGTATGATTCCCAGTCACCAGGGTGCGGGCCCTATGTGGTGTGTGGCGCTGGACTCTGAGTGGTGGTCAAAGTTGGACCTATCCCTTTTCCTGATTAAAAACTTGGGTTTTTCTGTCTACTTTGGTAGTTCTGCATTTTTTTCCAAGTTAACAACATATAGGCTTATATATCGACCAATATGACTAAATATAAACTAGTACAGGGAAGAAGGGGAACCAGTATTTTGGAGAATCAGAAATGGCTTCATTTAGAATTGTGGTACATGAACTGAATCTTAAAGTAAATAATGGATTTCATGAAATGCTGTCATGTTTGAAGTGCCAGTATCATGTTGGCTCGGGGGAATTTTCATTCTGATGTCTCATCTATGCTTACCACTATGATTCCATGCCCACTACTAATGTTAACACTTTCCATGGGTCTAGAGACTTGGTAGAATATCCCAATTTCCCCTTAGCTATCTCTATGTTTTATAAAGTACTCCCTCAGACAGGTGGATGGGGTCATCTGACAATCAGAAACTATTATTGGGCTCAAGGGCTGGGATGCTGTACCCTCTTCCTTTCCACTAATATACCTTTCTCAGATTTGTAATCATGCATGTGAATGGACTAAACTTAGTCTCTGAGAGACTTTACTACCAGAAAGAAGGAGTTAGACTTCTTTTCTCACAATTTTGGCTCATTACATTTGGATTCAAGCACACAACAGAAAAATTAAAGCTTAGGTTTCAGCTAATGCCTAGGATCTATGCAAACAAGGGAGTCTATTCTTAATGTATGGGACAGCTATTTATTCTCTATGAACAAAAGAAAGAATACAGAAGGGTCTCATAAGATTTAAGCAATCAGTCTCAACTAACTTACAAATGCACAATATACACAATGTAACACAAAATACACTCTATGCACAAATATGACAATTTTGTACCCAGAGATTGAGCTTTATACATCAGAATGTTAAACTAGATTGCTGAATACAGTTATATTACATTATACCTTTCCTCAACACTGTCTAAACTGCCTGCTTCTGGTAGATGTTTCCTGGCAAACCATGTCAAGAAGTTGAGGTCTTTCTCCAATTGGTGATATACTGTCTATGCACTAGCTCTTTTTGCACACACTCAACTTGGAACCAAAAACTCTGAACCAAAACCCAGACACTCCAATACTTCATACTCAAAAGATTGAGACCCAAGACTTTGAAGTGTTTCTCTTTATTGCTGTTCAGGAAGGAAACAATGGAGAAAAGGAATCCAGGGAGCCCCTGGCCTCAGGGTCAATTTAGCTACACAGCCACTTGCTCTAGCATGGGAGCAGTCTCCATTTCTGTCCAAGGTGTGAGGAGTGATAGGTCCTTTTATTCTTCATCCTTTCACGGATCGATTCAAGGACATGATCTGTAGCCATGAATGGCAACAAAGGGCAGGTCATTCCCTTTGATGGGTCCACTGAGCCTTTGTGCTCAGTGCCCAGAAAAGATTGCTTCATCATCTCAGAAGTATCTGAGTCATTCAGTGCTGAACCATACATGGCTGCATGGAAGCAGCAAGGGGCTTTGCCATTTCCAAAGCACCTAAGCACAAACTTGGCATAAATGTTCAACTAGAAACAAGTGTTCTGCATATATTCTGAACCCAGGGCTACTTTGCACATGACCTGCCGTGTTAAAATTACCCAAGACTGTTCCTAGGAAAATATATGGGTAGATGAGTCTCATTCTTTTTCCTCCCTTTCACATATGCCCCCCAACCCATATATATATATATATGTATATATATATATATATGCATATATATATATATTTATATAAATAAAACTTATACTTTGTTTAGTCTGTAATAGAACTATCCAAAAATGTTAAAATTCACAGGGATAGCATACATATGACCCAGTCCTCCACTCTCAGCAAGCCATAAAGATGATAACAACCTCCCCATAACCTACAAATATTTTATTTCATTTTCAAAAACTTCAAAATTCATATATCAGAATATAACTTTCTATCATTCAGTTTTCCCTTTGCATTACTAGTATTATTCATACTCATTAGGACCTTTAGTCCTACAATTCCTCCATTCCTTTCTTAGTCCATCATCCTTGCTCTAACTTTTCCTTCCTCTCTTGGGATGAAGAGGAAGAAGGACCACAGTTGACCAAATGGTCCCCTTGATTGTTGTAGTAAAATTTTTGCTCTAATTTTAAAAAAAAATGCCTCTCAGAAATTACTTCCTTTTTTATCTTTTTAAACAATTGTTGCTTTGGTTAACCTAAGAATTGGACATTTTTATTAAGTAACTGTAAGCAAAATAGCCTAAGGAAACCTATGGATTTTGTACCAATTAATTCAAAGCAAGAAAAGTGACACAGTTGCCTTGGAGGGATAAATATGATGTAATTTCATGTACTCTGTTCAATGGCATTAGACATTTAGGAAATTCAATTGATTATGATGTAGTCAATTAAATGAGGCTTTTTTGGGGTTGTTGTTATCTGTCTTATCTGTAAGTCTTAGTAGGCATTCTGAGGTACAATAAAGAAATAAGATCACAGTATTTGCAATCAGGAGAACTAGCTGTATATCAGCCACATATTAATTGTACAGCCTTAGACAAATAGCTTTTCTCTTCTAAGACTCTATCTTATTACATCTAAAATGCAGATAATAATCTTTGCCTAGCTTGGTTCATAGGATTATTGCAAGGTCTTAATGAGAAAACCAGTTAAAGTACATAGGAAGGAATAGCATGATATATGGGCCACAAGCCATAGTAGAAAGAGCCCCAAATATTCTCATCTGGAAGGACTAGGTTAGAATGCAGCTTTCATTAATCTAAAGTCTCTTGTGAATTTGGGGACATCACCTTATTGCATCAGGAGCTCAAATTTCCATATGTAAATTAAAGGGCTTAGATTTAGAGGTTCCCTAAATCCCATTCCATTTCTAATATTTTGTTTCTTTATAAATATTAGCTACAAGTTAATCTTTTTCCTTTCTTCTACCATAGCAAAAGCTGCACTGATCTTTCTTGCAGGTTGCATTGATATAAGGAAAATGGTCCTGGAAATAATATTTAGGACTCTGGAACCAGAACTTCCCAAATTAACTGAGTCTTATTCATTTTGAGGTTTTAAATACATTGCCCAAACTCACAAAGACTGGTGAACCAGATCAGTAGAATAGAAAAAAATGCATTTAAGAAAATTTTGGAACAAAATCAAGAAAGTATACTTTCAATTCAAAAATATTTTTGGTACAGTGTGGCAGTGTCATGTAGTAGATTGAGAGATGACTTTGGAATGAAACAGATACTTTAGAAAATCAGAATCAACTGAGGGTCCTACTGTTCTATCCAGTGTTCTTTTTGCTTCTGAGATGAAAACACTCTCCCCTGGTTACCATTTCCCTTTGGGTAAGGTGTCTATTGGAAGAGCTTCTTGAAGGCAGATACTGGCTCTCTTCTGTATTTGTATCTTTAGAGTTTATCATAATTACTGACAAATGGAAAATGCTTACTACATGCTCTTTTTGTTTAGACATATCATTCATTCACTCCCAATTACCTGACTAACAAATGTCAGAGCCACATTTTAAATCCAATTTTATTTTTACTATACCACATTTTGTATTCTCAGACATTACAGAAAGGATGGGAGAGAGACAACGCCTAACAAATGGTTTGCAAATGGAACCATGTACATTACAGGGAGATAGGGGCAGCTAGGAAGGTGACTCAGTAGATAAAGATCCAGGCCTGGGGGCCAGAAAACCCAAGTTCAAATTTGACCTCACAAAGCTTACTAGCTATATGGCTCTGGGCTACTCACTCAACTCTATTTGCCCTCTATTTCTTCATTGGTAAAATGAACTAGAGAAGGAAATGGTAGACCACTCTTGTATCTTTGCCAAGAAAACCCCAAATGGCATCATAGAGTTGGACATGACTGAAATAATTGAACAATTCATTATATAGGGAGAGAGGAGAATTGAAACTCCTTTGTAAAAGTAATTCATGTAACAAAATACCAAATCACTTGGAATTTAGAAAAGGTAGAGATAGTGACTTCACTTCTCTGAGGCTCAGTTTCTTCTATAAAATGGGGTTTAGAATTCGTGTAACCTTACTTCATAGAGTTGAAGTGAAACTTATAAACCTTATCTTAAAATGCTATGAGGTTGGACAAACAAGACAATCACAAAATTCCTGATGTATAAAGTGATGTAAAGTGAAGGGAACAGAATCAGAAAAGTGTACACAGAAACAACAGTAATGTATGATGCTCAACAGTGAATAACTTAAACATTATCAACATTGCAAAGATCCAGGACAACTCCAAGACACTCATGACAAAAAAAAAGGATATCCATTACCAAAGAAGGAATAGATGGATTTTGAATGCAAATTGAAACATACCATTCTTTACTTTATTTCCTCTTTGATTTTTTATTCTGTGTAAACAATAGGTGTGGAAAATACTACAGACAGATAATTAAGGACAGATAATTAATTTGAGGAAGAAGAAAGAAGAAACCCCATAATCCCAAATCTCTGAGTTTGTTTCCTCAAGGATAAAATAAGAGCATAGAACTAGATAATTTCTAAGCTCTCTTTTAGTTATGATTCTAAGATGCAGATGTAAAAGTAAAATGACAACCAAACTAAATGAAGAAGATAATCTTTGTTGGGGGCAAAAATAAGACAAAGTCAGTACTGAAGAGCAAAATCATATGGATAAGGCCATGACAGACTCTGTATGAATGCCAGCCTTTGGGCAGACTCGGGCATCTTGCCAACTGTACCTCCTCTAACTTCCTTAAGGACCAATGGCCCATTAATTTCCGTACCATTGACCAGGTTCTTGGGCTAAGTAACATTAAGATGTACTCAATCCAGGAGTTTTATTTATTTCTATTAAATTCTTTCTTATCAGCTACTTAATTGTTTCTAGGTCTAATGAATTTATTTCAGGCTCAGAAGTTTCAGGACTCTTTTTCAACTTCAAAGATTTTCATAAGAGAATCATTTTTTTGGCTACTCTTAAAAATTCAAGAAACACCAAACCACATACAAAGCTGCAACAAAGCGTGTAAGAATTGATTGATGCTATTATCAGTGCACTTAAACATAGGCTATCAAAATGAGAGCCAATGAATGAAAAATAGTTTAAAATGCTGTTCTCCTTAAACCATTCAAAAAAAAGTTGATGTTATTTCATTTTCCCCCCTCCCTGTGCTTTAAAAATACTCATGCTGAGATCCTGAGATTGTATTCAGCTTGTGAAATTAAAGACACAATGCTACTTCAGCCACCCCTATTATCTAGCACAAAGACTTTAAAGGAGAATTGGAATCCTATTATATATATTTCATTAAATTGGCTTCCAGCATGGCATCTTAATTAAGTTGTGCTTATTACCTGGGTCCAGATTAAGTGGCATGGACTGTATCACAGTCTTTCTAATCAGACAGAAAGCATGGGTTAGGCCAGGCCCTGATTCTGCTAATGAAGGCTAATGGTCCATGGCCTTCATGGTATGACTGTGGTAGAAGGACTTGGTAATGGCATCCTGGACTTTTTTTTTTTCATTTAAGTGCTAAAAATGAGCCTGATCTCATTGCCCTACCTCAAGTAAATACTTGTAGTTTTGGAATCACCTATTTGCCCATGTTTCCATTAAAACCTCATCTAGATGCTTATTCTTGGCTCTTTGTTGACCTTTTTTTCTTGAACACCATCCATGGATGATATGTTGAAAATAAAGGGTGATTAGGTGAAAAAGTGAATTGACTATTGGAATTGAAGTTAGTAAGTTCAAATGCTTCCTCAGATGCTGATTTTCTGTATGACCCTAAACAAGATACTTAACCTCTCCTCCCTTCAATTTTCTCACTGGTAAATTAATAATAATAATAATATCTAATGATTAGGATTGTTTTGAGGATTAAATGAGATAACATATTAAAGTGCTTTGCAAATTTGAGTTGTTATATAAATTATTATTATTGTTGTTTTATCTATTTTTATCCTTAGAACTTAGCAAAATAGCTGTCTTGTGTTGTTCACTCAGTCATCTCTGACTCTTTATGACCCAGTGGACCATAACACACCACTGCTGTCTGATAAATGGTCAAAAGATAGGAATAGACAGTTTTTGGATGAAGAAATCAAAGCTACATATAGCCATATGGGAAAGAAAATGTCCCTTGAGTTTTCTTAGAAATCTGGCAAATAGCAATTTCTTAATATATGTTTATTGTTTGAATTATTTATTATTACTATTAAATTCTATCATGATAGAAAGGCCCTAAATAGTGTCCTGATAATAAATTTTCTGTCTTTGTTTTAGGACTTTGTAAAGTCTTTGTAAAGAAGCTTATTACCAAAAAAACTATCTACCAGCTTTATTTGCTTCACTAGACCCAGCAATCTACAAAGCAAATTTCTTGAAGAGAGGAGAGGTTATAATCTGTGCCACGGAAAGGAGCCCACATACTGATGAAATCATAGATCCTTGAAATTTTGAAAGATTCATGTATTATGCTCTATCAGGGGCCGATTATAATTCTGTCAGGGAATCCTTATTGGGGTCTGTCATTGGCTTACTGATAATGTGAACCAAACTGGTTTAGGACACTCATTCTCCATTCTTGGAGGTCTTTTTAGAAGGTACTTCTTGTTAGGAGCTTCACTCTTTGCTATCCAGGATCCTCACCATGGTGTGGCATTTTGCTTCTAGAAAAGCACCCTACACCAAAGATTCAGCCATGCTCTTAGGCTAGGACCATGATTCTCCGGCTCCAGGAATATGTAGAATTTAGTTTAAATGTACCAAGTCAGAAAGATGGCATAGTATGGGCAGCAACCCAGCTGAACTGTCCCAACAATCCATTCTGAACAATTATAAAATAACTTCTCATATAAAATTTTAGAGTTTCAGAACCAACAAAAGGTCAGAGCAAGACATTTATCCAGCCTAGAAGAATTTAGGAGGTCAGCAGGAGGAAAAGGTGTGATGCACTAAGGGTGGGAGCTAGTCAGGGACCCAGTAATTTTAGGAGTTGTCAAGTCAGAGATAATAAGGGGTTGGAAAGTAGGATAAAGATTATAGGGGACCTTTGGTGGTACTGGGTATATTTAATTGGAAACCCTAGTGCCCATAAGAAATTTTGGGTTAGCATTCCAGGACAAAGAAGAGTGATCATGGTTGGTCACAAGGGAACAGGGCCAGGGCCAAGAGAAACTTGCAGTTACAGGAGAACAGGGGACCTGGTCACAGTCCAGGACTATGAGGAGTGCTAGTACCTGCAGGTATAGAAGAGAAGGTGATCCTCCTGAATAAAGACTATGGTACAGACCACGATAGCAGTGACCACTCTCTACAGATAATACTACTTGGAAAGTGTAAACAAATTTCAGAACCTTAGGATTATCTGGATCTGAAAACAGCATCTTGGGACCATGTCTCTTCACCCGAGATGAATAGAGCCTAACTTTAATATAAAGTTCAAAGTCAAGAAATAGGTTGGAAAAATGAGCAAATAATAAAAAAATAACCATAAAAAACCTACTGTGTGTGCAGACAGGGAAGACCAGGGGAGACACAAACTCAGAAAACAACAATATAAAAAACATAGTTAAAAACAATATCTCAAAAAAAATGCTACTTGGACACAAGTCCAAGAAAAATTCCTAAAAAGTTAAAAAAAGACATAAAAGTGGAAAAGGAAAAACTAAGCCTTTATGTACAAAAATGTTTTTTAACAATTCTTTTTGTTGGCAAAAAATTGGAAATTGAGGGGAAATACATCAACTGGGGAACAGATGAACAGATTGTGACATAATATTGTGACTGAGTACTATTGTACTATAAAAAAGAGTGGTTTCAGTAAACAAAACAAAACATGGGGAGTCTATATAAACTGATACAAAGTAAAATGAAAAAAACTGAGAGATTATTGTGCAAAATAACAGCAATGTTGTATTGATGATTAGCTGTGAAAGACTTGACTAGTCTTATTAATACAATGATCTATAAGACAGTTCCAAAGGACCTACTGTAAAGATTAAAATTATATGATGTTATGTATATATATATATATGTATATATATATATATACTGTAAAGATTAAACTTTTGGGAAACTGAAGCAGGTAGAAATTAGTTTCTCTCTGCAAGGAGTATTATATTTTTATGAGGTTTATTAAAGGTTAAGGACTAAAGAAAATACAGAATAAGAAAGCACATGTCTAGGCCAGAGGGGCCTAGACAAGATAACCTCACATCATGAAAGAGACGCGTCTGCTCCAAAATGGAAGTCCAAAAGAGGCTGAGCCTATTCACAACCAGGTTTAAATACCCCATCTTGCTCTCAGCCCAGGTGAGAATTCAGTGAGATTAAAGGGCATTCTGGGGAAGTGGAGCAAGGATTTCTGGGGATTGAAGTCCTGGATTCGAGTCTATTTTTACACTACCATGAAAAAATGCTATACACTTCCAGAGAATTTTATCACTTTACTTTTTAAAACTTTTTTGTGATGTGTCTGATGCAGACATATATTTTGTATGATTTCACATGTGTAATATTAGTTATTTCAATTGATATCATTTTGCTGGCCTTCTCAGTAGTGCAAGAGCAGAGTAGAAGGGAAGGAGAGAATGTTGAACTCAAAATTTAAAAAGAAAAGAATATTAAAATAATTTTTTAAAAAGTTCTAGTAATTATTTCTGTTTACTTTTAGATATCATAAAGATATGGTAGTCATATTATCTTGTATTAATAGAATTCCAGTCCCCTAGTCAATTCTCTGATATCCTGATATAGTTTCATCTACTTTCATGCTTCCTCAGGCTTTTATGTCAGCCATGAGCATGAAGGGAACACAGAGGAAACCAACCAGGGCTAGTTCATGTTTTGAAGGCAAAGAGAAAAGAATTATAATACTTTATGAAGTTAAAGTTTATTAAGCATTTTACATATATTCTCTCCCATTTGATCTTCACAACAATGCTTTGAAGTAAGTTCTATTTTTATGTCCATTTTACACATGAGGAAACCGACACAGATAGGCTTAGTGACTTACCTTATATCATGTAGGTAGCCAGTACTGAATGCAGAATTTGAACTCAGATATTTTTTACTATATGTTCAGTGCACTGAACCACCTAGCTACCCATAAGTAATTTGGGATAGTTGAGATAATTTGTATTATTTTGGTATCCCTGCCTCAGCATTTCATGCAATGCTTGACATTGGAACTTTGCATTGAAAGGGTTGATCTATGGGTGGAGAGGCAATGTATCTAAGGAACTAAATATGCAGAATTGACCATAAATAGATTTTATTTGAAAATCTTTTGTGAGCATAGACTCCGTTTCCCTATCTCCCTTGATGTATCGGCTGGGAAATTTATGACTAATACTGATTAGATCCCTTGGTTCATATCTTTATTGAAAAGGTTATAGATGGTGAGAGCCAGATATGAGTAGATTTTTTTTCTTCTTTGGCCTGAAAGATTAGTTGAATTTGGGATGAAAGTAGCATTTTGAACTCTTACTATAGCTGTTATTTGTCTTTCATTGTATTATGTAACTACCCTGTTGTGTTATAATGACTATGATATTAAGTGAAGGGAAATAAAACTTCCAAAGCATCTGAGTAAAAATATTTCAAGACCAAGTAAGGGAAAGACTGAGATTGAGTATAAAGTCCAAATAAGAATCTAAAGTTTTGTTATGGGATTGATTTGGGGTGATTAACTTCTCTAAGTTCTTAGGGTTCTATCATGTTAAAGACCTTGAATGTTACATTTATTATATTCTGTAAAAAAGGAATTCCTTATTCCTTTTTTAATTTAATGTGGGACCTGGAGGTCCTCTTACCATAGAGATGTGTAGGGATTAACCAGCCTACAGTGATAGGAAGTAGAAACCATAGAGATAGGAAGGAGAAACCATAGACACCATAGAGACAGTAAGTTAGGTAGGAAAAAAATATAAAAGGAGTCAGTTACTGACAGTTAGGGCTGGCAGGTGTTGGAAAGTTGGCTGCTGGGCATGAGTTGGTCATTGGAGGTTGGTTGCTGGGGGTGTGTTTGGTTGGTGGTTGGAGTTTAGTTGCTGGAATATAAAGGCAGGCCTGAGTTTACTGAGAGAGCTTTTGGCTTTAGCCTTTAGAGAGCTTTTTGACTTTTGGGTTTTTGGCTGGTAGTTTGGGCTGTTAGGTTTTTTTTTTTCCTTTCTTGAATTTTTTGGAATGTGGCTGGTCTTCGTTGAGAGACCTAATTGGGGTTAGATTAATTGGGTTGGTTTTGATTGGGCTGGATTGGTTTGGAACTTTGTGGGTTGGTTGCTAGTTATAGGTAAATATAGGCAGTTTTAGGTAGTCATTATAGGTAGCTATAGCAGAACTAGTATAGACGTTAGGAAATGTTCTTTGTTTATTTCTTTCCTATATTTCTCTCCTTTACTATATTCATTTTACTATATTCATTTTACTATCTCTATTTTAATTAAACTAAATTGTTCATTGTTAAAAGCTGCTAGAAGTTTTCTTTAATCTGGCTTAAAAGGATAATATTAATTTATAACTACTATATTATCATTAAAACTTAAATTATTAATATCTGCTTTCTTTTGTCAAAAATCCCTATTTTTAACCCTTACAATTTTGAACCAAAAATCAGTACATCTTGATATGTCTTGACAAAGAATTTATTTTTTTCTGGTTCTTTTCCCCCAAAGTTTGAAAACTTTTCATTTTATTATGTTCCAACACTTGAGGCAGTGGTTACAATTTTAGAGACTAAAATGTTCATGGTCAGTGGTTCTCTCTGAGGCACCTATCCAAAAGTACTATGCATATAAGTTTGAATCTTTAGATATATAGACCAAAGATTAGGAGGAAACTTTGCATAAGTAATCATCATTTTTTCTGCCATTCCTAACTCTCCTTTTTGTGGCATGCATAATAAAAATTGTAATGCTTATTTACTCTGTTAATTCTGTTTCTATTTGCCAAAAATATTACAATTTCTGGTACATTTGATGGTTTGTGAGGACAACAGAATAGAATATTCATTTAGTTACTCTTTTCTGAAATGTCTTTGGCTTAAGAAAAGCAAAATAAATAAGGAATGTAGGTGAGTGACAGTGAATTTAAGAAAACTAACATAGAGAGACAGAGACAAGAAGGCAGAAAAGATATTGATAGACAGAAATAAAGTCAGAGAGATGGACAGAAACAGATATACGGGGATAGGCAAAGACATACACATAGTCATAAAGATAAATAGAAAAAGTATTAGAATTACAGAATGGGGTGGGGGGAAGCTAGGTGACTCAACATATTGAGATTCAGGCCTGAATATGGGAGGCCCTGGGTTGAAATCTGGCCGCTGGAAACTCCTAGCTGTGTGGCCCTGAGTAAGTTACTTAATCCCCTTTCCCTATCCTTTACTACTCTTCTGCCTTGGAACCAATACACATTATTGATTCTAAGATGGAAGGTTGTATTTAAGAAATAAAAAGAATGACAATTATAGAATTACAAAGTTAAAAGGGACCTTCATGATCATCTTGTTCATACATGAGCAAGAATTTGCTCTATAATATCCCCCATGAGTGTTCTTCCAGGCCCAACTATCTCCACAGACAGCCTCCAGGTCATAGGGAATGGCAAGAGAGAAGGAACCATTACATTCAGAAGGCCATTCCAGTTAATAACAGTTCTATTTTTAGAAATATTTTATCATTGAACCTAAATGTCCTTTTTTTTCTTTTTTCCAGTATTTAATTATATGTCCACTCTAGGGCCAGGAAAAACACATGACATAGATACCAGTTCGTTGACTACAATCACCATATCTCATGCCTTTCTCTCTTCCAACTTGGTCAAAATATGTCTCTTTAATCAAATATAATTTTCACACAAACTCCTGGAAGCAAGGGAAGTGGGTGTGCTTATTCTCAGACATTAGAGAAACGAGCAGGAAAAGCGTACCCAAATGGAATCCATTTCATTCGTTCTCACTGATGTCACTGCAAACCTCCCTACCCCAAGCATTTCAAATTGCCAGTACCCTTAAGTGTAGCTGAGAACATTCATTCAAATTAAATATTTATTTAGGGTGTAAGGATGCCACCAAATGATCTGTCATTGAATCTTTCTTCCACCACCCCTGACGGCAAAGACTGTGTCTTACATAAATATTTGATGATCAGGAGTTGGTCCTTGGTCTTGTAGTAGTCATCCCAATTGGAATGGTCAGTTCAACATCAATGATACCTTTAGAGGAAAGGGCATTACATGCTTCGGTCCCAGAGAAGAATAACTGCATTAATGTCGCACTGACACCTGGCAAGCTAACATCTTCCAGCCTGGGCTCACTCGGTAATCAGAATAGCAAAGAACCACAGCATACACACACTTTTGGCTGCTGTTCAGCTACCGGAGTGTCAGAGAAAATTTGGCATTTAATGATATGCAAAGTGTTGTTGCTCTTTGATTGTAGTGTATACGACATAGGCTTTGGAGCATGACTTGAAGTAATTTAACAACTGGAATAACAGGCATTGGGGAAGGAACTAATTTCATAGGAAGGCAGATCACAGACACTAGACTTGTTCACATAAATGTTACCTTGTCATGTAATACAGACTTCAAGATCAAGCGATGAGGAAGTTGGTTGTGGGGAAATGCCCCCCCCCCCCCTTTTAGGGTATATGGAGTCCACACATGATGGCAGCAGCCTTCCCTTAGAGAGTTAGTCCATATTGGACAATCACATCATTGCACATCCTCCAAAGAGTGGACAAGGTTCTTTCGTTGTATCCTAAGATCATAGATTTCTCTCTTAAATGAGCCTTAAATTTCATCTGGTCCATCCCCTTCATTTTATAGATGATAAAACTGGATCCTACAGGGTTTCAACGACTTGCCCAAAGTCAGGTAATTTGAGAGCTAAGTCAATGGTGTAGCCCAGGGGCTCTAACTAACTCCAGCTTGAATGCTCTCTGCAATGTACCATGCTGCAAATAAGTTCTAGTCAAGACTTCTCAAAGGTGATGAGAAATTTTATGTTATCTATCCCTTTATTTTCTTAGATTCAGGATGATATAAATGGTTTGCTACTTGCTCCCTCTAGGGCCATGGGACTAAGCCTTTCTACTCTTTATAAAGTTGGAATTTCACAGAAGTTAGATTATATTTGGAGCAAAAAAAAAAATAACAATCATAAATTGGGGTCCTGACTCTGCTTTATACCAATAGAAGTCCTCATTGGTGTTAGTGAACTGTGAGGTCAATATGAATCATCAGAGGGACAAGGCAGCCCAAAGAGCAAGTGTAAACTTGATTTGCATTGAGAAACATCATTTTCTGAATGAGGGAGCAGCTACAGTTGTTCTGCTTGGACTTCTTGAACATAATACTTCCTCCAGAATAATCTCATCACCATAAATCTCATCATCATAGACAGTGCTTCACCTTTGATACTCAATTATCCTACCTCTTCTCTCTAACCAGAGGACAGGTCTGTGTGGAAGAAAAAAAAACATTCTCCTAAACCTTCCCTTAGTAAAGGGCTCAGAATTTTCTAATCACCTCTTCATTTCCTACCAGCTGTGCTACTCGGTTCAAACATTATAAATATCATAACTTTCCACCCCAGGTCCTTAGGGTTCCTTTTGTATATAGTCTTTCAGCCTTGGGGGGCAAAGATTATTTTCATTTTCTTATTTTTATCCTCAGGGTTTAGCACAATGATGGGTACACAGGAGGCATTTAATAAATGTTTGTTGACTTTTACTATACTTTATCTTGTGATCTTTTCTGGTCAGACCATATCTCTATTTCTATAGTTATATTTTTAAGAAAAAAAATATTGATAGGTTGAAATTCCTCCCCCTTCCCCCAAAGTAGAATATGGCCCACTGGAAAACAATTGGAAACAATGTCATATAAGGAACTGTTAAGGAATGCAACTCTGAGTATGTCTCTGTGTGTGTTTTGGATAGGGTGCAGTATACAATGATAGCTGTTTTTAAAAAAAATTTGAAAGTTATCATATGGGGGGAGCAGCATAATATGATGGATAGGTTCTGAAGTCAGAGGACCTAAATTCAAATCTTGCCCCTGATATTACCTATGTGATCATGAGCAAGTAATAACTTCCCTGAGGTTTACTTTCTTTACCTCTAAAATGAAAAGGTTGGTCTAGGTGACTTCTATGGTCCCTAATGTAAAAATTAAAATTATATATTAATAATAAAAATATTATATTTTATGGAGTTTCATTAAATGATCATTAGAAATCAAGGAATAAAGAGGATACAAAATAAAAGCCATATGCCCATGGCTGGTTAGCCATTTTCAAAACCCCCACCTTACCACCATCATCACTAATTGCTACATCATGCCATGGAGAGGAGGTGGGAGGAATAATAGCCAATAACATGATCTTGCCAATGTCGAGATGCAGGAGAAATTATAGGGAATTTGGGGAAATACTAAGGACTTCTGGGGAATTAGGTTAAAGGTTCAAAAATCTCCATTTATATACTCATATCTCTTTATATACCAGAAAGGGGTTAGATTTTTTTCTTTTTAATTCCAGAAAACAGAATTAGAAGCAATGGGTAGAAGTTTTAGGGAAACACATTTTGACTTTGTTAAAGAAATACTATGTATTAAATGCCTGTTACCTAATAATGAAATAGACTGTGTTCCCTCACTAAACATCTTCAAGCAAAGGTGGGACCATCCCTATATGAAAATGTCATAAAGAAGATTCCTATTTATCATTCAAATACTAGTGGCAGGTAGGTGGCAAAGCTATTAGAGACCAAGATTCAGGAAGCCATGAGTTTAAATCCAGCCTCAAAAACTTATTAGTTGGCTATCCCTGAGCAAGTCAACCTCTGTCTGCCTCAGTTTCTTCATCTATAAAATGAAAGTAATAATCATACCAACTCCAGGGCTGTTATGAGGATCAAATGAGGTAATATTTGCAAAGCATTAAGCTCTATATAAATGTTAACTATTATTTTTATTAAATGCTAACTATTATAGTTATCATTAAGAACAAGTTTGGATTAAGTGGACACTGAGCTTCCTTCCTAGTCTGAGATGTGATCATTTACAGGTTTAAAATACATATGGAATCTTCTCAGCAACCTCATGAAGTAGGTATTATTGACATCCCTAGTCATATTTTATAAATTAAAAAAAAAACAACTAAGGAAGTTAAAAGGCATTATGGAACTTGTCTTTGGTCATAAGATCAATAAGTAGCAGAACCTGAACTCAGTTTAAGGTTTTTTTTTAACTTTTAGAATAATAATTTTGCTACCAGCCCACATGGATGCTATGATCCATAAAAGACTACAAATAAAATATGTGGAGGAGCTAGGTGACACAACAGAGAGATTGCCACTCTGAAGTTAGGAGGACCAGGGTTCAAATTTGACCTCAGATACTTCCTAGCTGACTTAACCCCAATTACCTAAACCTTTCCATTCTTCTGTCTTGGAATTGGTAACTTGCATTGATTCCAAGACAGAAGATAAAGTTTAAAAAATGTGCACCTGGAAGATAGAGAAGAATCAAAAAAGAATATTACTGGTGACTATAGCTGACATTTGGTCACTCTCTTTTTAGTAGAAAGGTCTAATATTTACTTTAAACCACAAATGTCAAATATATGATTTTCTAAGTCAATGCCCTCTCAAGTATTATTTCATAGCATTCAGAGGCCTTATTTCTATTTGCATTTGACATCACTACTTTTTGTTGGTGCATTATTTTTTGTTGTTTTCTTGCCCTGTACATTTCTCTTCCAATCCATCCTTTATATTGTTACTAAAATAATCTTTGCTATGTACAGATACAGTCATGTCACTTCTCTCCTGGGAACAAAAGTGTGACAAGGCAAACACACAAAACACAAAAATCTTCATTCACTCCCTCGCTGCATATTGAGTAAAATTCAGAGCTGGGTGTTCAAGATCTGACAGAAACTGGTGACATCCAACCTTGTCAATTTTATGTCATAATGTCTCTTGGTACATCCTTGATGGTCTAGCCAAAATGCCCCTGGATAGTTCCTTTCATCCTCATGTCTTTATATTTTTTTTCTAACACTCCTACTTCTGTTTATTATGTCATCTTTCCTTCTCTGTTTCACCCATTTTTTTAAAAGCAGTATAAGTGTTATCTCCTCCTCAAAGCCTTCCCTGATGTCTCCCAATGCATATAGTCCTTTACAATACTTTCAGGAACTTGTCATACACTATTACACATTGAAGTTGATGTGCTGGTAAGTTACTATGTAAGGATTTTGTAATGTAGAGTATTCTGACACTGGAAATTCATATATTTATAAGAAAATAAAAAATTCATATTTTCTTTAAAAAAAAATGTTCCTTCTTAAGGAGCTATCTATCTTGCTAGAGAGGTGAAGCAGTGGATAGAACACTGGATTGGTCGTTGGGAACTTCTGAGTTCAAATCTAACCTCGAACAGTTATTTGCCATGACCATGACTGGATAAGTCACTTAACCTGTCTCTGCAGCTGCAAAATGGGCATAATAATAACAGTCTATCTTACAGGGCAACTGCATAGGTCAAATGAGATAATATTTAAATTTTTTTTCAGTTAGCTGTAGAAACAATTTTTGACTTTTTTTTTCACATTTTAGAATTCAAGTTTTTCTCTCTCCTTCCCCTTCCCCTCTTCCTCCCTTCATGGAAGTGAAGAATAATCTGATAAAGGTTATATGTGTACTTTCATATGATACATATTCCCCTATTATTTTTTTCAAGAAAGAAATCATATGTCACACATTCAATAGCTATATCATGAAGGGAATATAGTGGAAGATGGCGTACTTTCCTCAGACCCCAAAAATTCCCTCTTTGGCTGTCAATAATATTTTCATGATGAGTGCCTTGTGGTTATCAAGGAGACTTGCTTTGATGATCCTTTTAGTCCTTCAAAGTTGATTATTGCATCACATTTTTGTTATTGTATTATATGAATTTATTAAAATTATACCCACTTATTCCATTTGAAAACCCACTCTTGGTTGCTATCAGCTATTTCTTTTGACTGGCCATGCATGCTTACTATGGCAGGATGGCAGAGGCTTCACAGTGTCTTGGTATACTGAAGAGACAGGAGGAATTCCTCTTGCAACAGGTGGTGAAAGAAGTCAAGACCCAGACTGAGGTGAAGCTTGTCCAATCAGAGTCCCAGGAGGAGAGCTGAAAACTGTCTTTATAAAAGAAGGGACAGAGCAAGTTCTCTCTCTTGCCAGACTTGAGCCTCTCTCTCCTTTCTCTGGAGCATTTAATGCTGGGCAAGCACTGGATTATCTCACAGCCAGTCAGACACTTAAACCAACGCTTGGAGCTGGAGCTGGGGAAGCATGGAAGTAAGTGGTTTTTAGTGAGCAAAAGGCAGGTGATATTGTGATGTTTCTCTCTCTTTTTCTAATCTTTACTAATAATTATAAATCAATATATAGTCTCAATAGAATTATAGTATACATTTTTCTCCTGGCTCTGCTTACTTCACTTAACATCCATTCATACAGGTCTTTCTAGGTTTTTCTGAACTCATGCTTGTCCATCATTTCTTATGACACAATAGTATTCCATTCCCCAAGTGATGTGATGGATGTCCCCACAATTTCCAATTCTTTGATGCCAAAAAAAGAGTTGCTAAAAATGTTTTTGTATAGGTAGATTCTTTGCCTTTATCTCTGATCTCTTTGGGATATAGACCCAGCAGTGGTATTGTTGAGTCAAGGAATGGTTGGACCCATTCTCAATCCCACCAACAGTGTATTGGTGTCCCAATTTTCCCATATCCCCTCCAATATTTATTATTTTTCTTTTTTGTCATGTTAGTCAATCTGGTAGGCTTGAGATTGTATCAAAGAATTTTTAAATTTAAATTTCTCCAATCAATAGTGATTTGGAGCATTTTTTAAAATATGCCTATACATAGTTTTACTTTTTTTTCCCTCTGAGTACTGCCTATTTATATCCCTTAACAATTTTTCAATTGGGGAATGCTTTGTATTTTTATAAATTTGACTCAGTCATCTATGTATTTGAGAGATTTTTTTTTTGTCAGAGATGCTTGCTATAAGATTTTTTTTTCTAATTTGTTGTTTCTCTTCTAAGCTTGATATCTATGATGCTTGATAAAAGCAAAGTACTTAGAGAATGCAAGATACCTAAAGTACCTAACATACTTAAGTACTCTATCAGTAACAGGACAATTAAAAGAAGTATACATAGAGAGAAGGAAGGAAGCTAAATTAGGGGGACTAATATTCCCTTACCCCACAAAAAAAGAAGTATAGGAAAAAACCATGGGCAAAAGATAAAAAGAAAGACAGAAAGGTATAAAATTACCACTTATTAAGAGTCATATGAAAGGAAAATGCAGTGGAGGAAAAGATGGAGGAGGATGGTGACTAAACTTGAACTTCGTTCTATTCAGAACTAGTTCAAAGTGAGAATAAATGTCACACTCAGTCAACTATAGAAATCCACTTTACCCTATATGGTAGAGGGAGGTTAAGGAAAACAGGGAGGTGGGAAGTTTGAACAAAAAAGAGAGTTAGCTGGGGAAGATGGTCATAGGAAACAAAACATCTGTGAATAGGGAAAGGTTACAAGGAGAGAGAATAAAAGCAGACAGAGGGAAAATGAAATGGAGAGAAACATGCAATTAATAATCATGATTGTAAATGTGAATAAGCTGCACTCACGCATTAGATTAGGGTTTAGATTAAAAACTAGAATTCCACCACAAGCTATCTACAAGAAACACATTTAAGATAGGAAGACACCCAGAGTAAAAGTAAAGTCCTGGAGCAGAATCTACTATTTCTCACCTAAAGTAAAAAAAATAATAACAATAATAGCAATAATAATAATAATAAATGAGAGTGAGACAGAGAGAGAGGTAATAATCATAATTTAAGACAAAGCAAAAGTAAAAATTGATCCAATCAAAAAAGATAAGGAAGGAAATTACACATGATGAAAGGCACCATAGACAATGAAACAATTTCAATATTAAACATATACACCAAATGGCACAGCATCCAGATTCATAAAGGAAAAACTACATTTTTTACAGAAGGAAATGGTTAAATGTTACTAGTAGGGGACCTCAACCTTTTTCCAGTGAAGTATTTTAGATTTTCTTCAATTTTTTTATTTAAAAAAATCATCTTGTTTCCTGATGTCTTATGATTTTATTAGCCTCTGTCCACTTCTAATTTTTAGGAAGCTATTTCTTTCTTTAGTTTTTGTGTTTCCTTTTTCATTTGGCCAATCTCATTCTTTAAAGAATTGTTTTCCTAAATATATATAAATGTGTGTGTGTGTGTGTGTGTGTGTGCATTTTTGCCTCTATTTCCATTTGGTCTATTCTATTCCTTAGAGAATCATTTTCTTCAATGTATTTTTGTGCCTCCTTTTGCTTTTGGGCTCTTTTATTTTTTTAGGGAATTGATTTCTTCAGTGGATCCCCCCCCCCCCATATGTTGGGTTTTTCTGTCAATTCTCTTATTATTTGGTTTTTAATTCACCTCGGGTTCTCCCAGGGCTTCTTTTGGGACATGCTAGGCTTCTTGTTTTTTCCTTTTTTGGCATTGCTCTCCTCTTCCAAGTTCATATTTTGGTCTTCCCTATCACTAAAATCACTTTCTAAGGTCAGCTTTTTGTTTTTTTTATTATTCTTTTGTTCATTTTTACTAATCCCCCCCCCACACACACACACACATACCATTATCTCATTTATCTTTTAGAAACCTCCCTTTCCTTGAGGATAGAAGATGCAATGGTCTAAGCTTGCTAAGTATTCTTCTTTAGAACTTGGGATGAGTCCAGCTGTCTTTGTTTTTTACAGGATGCCTCATGAAGAGGTGACCCTGATGGCTTACTTTGGGGAAGTGTACAACTTTTTTGTCCTCTTATAATCAGGATTCCCGTTAGAGGTTTCCCTGTGGTTTCATAGGCAAGACTGCTCTCCTGCTTTGGGTTCTGCTTCCTCAGCCCCTCTGTTGTCATGTGGAAGTGTGGGATTCCCTGCATTTTATTCAGTCCCCTTCTCTTTTCCTTTGTGATTCCAGGGATACTGATGCCATAGGGGAGTATAGTTTTTCCTTACTTCTCCACCTTCTATACCCATGTATGGGGCTTGGGCTGGGCTTCTATACATTCTGTAGCTTTGTTCCTTCTGGCTGAAATTATGGTGTGTGTGGCTGCTCCAATTTCTGCCTATTCTCACTGATATTGTGGCTGGGCTACTCTCTCTGCTTACCCCACTGGGATGTATCTCTCCAGTTTTCCTTTGTTTTAAGGTGTTTTCTTCTCTGTTTCTCTTTCTCTTTCTCTCTCTCTCTTTCTCTGTAGGGATCAGGAGTGGAGCACCCTTTGCTTCACCATCTAAGCTTCCAGAATGCTATACTATTTGCCCAGAGTCATGAGAATGTCCAATAGCAACAATATGAGATGAACTGGTAAAACAGTTAGCATAGTAGTGTTTAGTATATAGGAGGTGCTTAATAAATGCTTACTACCTTCTTTTCTTCCCCTTTCCTATTTTATAAGTCTATATTTTCATGGTCTGATTACTGTTTAAATATTTATTTAATATAAATAATTATGGTAATAAATTATTCTTTAAACCCCATCCAGAAAAATGAGGTAGGGAAGAGTCTCTATCTCGAACTCAGGAAAAACTGTATTTCCCTACTATACTTAATAAAACTCTTATTTCCTACCACCATCTGGTGGCAGCATACCTTAATTGTAAAAGTCTTCACAAAGTTACAACACCATGGTTGTTGAGAGTGTTAAAATTGTATAATACAGAGATTTAAGTACTGGTACTTTCACTTCAATCTTGCCACAGTGGTGAGAAATCCAATATGAGAACCCCTCAAGATAATAAGAATTACAGTACATGAGAGAGATGCTTGGATTTAGGGGAAGGGAAGGTTGAGAAAGTTAATTGACTAGAGAAAAACCAGGAGACTAGGTTGATTTCCTACTGAGGAGGAGGGCCAAGAGAAAAAGGACACAGGACTAAGAAAGAATTTGTCTGATGTTTTTATTAATTCAATTCAACATGATTTAAGCAACTAATGCGTGTAATACATTGTTATAGGGGCTGAGAATTCAAATATCATATAAAACATTTCCTGTCCTTCAGGAGCTATTAAAAGAATAAGGTAAAGAGAAAGAAGGAGTTATAAAAGTTGACAAAGAAGTCACTGGAGATATGAGGACAAATTTTATAAGATTTGATCATTCTACAAAATGATGATTGCGAAGGACTTTCAGAAGAAGAGATTATAATCTCTGTATATACAAAGAAAGAACTTTTATTGCCCCTAAAGCTCCAGATACTATTGACATTTCTATGACTTCATTTCTCTTAAAATACATGCATATGGTAATAGTCATTGTTGAGAAGAATGAAGAACAGTTTGAGAGACTAAAATGATAGTAGCAAGGAGCCTAGGAGTCCTGGGATGTTCTGAGATTCTGTGGACCAAGGAGAAATGGTTTTTAAGTACAGAGAGCTAAACTAGAACAGCTTGATGCTGGAAATGCAGCATTTAAGCAAGGATGTTTGCACTCAAGGATGCACCTTTTTAGTTCATTGAGTGAGAGAGAGAGAGAGAGAGAGAGAGAGAGAGAGAGACAGAGACAGAGACAGAGAGACAGAGGCAGAGACAGAGACAGAGACAGAGAGAGACAGAGATGGACAGAAACACAGAGAGAAACAGAGAGATAAAGGCTCTGACAGAGACAGAGAGACATAAAAAGACAGAGCCAAAAAGATAGAAAGTTAGACTTATAGGTAGAGACAACAAAAACAGAGGAGAGACTGAAAGAGATTAAAACATAAAGAGAACAAAAAGCAGAGATACAGAGATGAAAAGGACAGAGAGAGAGAGAAAGAGAATGAGAGAGAGAGAGAGAGAGAGAGAGAGAGAAAGAGAGAGAGACACACACAGAGAGAGAGACAGAGAGAGAGAGAGAGAGAGAGAGAGAGAGAGAGAGAGAGAGAGAGAGACATTCTCAATTTTATTCATTTCAGGATTTCAGGAACATGAGTCTTGGATAGATTGTTTCCTACACTACTAGTCTGGGAATGAGGTCTTAATCCCTGGAGTGTGTGTGTAGAGATTGTTTTTCCAATTCCTTTGCTAATTTAGTCCCAATTAAATGTTTTACTTTTAAAATGCACATTCATTGTCTGGTCTGCTAGCCTGGTGCAAACTGAGTTTAGAAGATCTTAAAGATTCCCAGTGGAACTAGTATAGAGACTTAATCCAATTGAGATCCATTAATCATTCACAGTAATCCATGTGAATATGGAGTTGAGTATCAAATACTGAAGAGAGATTGAAGGAGAAATGTCATGGGTTATGCTGGAAAGAAAATGATTTCTGGCACTGCATGTCTCCCATCCAAAGATAGATCGAAATATGCTTATAGAAGATCATCTCTAGGTGGGACACATCAACTCATCAACTATTAAGATGGAGAGATGGTAGAAATCTTTATTGGTGAAGGAATGCCAATCAAAGCATTTTGAATTATTGAAATATCAAAAGAATAGTTTCATACATGTTAAAAATAGAAACCAGATCAGACTTAAAATTCTTGAAAACAATGAAAAGCCAAATAAGGAAAATGAAAAGCATGGAACTAAATCTGTCCTATAGACCTGCCACCAAATAATTTCCATGGCCATCATTTGATTCACATATTCATGTCATTTCATGTCCTTTTAGTAAACCTATCTATATCAAATATTTGAATATTCTACATCAAGTACTTTCTCTCTCTCTCTCTCTCTCTCTCTCTCTCTCTCTTACACACACAAACACACAGGTATGTATACACACACCTTTCTATGGACCATTAATTCTACTTCTGACACCTGGAAATAGGATACAAAATCAAGAAGTCAAATGTTTCTACCCCATCATTCTATCTTTCAAATGATTGATGGTAAGATGAAGTTTTCCACATTTTTTTTCTTGCAGAAATTGGTGTCTTATTCCATGCAATAAAGTTTTGTATGCCAAGTGGGTCAAGCTGAGGTAGGTATATGAGGGTGAAGTGCTTCAGAGGGAGTAAAGATGCTGGAAAGGAGACTTATGAATAGAAAAACTATATAATAATAACATTGAAGAGAGAATACCCAAACAAGTCAAGAAGAGCGATAATAGAAGAGGTCTCTTGCCACTTTGTAAGCTGGAGGTCCTTGGTCTTTCACTCCTGTCCTGGGTCTTTTGTTGCCACAAATGCTTGTTTGTAGTGAAGCAGAGTTCCTTGTTCATTTGTAACTGAGAATAGGAAACGAGTCCCATCCTACATTTGTACAGCACTAAGCATTTTATTATCTTGCTGATACATCCTTTTAGCTTTTTAAAAACTGTGTGCCAATATAGGCTGACAGATGCACTAACAGAGATGGATGCGACATTACATTCTGAGTTGTGTTGTACTTGCCAGTTGGGGCGAATATTAACTGAGAGTTCTATATGACTGATACCCTGACACATTAGAATTTAATGCTCTAATGAAACTCACAGTAAGTTATGCCCAAGTTCATTTCATATGGGTTTATCTTACTCCCTTTTGTGCAGAAAACATCACATGGGAAACACTTTGGCTGATCTTATAATAATAGCTGACATTTATATGTTGCAATAGGTTTACAGAACACTTCAGATATATCATCTCATTTGTTTCTCACAGTAACCCAGTGAATTGGTGGTGCACAAGTTACTTTATTTGTTTTACAGAAGATGAAACTGAGGCTTAGAGAGGCAAATTGGTTCATTTGTCACATAGCTCATGAGGATTGGACATCGTGTTGAAAACCAGGGTCTTTGGACCCCAAACCAAAGCAGCAAAGTATAATGGAAAGGACGTTGTTGCATAGTTAGGAGACCTGGGTTCAAACCTGAGAGCTAAGGGGCAGGTAGGTGGCTTAGTGGATACAGCTAGGACCGAGGTTCAAATCTGTACTCTGACAGTGAATAATGGTATGATCCTAGCCAAGCCACTTAACAGCAATTGCCCAGCCCTTACTGCACTTCTGTTTCTGGAACTGATACTTATTATGGATTCTAAGATAAAAGATAAAGGTTAAAAGAAATTCCATAGCTAATGCAACTCTTAAGCCTTCTGAATTTCAGGTAACATATCAAAAAAATGTAGAGAATGTTTGTGGAAACTGCCTCATAGGGCTTTTGTGAAAATGCTGGAAATCTGGAGTCCAGAATCAAACACTGAAGAGAGAGTGAAGGAGGGAAATTTTAAGACATTAGAGTCATGTGAGCAATCGATATTTCTACTATCCTATGACTAAATCTGGACCAACACCACGGATTAATGATCTTTTTATTTATACTTTTAAAAACTGAATTCCATATAAGCCCTCATGATATATTTCTTTGACTTTTTTTCCTTGATAAGGAAACATTTTTCCATATTATGAAACTCCATTGTCTTTTAAAGGAATTGAAAGGGAGAAAGATGGCTAATATTTGGTCAAAAACATTTTTTTTAATCTTGGGCATCAAAAATGACTTAAAACATATAGATTCATATTTAACTTAATATCAGATAATATGATCATGATTTTAGAGAACAGTGCAGTGGATTGGAAGAAAAATATTATTTTTTATTTTTAATATTTTACAATTTTTATTTAATTAGATGATTTAGAATGTTTTTCCATGCTTACAAGACTCATGTTCTTTTCCTTCCCTCTCCCCACCCTCTTCCCGTATCTTATGCGCAAATCCGCTGGGTTTAGCATGTGTCATTGATCAAGACCCATTTCCATATTATTAATATTTGCACTAGGGTGATCATTTAGAGTCTATTTTCCTAGTCATAGCCCCATCAATCTATATGATAAAGCAGTTGTTTTTCTTCTGTGTTTTTTCCCCCATAGTAAAAAAGATATTGTTTTAACAATGTAAATAATATGTAGTAGAAACTACAAACAATTTTCTTTTCGATGTGAAATCAGTTTCTCACCTCTTCAGGAGATTGTTGGAATGACAAACTAAAATAAAGATAAGTAAATTGCATACAGTTGCACTGAATCTTACAATATGTTTTGCTAAAAACTAACTCTAAATGAAAAATCATATATTATTTTAAATTAAAAAATAATGATCTTTTTCCAAGCATCCATCCATCCATCATATATTTCCATTTGCTTTTTCTAAAGTGAGGTCTACAAGCAAGTGGTTTCTGTTTTTTAAAAACCTTTACTTTTCATCTTAGAATCAATGTTTAAGTATTGGCTTCAAAGCAGAAGAGAGGTAAAGGGTAGGCAATTGGAATTAAGTGACTTGTTCAGGTATATACAGGTAGGAAGCGTCTGAGGCTTATTTTGAACACAGGGCCTCTAGGCTTAACTCTCTAACCACTAGCACCTACCTGCATCTAGTGGTTAATTTCAAATGCTTGGACTGCTAACCAATCTGCTTGTCAATTTTTTTCTTTTAATAATAATGAACATTTATTAAGTACCTTTTAAGAACTAGTTACATTCATGACTAAGGGGGATACATAAAGTTTAGAAAAGACACATACTATGTCCCTAAAGACCTAGGAGGGTAATAAAATCTAAAAATAAAAGACCAATAAAAATAATTGATGATAAAAATCTCAGAAGAATGAAAGAAGTTGTTATGTGAAGTCCAAGGAGGTCAGTAATGTCTGAAGGCATTGGGAAAGTTTTCATAAAGATGGTGACATTTGTGCTAGGCTTCTTGTGATGAATCAAAGGCAACAGGAAAAGTGAAGAGCCGAAGAATATACCAAGAATGCTGTGAACAAAGGCGTAGTCATATCACAAGGCATATTTACGTCCAGGTTCTCTAGATCTTAGGACATGATGGAGAATATTATGAGACAAGGCTAAGAAGCCAGGTTGGTACCACTATGTAGACGGTCTTGAATTCTAGGTTTAGGAGTTTGAATTTATTTAATAGAGACCTATAATTTGATTTAGGAGAAAGGAGAGACATGAACATGTATGCATTTTCTTGTCCCCCCTGATAGAATTTAAGCTTTTTGAGTCCAGAAGCTATTTAATTTCTGCCTTTATAACCCAACGGAACAGTGCCTTATACAGGAAAGGTTCTTCACAAAACTTATCAATTATTTGATAGATCATATATTCATAAGACTGATTTATCTGAAAATAGTGTAAAGTATGGGTGAATAATGATTAAACATTTTTCTATTTTCATTTTAACCCTAATCTACCCTTTATAGGCTCAATGAAGCTAGAAGTGATGTTCCCACTTCTGCAAGGAAGTGAGGTAAATGGAAAGAATATTAGGCTATGGAGTCAAATGGCCAATGCTTGAATCCACAGTCATCCTACTAATTTACTGTGTGACCTTAGGTAAGTCACTGAACCTGTTTGAGATTCTGTTTCCTCTTTTGCAAAAGGAAAAGGTTTGGTTACATCATCTCTAAGGTTTTTCTGAGGGATTATCATTATGTGATTTTATAGTGTTTCATACTACTCTTATCCATGAAATACATTCTCATTTGTTTCATTCTTGTGTTTCTATCTTATTTTACTTAACAGACTACAACCTCCTTGGGATAAAGGACGATGTCTTATTCATCTTTATGTTTCCTATAATATTTTCCAGAAGGTAAATTTACACATTTTTGTTGTTCTTAAGTCATCTGACACTTTGTGACCTCATTGGGGTTTTCTTGACAGATACTAGAGTGGTTTGTCATTTTCTTTCCCAGCTCATTTTACAGATAAAGAAACTGAGGCAAGAAGGGTTAAAGTGACTTATCCAGGGTCACATAATTAGTGAGTGTCTGAAGCTACATTTTAGCTTAGGAAGATGAGCCTTACCTTCAGTTCCAGAACTCTATACTCTGCCTCACTTAGCTGCCCAGATCTTTCATATAGAAAGTACTCAATACATGCCTGTTAAATTAGTGCATGAATGATTTTTTAAAATGAAAAAAATGTAAATGTAGTTTTAAAATTATATTATCTATTATATGTTAAGTTATATTTAAAAAAATTAAAACTTATAAAGAAGACTGATGTTTTCACTTCTGTTTGCTGTATTTTAAGATCAGCTTTGGCAAGCTGGACAATATCTAAGGTGATCAATAAAGCAAGCAGATTGTAGAGTATCCATTGACAAAAGAATCAATGGAAACTGGAGGAATCAAATACTTCAGGAAAACATAATCAAGGTCTAGATACCTTTGAGAGGATATCATTTAAGACAATGATTCTATTTGTTCTGTTTGACATCAGAAAACTGAACTAGAAGCAATGACTGGAAGTTGTGGAGGAACTCTGCTTGATTTTAAATATTCAAAATGACAAGCAGACTCTAAACATCTTCAAAATAATTTGAATCATCAAACCATCATTCTAGGATCCCATTTGGATGGACCACATTAGGAAGTAATGAGTTGTTCATTATTGAAGATATAAAAGCAGATGATGGATGAATATTTGAATATTTGTTAGAGTCATGGCAAAAGAATTTCTATTCAAGTACAAAATGTTTTTTTTTTTTTAATATCTAAGGGAAGAGTGAACCAGAGCTGCTCCATGTCACCATGAGATTCCTCTCTGACCAAGATTAAAATATCACCACAAAACAAATACAAGAGTGAAAGAACCAAGAAGGAGATAGACTGAAACAACTTTCAAGAAAAGAAAAAATCCAAAAGGTAGGCAGAGATCATCTGAGGAACTGGGATGAGAGGAAAGTAGAGCCAGGACTGTAGCAAGGAGGGAAGAGAAAACCAAGAGCAAGTCACCCTTCCCATTCCTTCACACACACACACACACACACACACACACACACACACACATATATGCTGTCCCAGGTTTGGAACCTAAACCAAAGATAACTTTCAGACATCTGAGATCCTGCCTGGACAAATAGTGGTACAAGCCAACCCATACCCTTTGAAATTTCAAACTAGTGGATAAGTCAGAGTCCCAGGCTAGGGCAGTCTGGCCTGAAATGGTCTGATCCATATGGGCCCAGAGTAAAGTCAGGATTTTTAGTCTGGGGTGGGATAAGAACATAGTACATATTTTTATTTTATATTTTATTTATTTTAGTTTTCAACTAAAGTATTCCAAGAATTTAACACTTCCATCCATTATTATGCATTTGCCACAATAACTAGGGGGTACTAAAAGCTAAGTGGCATATTGAAGGTTAGACTTATTAATTATGATATCAGCCCTGACAGGTTGTTACTGAGAAAGCATGGTCCAATGAGCAGATTGCTGATTTTGGAGACAAGTGACTTGGTCTCTATTATTTCTGCCAAACACTAGACCTCATTGTAGGATTTGGGTGTCACCTTATTTTTCTTCATCTCACTTGACATTTCTTTGAATAGTAGCAGTTAGATGGTATAGGCAAGATTTGAATGTGGTTCTTCCTGAGTTCAGTCTTGGCACTCTCTTTACTGTGTCACCAAGCTGCCTTTGGTTTAGTAACTGAAAAACGGATTTTTTTTTTCATGCATGCATTCATTCATTCATTCACAAGTTTGCAGAAAAGTTTCTAACATTTTTTCTGAGTTATGCATATTCTCAATAATGCAGTCATTTCCAAATTTTCTCCAAGTTCTCAGCACTCTATCAACGAGGGCACCATATGCTCTTTTATTTTTTTTAAATTTCATTTTGTTTAGTTAAGTATTTTTAAAAGCAGAGTAATGATTATCATATTTTCATAATTTAAAAGATCTGTTATTTCATGGAAAAAGGTGATCTCTTCCCATCAATGGAGAAGACAATTGTTCTACATGCAGATATTTCAGAGCTGATTAGTGTCCTGGAAATTCAGTCCTTTGTAGTCTAATTTCTTCCAGTGATCCTGTCCACTTGGTCTTAGAATGATGTTCAGATGAAAGACAAAGAAAACTGTTATTAAGCCTTGAATCCTGTCCAAGCTAGAAGGAATTGCTAGGATTTTCCCTCTACTAGAATTCTTTCTGAGAGCCCAGGGTCCTTTCTTCTCCACTAAGGACTTTAGAGAAGGATTCATTAATTCAAATAACTCATGTTAAGGTGGAACTTTAAGCTCTACTGATCTTTATGTACATCATCTCATTTGATCTTTAGGACAAATTTGTGCTAATATTATCCTTGTTTTATAGAAGAGAGTGATTTGAGAGAACAAGTGACCTGCTTAGGGTTTCTAACAAGAGTCTGAGGTAAAATCTGAACTCACATCTTCTTTACTCTAAATCCAGCATTATTCACTATAGCCATACCACTTCTAAATTTTTAAGTACCTAAAGGGGTGAAAGAGCCAACTAAAATAATTTTAAAATACTATTGTTTATTATATGTGGTATGTGGTTATATATCTGTATATACTCATATATAATACACATGCATGTTTATCTGACTACACACACTATGATTCATATACATTATGCATGTGTATATATACATATATGTAACAGACCTATATGTAACAGACATATATGGAAACCCACAGTAAAAAATGCAAAATGCAAAACAAAAGAGGCAAATAGATTCTCATTACTGTCATCTCTACAGATTTTTTCTCCTTCTTGAAGTTTCCTATTTCTTCTGTCAACCTCAGCTGAAGCATCTGTCCCCATCAATTGTCTGTCATATTTAAATGTCATCCTTCAAAAGGCTAGCTATAGGAGACTAAACTATCTGAGTGACATTGTTCTTTTTTTGATTATTTGCATTTCTGGCATGGGAGAAAAAAAGTTCTGCCTCTGTAGGGTTTCTTTGAGGACTAATTGCCTGGATTGTCACTTGATCTGTGTACTTTTCAAGCACAGGTCAGAAAGTAAGCCTTTATTAGTACCAGGAATATTTTGTTTCATCATGCATGATCGAATAATCTCTCAAACCCAGTCTGTTTTGCTTTAGTTGTAGTAGGCTGAGGGAACTTTTACTGTCGATGACTACTGGCTCATATCAATATTCCCAGGTTCCGTGAATTCATGAGTGTGTTTGGTTTTGCTTCTTACACAATTCATAACCCTTATATGGCTGAATCAATGGCTTCAGAAATTTCTATGGACAAAATACTCACCCCCTTCCTCTCTCCACAGTAATTTTCAGAATGTCTCTGCCCTGTAGGTAGTATCATCCTTGGATGTCTTTCAGCAGGGTTTGTAGGCACTGGTCAGAGCTTCCATTCTTTCCTATGGTCTTTAAGAACTTGCAGTGGGGTATATGGGGTGTTCAGGGATGACTGGTACTTATGGTGTGAGGTCTTGACAATTCTTTTCAGAGTTGGTTTCCTCTCTTGGTGTCCATCTGCTAGCCCTCATCCCCTGTGGCTCCAAGAAGCTTTACGTGTGCATTGAGGGTAACCAATGGACCTCAAACCCTTGGGTAAATTAGTGGGGTGTCTACCCCAGACATGTGAAGACTAATCCAGCAGAAGGGGAGGGAAAGAATAATTGGTTCCAATGGTCATGAAGGCAGCAGATGTAGGCACTGGGCTGTGCTTAGAACTTACTTAGACATTGATGAAGCCAAGGTCATCCACTTCATTCCTGAGCCATCACTAATCATCTGGACTCTTTGCTTGCCACTGGATTGAGATTGCCCTTGAAGAGATGGTGAGTCCGATGACTTTATGCAATGCTGCCTGACTTCAATCCAATTGATATGCTAGCAAAAAGACGTCATCCACTAATGTCCATTGCACTCTTCAGGGAGGAAGGACAACAACCAGCCAAGAACCTGTGGATACTTCTACATCGTTGGGGAGGCATCAAGGATATATTTTAGTGGAGGCTCTCTTCTCAGTGACACCATGTAGGAGAAGAGTTGATATGACATCGTATAACATAAATCACTAACATTCATGCAAACTTGGGTCCAGATCACCAGAGCATTTTTCACAAGAATAATACAAATAATTCACAACTGTATAATACTTTAAGATGAACAAAGGACATTCTGCCTAACAACACCCTCAAGAAGACAATACAAGTACAACTATCACCATTTTACAGATGAGAAAACTGAAGTACAAGAAGATAATTTGTCTCCAGTTGATATAGCTAGTAAGTGCTGGTTCCAGGAATAAAACTTTAATTTTCTGATTACAGATTCAGTATTCTTATCAATTCAGAACTCTCTTTTATATGCCAAATGGAATTAAATTAACAAACGTTTATTAAGTGTTTATTGTAAGTTCCCTTTAAAAATTGTAATATTTGTAAATACCTCTAGTTCAAGTTATAAGTCAGTTATCTTTTCATGACCCATTGGGGAGACTGGTCTCCCAAAGGATCACAGGGAGGACTGTCTTGATTTAGAATCTTGAACCCTAGAGACTACATTTCCCATAACACCCCTTTTCCTTTTCCTGTTTGTGTCTCATTAGGTGGAGGGAATTTTGACTTTCTGTTTCTTCCCACATGTTCTCTCTCTGTGGCTGGTACCAGAGGTAAGGAGGGAGCATTTTGGTTGCCTGCTGGAATTTTTTTGATTTATCTTTTGCTCAAAGTCAATTTTAATAAATAGTATTAAAATAATGTTTAGAGTATTGAATATTAATTTTAATCTTTACAATAGTGTAGGTAGGAGGCAACTAGGTGGCTTAGTGGATAGAGTGTTGGACCCAGAGTTAAGAAGACCTGAGTTCAAATCTAGATTTTGTGTGACCCTCCACAAATCATTCTTTTTTGCCTTAATTCATTGGAGAAATAAATGGCAAACTACTCCTGTATCTTTGCCAAGAGAGCAGTTTCAGTTACAATCCCAAATGGCAGAGAGTTTAGAAGAGTGAAAGGAGAACAAGTGGAAATACCCAGTATAGACACTTTTTTTTCAAGGATTTCAGCCATGAAGCCTTGGAGAGATACTGAATAATAACGAATACTAGTGAGTGTTAGAACTATATTACAATAGAATGTAATCTTATTAATAGTAGGGTCTGTATTGTTATATCTGTCTTCATGTCACCAGGTTCTTACAGGGTGACCTGACCTAATACAAGCACCTAATAAATGTTAGTTGATGTTATGATCAAGGAGGCAGAAAGATATAGTGTAATAATGATTTCTGACTCTGGAAAGAGAAGTTCTGAGTTTGAATTGTCGTTACTCGCACTTATATTACACTTTAGGCAGTTAGGTGGCTCAGTGAATAGAGCTCTGGGCCTGGAGTCAGGTAGACCTAAATTCAAATCCAGGTCAGCCTGGCTGTCTGACCCTGGGAAAGTCACTTACCCTATTTACCTCAGTTTCCTCATCTATAAAATGGGCATAAGATGGAAATGGCAAACCAATTCAGTACCTTTGCTAAATTTGAACCCAAATGACTGAAACAACTAAACAACAACAACAAAAAATTACAGTTTATGATAAATGGAAGTTCTGACTTTTAATGACCATAATAAGTAGCACTTATATTACATTTTAATCATACAAAGTACTTTATCTTACTTGATTCTCATGGCAACCCTTGAATGATAAATGCTGCTATTTTACCCTTTTATAGGTGAGTAGACTGAGGTTTTGTTGACAAGGGGACCAGAGATAATTTGTGTCAGTGGCAAAATTTGCACTGACATCCTTTTGATTATAAGTACTATGTTTTATCCATCATGACACTTCTCTATTTAGCTCTGAGACTAACTCTTTTATGTGAATTCCCTGGACCTCAGTTTCCTCAATGAGGAAATTGGAATAGAACTTCCAAAGTCAATTTTTTTCTCTGTTACTATGGTTCTAGGCTCCCTATTAAGAGATGAGTGCCTGCTTTCTACAGTGGAAATAGCACAAGACCAGAATTGGAGTAGCTTTGTTCACTTCCCAGATCTCTGATTTAATTATTAAACCTGAGCTGAGTCCCTCTCAGTTTCTATCAAGCAAGAGGCTTTGACAAGAGATTTTCTAAGCATCCTTGGTGATGCTGTAATCTCATAGTAGATTCCATGTTGGCTAAGGAGTCAGGAAGACCTGGTTTGGGATTTTGCCCATGATGCTTCCTAGCTTGAAGACCATGAGGAATCCCATTTACCTTTCTTTGCTTCAGTTTGCTCATTTGTAAAAAAAAAGAGGATGATGACTTTGGAGAAGAGAGAAATTACAAGAAAATGCAGCAAGAGAAGAAGTTGGAGATTGATCATCTGTCAATCAAAGGAAGATTCCATATGGAATGTGACTGGGAAATAGTTGGAGGCAAGAGCCAACTGTTTGATGGGATTTGAAGGTCTTTGGCTGATGGTGACTAAAGGAAGAAGCTGGGTTTATCTCTGGGACTTGGGATAATCAAGTTGGAGGTGGCCTGGCTGATTTGAAGGCAGAAGAAGAAGGACAATAGTCCATATATCTCTCTCTGACTGTCTCTGTTTCATGCTAGTGACTGAATTGCCATTTCTCTCAATATCCTCCAACCTAACACTAATTGTAGATAATAAGGAAATCCCACCCCTCTTACCTTATCCTCCATCTGTTCTGTTTTCCCCAATAAACCCTTATTTGAAATAAAGAAAAGAGTATTTTCTCTGAAACATCATAGCTCACCCTGAGTGACTTAGAAGAAGGCTGAAGAAGAAGGGGGAAGGGGAAACAGGTGATTGGCTCAAATGAAATTGGGTAAAATCCTTTAGAAACCATAATGCCAGCCACCAGAAGCAATTTCCTAAGTATAGGATTTGTGGAGGCACAGTTAGATAGCAGTTTGTCCCCAAACAAAACAAAACAAAAATACAACTGGAAATTTTTTAGTGGACTTGTCTAAGCTCAAGATGAGTCAGCACTGCGAGTTAGCAGCCAAAAACGCTAATGAGATGTTGCTCTGTACAAAAAAAAAGAATCACAATTTCCAGGAATAAGGAGGAAATAGTCCTTATGTATTCTACCCTGGTTAGGCCACATCTGCCAAATTGTATTGAATTCTAGGAATCACTCTTTAAGAAAGATATTGATAAGCTGAAAAGCATCTATAAAAAAATCAACAAAAACAAACAAAAAAAACAATACACTGGTGAAGGGACTTGAGTTCAAGTGGATTGAAGGCTGATTAAAGGAGCTGGAGCTTTTTTTTTTAATTCTAGATGAAAAAAATATTTTGATGAGGAAGGGGAGCATGATTGATGCATTCAAGTAGATGTTAAAAAAAGGCACATTTAGTCTTCATTTTAGGAACAACATCCACATCCACACTCACTGACAATGGAGCATATTTGGTGGGTCTCCTCATGGGACATCATTAAGAAGAGGTAGATGTTCTTTTAAGGGCAGTGAGGTAGTGCAGAGCATAGAAAGAGAGCCAGACCTAGAGTCAGGAAGATCTGTGTTCCAATGTAGCCACAGACATTTAATAGTATTGTGATAATAAGCAAGTCATTTAACCTTGTTTGTCTCATTTTCCTCACCTATAAAATAATCTGGAGAAGGAAATGGCAAACCACCTCAGCAACTCTGTTGAGAAAATCCCAAATAGGGCCACAAAAAGTCAGACATGACTGAAATCAATTGGACAACAGTAACAACAGATTCTTTTGGGGTGATAGGTTGGATCTCATGGCTCCTTGGATCCCTTCCAACTTTAAGTCTGTGATTTTGTCTTTATTATGTCCAGCTCTAGCTTTTCGTAGCCATTGGAAGGCAGATCCCATCCCCGACTGCAGGCATTGAAGTTCTCAAACGAGCTACCTTTAAAATGTGGAAATAGCTTTGAGATTAATTTCTATTAAAGCAAACTCGAGTTAGCTTTTCTATTGATGTTGTGAAAAAGAAAATAGTCTTTCTTGTGGTCGATAAAGAATTGAAAAGTGTGGTTAATAATAAAAGGAGAATTAGGAGCTCCTTTAATGATGATATGTCATGTGCTGGCCTATAGAATAAATAGCAATTATCACACTAGAGAAATGAGTTTCTTAGAATTCACATTGTTCCTGACAGCTACATCTATATATCATGCCCTCCTGGACTATTCACTTTATTCCTTTTATTGAACAATGAAGCTTAGCAAAATTCCCCACCCAGGTGCATGTTTTGTCCTCTTTTCCAAGAAAAGGAACAAGTATTAGAAATTATGCTATTGAATAAAAAAAGAAATTATGCTATTGTTACTCAGTTAGACATTATGCTAATTTCTTAGCCAATAATGCAATTCTTAAGCCTCTAACCTTAGCATCATGCTCTAATAAGAATCCTTCTCATGAGTAACAAAGTACCAGTGTTGGCAGCTAGTTGATGCAGTGGTTAGAGCTCAAGGCTTTGAATCAGGAACATCTGAATTCAAATCTGGACTCAGATGCTTACTAGCTGTGTGACCCTGGGCAAGTCACTTAACTACCATTGACCTCAGTTTCTTCCACTGTAAAATGGAAACAATAAGATGTAGTTTTGTTATGTAAATCAAACATTGTAAAGCACTTTGCATTGTGCCTGGCATATAGGAGGTATGATATATTTATTTCCTTCTCTAGTAGAGTAGATCATAGAGTTTAGAGCAGGAAAGGGGCATCTCTTTCACCTCTCATTTTACAGATATGAAAACTGAGGACCAGATCACCAGCATTCAAACACATCCTCTGAAGCCAAGTCTGGTGTATTCTGAAGCAGGTAGGTGGTGCAGTGGATTGGATGCTAGGTCTGGAATCTGAAAAGCACATTTCTGAGTTCAAATTTAGCCTCAGGCACTTACTAGCTGTGTGTCCCTGGGCAAGTTCCTTAGCCCTGTTTGCTTCAGTTTTCTAAACTGTAAAGTGAGCTGGAGAAAGAAATGGAAATCCTTTCTAGTATCTTTGTTAAGAAAACTCCAAATGGATTCACAGAGAGTCAGATATGACTGGAAATTGACTGAACAACAAGGAAGGAGTATATTCTATTATGTCACACTTCCATTATTGGAAAAGACATTGAAATGGGAACCAGAAGACCTGAGTTTTAGTGCCTGCCATTTTTTAGCTGTTTCTTTAGTTATAAAATGGAAATATATTTCCTAGACACCTTCCAAGATACTTATAAGGAGCAGATGAGATACTAAATGTCATTGCTTCATAACAATAAGATTCCACATAAACACCATTGATTCAAAATATTCTTCTAAAATACACAAAGAATAATTTAATTATTTAGTGCCCTCAATAATGCAGGCATATCCATATTTTTACTAAGTTCTCAGCATTTTTCAGCCAATAGGACCATATGTTCCACTTTTTAAAACGTCTGTTCTATTTTGTTAAGGTGTTTTTTTTTTCTTTTTCTTTTGAGCAGAGTAGTAATTACCATACTTTAAAAGATTTGTGATTTCAACTATTTAAGTGCACTCTCCACTAATATATCTCATGATCCCTCCAGGTCTTAGTAAATGAATTTCTTGAGTTACAATGAGTCACAAGAATAGAATTTTGGTGGAGAATTAGAATAATACAATAACAAAAGCATAAAATGTAGAATTTGCAGGCTTTGAGGGGATATTTCAAATCCTTTTACATAACTTGATTATGTGGGGACATTGAAGATCATCATGGTTACCTACGTATCTTAGCTATGTAAGATCACACATTTAAGTAATAGTTTATAATTAGAATCATGATATCCCTATGTCCAGCTCCATTTTTCCCCACTGCACTATAATTTCCTCCCAAATTCTAATTTTGTTATGACATCTGCCAATGCCATTGCCAGGAGGTAGTGGGGACCCCCTGCCTGAAGGTCTTCAAATAAAAGTACACAAATACCTATTGAGTCAGTGTTAGAGCAGATTTCTTTAGAGGCACATGCCAGACTAAATAGATTTTTCTGATGTTGACCTTCTGTAACTGATTCTCTGAAACATGTTTTTAGGTAGATAGGCTTTCTGGAAAAGAAAGACAACCCTTGCTCTCAAGGTGCTCATCTTCTAAAAGGGAGAGACCACCCATAAAACAGGATTCAGCTGCAAATAAGACCTAAAGGCCTGATGTCCTTAAGCTAAAATGGCAAAGGAGGTGGTAATTTATTTTACTTAGGGTATTTTTTTCAATCATAAAAAATATCTGTCTTTGATATTAAACCATGTGACACTAAATGAATCCATTGACCAACAAGAGGGAAGCCTAGTTTTTTTTTTTTTCCCCTGATCTTCAGGATCTCTCCCAAACAGAAATTGTGAGCCAAAGAAAAACAATTGCTCTTGTTTTCACAGTGATGAATACCAAGGAATCCAGAAGAAGGTGAAAAATCTCAAGAACCAAGGTTTAACTTGAGTTTACTCAGCACTTTTCTCCTACAATCCTAACTACAGCAAAGTTATACTATTCACCCAATCTATGTGCTTGTAATAAAATGCAACCCCATGCCCAGAGCCACTTCATCCCCCTTCATTCCTTTTTTCCATGGAGATGGAAGCTCCAAATTGCATGAATTTTCCAGAGCCTCCACTCCAACATTCTAAGCTATAACTGACCTCTTTAAGGTAGTGGAAGAACACAGAGAGAGAGGTGGGACATATATCTAGGCTTGTAATAGAGTTCAACCACTTCCCTTTCCTTTCAGAAACTCAGGAATCCAAAGTTCAAATGACAGAAATCAGCTCAGACTGCACCAGCACCAGCATGGTGATGCTATATTGCTGGGGAATAGAGGGGAAGGAACTGGATACTGGGGAAGGGGTGGGAGGTCTGATATTCCACTAAGTCTGAGGAAAAATCCAAGCTTCCAGTTGGGGACAGTTTCTTTTCCCCAAAAGTCATTTGGAACAAAGACTTAGTATGGTGAATTGTGAATTGTCTAACCCGAGAGGAAGCAGGGTTTCCCTCAGGGAAAACACCAGAGGGGAGGGATTCTGAAAATGGGCAATAGGGGGAAAGAAGACTAAAATTACCAAAAATTTCAAGAGGAAAACTCAAAGACAATAAGGATAAGCAGATAAATAAATAGGGAAAATACTAACAGTAGAAGGAAATCTGGAAGGAAATTCCATATCTAATAAATAAATTCAGGTATCTATGAATAAATCCCACTCAACAAAATACAGTGCCAAGAAAATTTGTAGAAAGAACCTTACTATCTTTTCTGGGACATCATTAGCTATGACTTTAGAATCTATAGAGGCAATAGTTGAGTTGAAGCTCTATTCAGGTAATTCCCCTAGACAAATTTCTGAAGTTTAGAAGAAGAAATAGGAATAGAGATGGGAGATGCTTTTCTCAGACACTCAGATTTAAGGTGCAGGGATATTTCTACTAAATTCTAAGGAAAGAGGGTACATTGAGCAAGTCACCTACTTTTAGCCTCAATTTCCTTATATGTAAAATTAGGATAAAAATAGTACCTATTCAATACCTGTGAATATTCCATAATATTTTACACATAAATAGAAATGTTTTATATATATATATGTGTATGCATGTGTATGTATATTATACAGATGGATATATGGTGCTTTGCAAACATCAAAACAACACTGATAAAAGTTAGCTAATCTTAAATGTGGCTTGTGTTTGTATGTTTGTTTGTTTTTCACTCTTCTAGGTACTGGTGTTGGTTTGGGGTGAGGATGAGGGAGATAAAGATCTTTCTGCTCTGAAACATGCTTAATATGAGTAACATGATTTCACTAGTGTGAAAATCTAAGTCTCTCTTCAGGGATGCTTTGAACTATGAGAAACTCATAGCAATATCCAAGTAATAGGGAGGCTCCCCTGGTTTTCATCCCTGTTATGTTTCAAACTTATTTATTATAGTTTAAAAAATCTCACATCAAATTGGTCTTGTAATTCCATGATACCATAGAGAAGGGGCTGGGTGTTAAACAATATCTTTGAATTTGATCCTATGGTGATCCTGTGTAAGGCAAGCCAAAAATTCTCTGAAAGAAAAATATTACTATTAACTCTTTTAGATTTATTGATCACTGAGGTAGAAAGAATATTGGGATGGAACCAGGTTCTTTCCTTAACTTTGCTCTAACCACTTGAGTGAATGTGTCTCTGATCCTTAGATTTTTCCTCTATAAAACGAGAAAGATAGATTACCATATTTCTAAAGTTTGTACATTTGATGTTATGATTTGACTCCTGTCCATATTAAATATTCTATCTACTTCATTGTTGTGCTGTTGTTCAGTCATTTTCAATCATGTCTGATTCTTTGTGACATTGTTTGGGGTTTCCATTGGCAGAGATACTGTTTGGCTTTCCGTATCCTTCTTCAGCTCATTTTGCAGATAAGGAAACTGAGGCAAACAGGGTTAAGTGACTTGCCCAATGCCTACAGCTAATAAGCATCTGAGATGAGATTTGAATCTGGGAAGATGAGTCTTCCTGACTTCAGACCTGGCCCTCTATTCACTGTATATCCTAGGCACCTTATCTAATCCCTATCTAAATCCTATCTACCACTCACTTGAAGTTTTAGATTCTCTGTCCTTAAATGTTAAGTTCTAAGGAAGGTATAGACTGTATTCCTCATGATGTACAAATGTTTGCTAAGTGCCCATGACTGATATGCCCAGCAATAAATTGTTGGAGGGATAAAAAGAATAAAAGGAAATCTGAGAAAGTGGAAAGAGTATTGGGCTGGAGATCAGTGTCAATGGTAGGTAGAAGTTACCTTAAAGATCATGTTGCATAGCCTCTTAATTTTATACATAGAAAACTGAGAGACAGATAGGGTAAAACAAATTCTCCTTAAAAGACATATGATTTGTATGAATGACAAAGTCAGGGCTAGGAAATAAGTCTGGCAAGGCAGCAAAGTTAATGTTCTCAACATGACACTAAAATAAAACCATGAATTTTACTCTTTACCCAATGAATTGTGTAGCCTTGGGTAATTCATTTCTCTCCGAGCCTCACTTTTGTCAGCTGTAAAATATGAATTTGGACCATATGATCAAGAAGGTAGTTCTTTAAAAACTGCTGTATGGGTAAGGGTGCTGGGCAAGGATCCGGATGACTTGATTCAACTCGACTCAGATTTTTGCTTGGGAAAAATAGCTTGAGTTCTATTCTCTCATCTTTTAAGTAAATGTCCTAATTTCACTAATTACTTCAAAGAGTTGTTGTGGGGAAAGCACTTTGTAATCTCAGAAGTATTTTAGGATTGTGGGAGAATTGTATTTTGTTTTGTTGTCTTTTCAATAAATTATGATAGTGGTCTTCGATATGGAATATAAACTTGAAATGAAATATTTGCTCCTAATATCATCGAATCATAAAATGTTATAATAGAAAAGTTTTTACCAAGTCTTTAATTCATGACCCTTATTTAATAGATTAAAAAAATATTAAATTTTTGGACTCATGTCTAAAATTGGTCATTATAGTGGGGGACCTAGGTAGTCCTTTGGATAGAACACAGAGCTTGGAAGTAGGAAGAACTGAGTTTGTATCCAGCTGTGTAACACTGGGCAAGTCATTTGGCTACTATTTGCCTCAGTTTTCTATTCTTTAAAATGGGGATAAAAAATAACACCTACCTCCCAGAGTTGTGAAGATCAAATAAGATAATTATTATAAAGCACATAACACAGTGCCTGAGAGTTTGAAATGTTAATTGTTATTATTATCATTATATTTTCTCTAAAATCCTTCCCTCTTCCGAATTTCTCATATCTATTTGATAAACATCATTCTTTCAGTAACCTGGGCTTCCAACCATGGTCTACTCTTTAATTCGTTTGTCCCTCTCTCTCTCTCTCTCTCTCTCTCTCTCTCTCTCTCTCTCTCTCTCTCTCTCTCTCTCTCTCTCTCTCTCTCTCTCTCTCTCTCTCCCTCTCCCTCTCTCCCTCTCTCCCTCTCTCCCTCTCTCCCCATTTACATGATGAATGGCCAAGTTTTATCAAGGATGCAAATTTCCTACTTGCTCTTTTCTCTGCACTCAGAAATCCTTCCACCTCTATCACCATTTCCACTTCAGGTTCCCAGTAGTCCTTTTATAGACCTAATTTGATTGTCTCCTTAATGTTATGCCTTCTTCTATTTTTTAAAAACACTTTTTTCTGTCTTAAAATCAATACTAAGTATCAGTTCTAAGGCAGAAGAGTGGTAAGGGATAGGAAATTAGAATTAAGTGACTTACCCAGGGACACAGCTAAGAAGTGTTTGAGGCCAGATTTAAACCCAAGTCCTCCTGACATTAGGTCCAGCACTCTATCCTCTGTGCCACCTATGCCCCTCTTTTAAGGATTGTTACAATTACCTCCTCTTTGGTATACTTTATTCTAGTCTTTTTCCAAGCAGCTATCATATTGATTTTGTAAAAAACACACATTTGATCATATCACTAACTGAAAAACATTTAATGAGTTCCATTTGCTTCTGGAATAAAATAAATCCTTACTCTTACCTTTAAAGTAACCCTCTGTCTGGCTCCCACTTACATTTCCATCTTTTTTACTTATATATTTTTCTAGTCAAATTGACCTGCTAACTGATAGCCATACTTGACATTTTTATCTTCCTGTGTCTCTGCAAAGGTGGTCTGAAATGTGTTTACTCTCCATCTCTACTTTGCTTCCTTCAAAACACAGTCATGTACAAGATCTTTCCTGATCAATAAATCAAGTTATTGGTGCTCTCCTTCCCTTGAAGTTATTTTGCATAAGACCCCTGTGCACCGAGCAAGTGATGCTCAGGGATATTGCACAGCAAGCAGTCCAAATCTGCTAGTATGTTGTATTACTTAAATTGGCACGATGATAGCTCGTCACTGTATTAATTATCTAGCAAGGGAATAAAATATTTCAGTTATTTACCCAATAATATTCTTCATGAACCTCCCCTTCCCAGTATCCATTTCAGTGTTTCTTTAGGTTATCATGGGATAACTGCACAAAGGGATGCAGGATTTCCTCTGGTGCTCATCCTGACAGCACTTGGGTTATTCACCTTTCTTCTTGGATCCTGTGTGTCTTCAAGCTTCACTAGGCAAATCAATACTAAACTATCAGCATTTGGAATTGTGCTAAGAGAGTAGAGCAGCAGGAATACCTGTGTACTTATCCATGAGGGATGAGCTATTTTTTTCTTCTCAAATATATATAGAAACTGTCCTTGAGGCTGAATTAGCTCAGGGTACTGAAGGGTATGGCAATGTTGGAACTACTTGGTTGGATGAGTATAAAAAGCTAAGAGGAATCCTAGCGAGGACCTAAAAGTTGACCTATGGGTTACCATCAGCATCACAGAGATAGGGAAGTGGCATTCAACTGAATCAATGTTCTATCCTTCAGTGAATATCCTTTTTCTTCTCTGAATGTCCTTTCCCTGTTATGGTGAAGTAAATCTTGTGTTAACCATTAGATGGACTCTGAATGCCTCATTTTGTTCTTATCTCAAACATGAGATGACAGCCTGGCCTTGTCAGCTCTAGCCTACTAAAGGGAATATATGAAAGGCCACTAAAATACTGTGTCCCTTTGGCCAGGCATGCCACAAGTCCTCGTTTGTGGGGACTGGCAGGCAGGCTGAGAGCAGGCAGAATGAAGAACCAGCAAAGGGAACATCTTTGTAAACTATCTGGCCATGAGTGAGACTAATATCTGGCATTTTCAAGCACTCTGGGTACCAAACTTTGGACTCCTGACAACTGTGACCCTAGAATTCACTTTGAAAGTGTTTCAATGGGACTTGGATGCCATAGTACACCTCAAGCCCTTAGATTTCATGAGCTAAGAAGCTGAGGAAGCATATATAGACTTTGTATTATGATGATCAACAGGGAAAATGACTTGGACTCCACATTAGCTCTCTTTATCAATGGTAAACCAATGTTAGCCCTTCCTGGAATCAAAAAACATGACCACGAAAAGGCCATGGAAAGGCAAAACTCCTGAAAAAGGACTCAGAGTGGACCATTTCCACAAGGAAAATGTTATATTGCATAGCTTGAAATATCAGTGAAGAAAAATAAACATATAGACATATAAACAGTGAAGAAACATAAACCATATAACTTACAATTACTAATGTTAAAGGGTTTATTTTCCATTGCTGTCTCTTCTCTCCTTCCCCATGATCAGTAGTTTGGTATAAATATCAAAAACCAAAGAATGAACAAACATACTTCCCTTTTTTAGTGCCTTTCTACCAGCTTATCCTAACCAAAGTGATGGGACTTACATTTACTTGGAAAACAGATCTTTATTCAATATTATTATTATTATTATTATTTAATTAATAATTAATTTAATAATAATTAATATGTTTTTGAGTGAATATATAATTTTCACTCAAAATATGTTTTTACACATGTGAGAACACATGTATATATATGTATATGTATATGTATATAGTTATGACTCATCTGACAATCTCTACATTAAAGTTAACCCTTAATCCTGGCTGTCTTATTCATGATAATCAAGAAATAAAAAGTATAAGGTTGCTAGAAAAAAGAACAAAGTAGCCAGGCCAGGATGGCAACCTCAGCCATCTTGGCTCCCTCATTCTGTCTTTTGGTTTCCATCTCATATGCAAGGTTGTACTACTTTTAGGTTTCTCACAAATTCTGTTTCCCTTTGTGAAACGTTCTGGGTCCATCATGACCCCTAAGAGATAAAATAGCCCTTCAGAAAAAATAAATAAATAAACAAATATATATATATATATATGTGTGTATATATATATATATAACTAAATATACATGTACATATATATATATATATATATATACTAGCTATATATCCTAAGTATTTACTCAATTGGGCACATGTATGAACATTAGTTTCTTGAGGGCAGAAATGATTTCTTTTTTGACTTTGCCTCTGCCACAAATCATAGTTCCTTGCTCTATAGTAGGTCATTAGTTAACATTTGTTGAATGAATTAATGAACAATAAATGAATGAATGAATGAATGAATGAATGAATGAATGAAAGAGTATGCTTCATTTTTCCACCAGAAATGCTGAAGGACTCTTTCTCTTCTCAAGGACAGCAGTGAATAGCCCAGCAGGCAAGAAGGAAGCCTTTCCAACATTGCTAAAGAAACATTTGGAAAATCCAGTCTTCAACGCTCTCTTTTGTCCATCCAGTTTTCCTCTTCTTGATGCTAATATAAATTTTCAGCCTGCCTATTAATTCCCCTTTCATTCCATTTGCAATTTTTCCTTCTACAAATAACCTAGAAATGAACTTTCTCTGTATGGTTCCAAGAATTTGGGGTCATGAACTAGATTCCACCAGACTATTCTCAGTCACAAAACCAACATTTATGTCCCTGAACTTATAACAAAGTCTGCCTGTGGCTGCTTATGTAAAGAGAGTTATGTGTGAATCCTGATCATTTGGTATAGAAAAGTGATTTGAAACTCATATAGAAATATTTACTTGGATGATATATATTAGAAAACTACAAATTAAAATAATCTGTTGTATTATATTTTCAATTTTTTTCACAAACGTCTCTTTATATTTTAAAACATTCAAATCCACTTAGGGGTTTTGTTAGCCTCATTTTGACAACACTGGCCTAGGGAATGCTGGGGTCACAAGGAAGAAGCTGGTGCCAGTGGTTCTTCATAGAGACAGTGTGGAAGAGACATGCAGAGAGAAGCTGCTGACATTTCACAAAACTCTCACAGTGCAAATGAGGTATTAAATGAACTTATGACTCATGTAAACATCATGTAAAGATAGAATTTACAGCAGGAATAGGTCATTTGTAATGATGATAGGCAATGATTGGTAAAGAACAGGAATATTTTTATGTTTATTTTAAATCATCAAATACAGAATTGTAATGTTGGAAAACACTTTAAAATACAGAACAGAAAATGTTTGAACTGAAAAGTCTAACTCCTTCCTTCCTTTTACAGAGGAGGAAACCAAGTTGTGGAGAGGTGACATTGCATGTACAACACCTGGCTAAGAAGTGTCAGAAGCAAGACTGGACTCCAGACCGTCTCAGTCTAAAATCAGTTAGAAGTAGGGTACAATCCAAGAAGTGTATCAAACCAATCACATAGTCATTGGAACAAAATAAACTGAAGATTGATTGAATTCTTTTTTAAACCAATACTGAATTGTATATGATTTAATGTTTATTTAAATCCTGCTCATTATTAAATCTTAATTTTAGAACTTTATGTAAAAGCATTATTATTCATATAGGGATAAAGCCTTGAGTATTATTTCTAGCTATTTTAGATAAGATTGGTTGGTCCAATATCACTATGACTTAATGCAGATGAATTGTTAAATATCTCATCCTAAAAGGGTGCTGTTTTGGGAGGATATTTACATATAATAAACTATAATTTTTAACTATGTGAGATCTTCCTTGCATTGTGTTTTTCTGATCTGCTTAATGCATTTGACCTCTGCTTAGCCTTCATTTTTACACTCCTATCAAATCTTCCAGATTTATTTACTTCATTGCAGCCTTTAATATATCCTTTCTACAATATCCAACTTACTCATTGGAGTCACTCCTTGAACCACATTCTTTTTTGCATAGATGGAATTTTTTCTTATTAATTAGTCCTAATCACTGGCAGATGTCAGACTCAAATCTATAGGGAATAGATGCCTGATAATATCTTGAATGTATTCTATTTTTTTAAAAAAAGGTGTGTTCTTATGTGATTTTAATTTAATTCAGTAACAACTAAAATTAATTGTGCACCTGAGTTTTACAAGGAATTATGTTATTTTGGTCTCTATATATTAAATCTTATGAAACTGATAAGAATCAAGGCAAAGTGAATGATGAAGGCAAAGAGATTCTGAGGCATGGAAAGGGCAGTTGAGGGAAGGACATGACTATTTTTTTTTTTGCATAGTAAACTTTTTTTTAAATTTACTTTTTGGTTACAATACTCACTTTATTTCCCTCCCTCCCCTTTGCCCACCCTTCCCATAGCCAACATGCAATTTCATTGGGTATTACTTTTTCATTCATTCATTCATTGGGTCCTTGATCAGAACCTATTTCCATGTTGTTGTTTGCACTAGGATGTTCATTTAGAGTCTACATCCCTGACCATATCCCTTCCACCCATGTATTCAAGCAGTTGTTTTTCTTTGTTTTTTTTACTCCCACAGTGTTTCCTCTGGGTGTGGATAGTGGTTTTTTGTAATAGATTCCATCAAGTTGTTCAGGAACATTGCATTGCCACTAATGGGAAAAGTCCATTACATTCAATTGTACCACATTGTATCAGTTTCTGTGTACAATGTTTTCCTAGTTCTGCTCCTTTCGCTCATATCACTTCCTGAATATCACTTCCTCAATATCACTTCCTGAAGGTTGTTCCAGTCCCCATGGAATTCCTCCACTTTATTATTCCTTTGAGCACAAGTTTGTTCAGCCGTTCCCCAATTGAAGGACATCCCTTCATTGTCCAATTTTTTTTTTTTTGCTACCACAAAGAGCGCAGCTATGAATATTCTTGTACAAGTCTTTTTCCTTATTATCTCTTTGGGGTACAAGCCCAGCAGTGCTATGGCTGGATCAAAGGGCAGACAGTCTTTTATCGCCCTTTGGGCATGGTTGCAAATTGCCCTCCAGAAAGGTTGGATCAATTCACAGCTCCACCAGCAATGAATTAATGTCCCAACTTTGCCACATCCCCTCCAGCATTCATGACTTTCTTTTGCTGTCATGTTAGCCAATTTGCTAGGTGTGAGGTGGTACCTCAGAGTTGTTTTGATTTGCATCTCTCTGATTATTGATTTAGAGCACTTTTTCATGTGCTTATTAATAGTTTTGATTTCTTTAACTGAAAACTGCCTATTCATGTCCTTTGCCCATTTATCAGTTGGAGAATGGTTTGATTTTTTGTACAATTGGTTTAGCTCTTATAAATTTGAGTAATTAGACCTTTGTCAGAGGTCCTTGTAATGAATATTGTTTCCCAATTTGTTGCTTCCCCTCCAATCTTGAATGCATTTGTTTTGTTTCTACAAAAACTTTTTAATTTGATGTAATCAAAATTTTTGATTTTACATTTGGTGATTTTTTTCTAGCTCTTTCTGGGTTTTAAAGTCTTTCCTTTCCCAAAGATCTGACAAGTATACTATTCTGTGTTCACCTAATCTGCCTATAGTTTCCTTCCCTACATTCAGGTCATTCACCCATTCTGAGTCCATCTTGCTGTAGGGTGTGAGATGTTGATCCAAACCTAATCTCTCCAATACTGTCCTCCAACTTTCCCAGAAGTCTTCATCAAATAGTGGGTTTTGGGCCACAAAACTGGGATCTTTGGGCTTATCATAGACTGTCTTGCTGAGGTCATTTACCCCCAGTCCATTCCACTGATCCTCCCCTCTGTCTCTTAGCCAGTACCAAACTGCCTTGATGACCACCGCTTTACAGTACATTTCGAGACCTGGGACTGCAAGTCCTCCTTCCTTTGAATTTTTTTTTATGATTTCTCTGAATATCCTTGATCCTTTTGTTATTCTAATTGAGCACTGTTATGGTTTTTTCTAATTCAGTAAAAAAAGTTTTTTTGTAGTTCAATGGGTATGGCACTAAATAAGTAAATTAATGTGGGCAGGATTGTCATTTTTATTGTTAGCTCATCTTACCCATGAGCAATCAATGTTTCTCCAATTATTTAGGTCTAGTTTTAATTGTGTGGAGAATGTTTTGTGGTTGTGTTCATATAGTTCCTGTGTTTGTCTCAGCAGATAGATTCCTAAGTATTTTGTATTGTCTAGGGTGATTTTAAATGGAATTTCTCTTTCTAATTCTTGCTCTTGATCTGTGTTGAAAATATATAGAAATGCTAATGACTTATGTGGGTTTATTTTGTATCCTGCAACTTTCCTAAAGTTATTATTTCGACTAGCCTTTTGGTTGATTCTCTAGGATTCTTTAAGTAAACCATCATATCATCCACAAAGAGTGATAACTTGATCTCCTCATTGCCAATTCTAATACCTTCAATTTCTTTTTCTTCTCTAATTGCTACTGCTAGTGTTTCTAGTACAATGTCGAATAGTAGAGGTGATAATGGACATCCTTGTTTCACTCCTGATCTCATTGGGAAGGCTTCTAGTTTATCCCCATTGCAGATGATGTTTGCTGATGGTTTTAGATATATACTGTTTATTATTTTTAGGAAAGGCCCTTCTATTACTATACTTTCTAGTGTTTTCATTAAGAATGGGTGTTGCATTTTATCAAAGGCGTTTTCTGCATCTATTGAGATAATCATGTGATTTTTGTTAGTTTGCTTGTTGATATGGTCAATTATGTGGATGGTTTTCCTAATATTGAACCATCCTTGCATTCCTGGTATGAATCCTACCTTGTCATAGTGAATAACCCTTGTGATGACTTGCTGGAGTCTTTTTGCTAGTATCCTATTTAAGATTTTTGCATCTATATTCATTAGGCAGATTGGTCTGTATTTTTCTTTCTCTGTTTTTGACCTGCCTTGTTTTGGGATCAGTACCATATTTTTGTCATAAAATGAATTTGGTAGAACTCCTTCTTTGCTTATTCTGTCAAATAATTTGTATAATATTGGGGTTAGTTGTTCTCTGAATGTTTGATAGAATTCACTGGTGAATCCATCAGGCCCTGGGGATTTTTTCTTAGGGAGTTCTTTGATGACTTGTTAAATTTCTTTTTCTGATATGGAGTTGTTTAGGTAATCTATTTCTTCCTCTGTTAGCCTAGGAAATTTATATTTTTGTAAGTAATCATCCATATCACCTAGATTGCCGTATTTGTTGCCATATAATTGGGCATAGTAGTTTTTAATGATTTCCTTAATTTCCTCTTCATTAGATGTAAAATTTCCCTTTTCATCTTGAATACTGTCAATTTGGCTCTCTTCTTTCCTTTTTTAATTAGACTGACCAGTATTTTGTCTATTTTGTTTGTTTTTTCAAAGTATCAGTTTCTAGTCTTATTTATTAAATCAATAGTTCTTTGGCTTTCAATTTTATTAATTTCTGCTTTGATTTTTAGGATCTCTAATTTAGTCTTCATCTGATGATTTTTAATTTGTTCACTTTCTAGTTTTTTAATTTGCATGCCTAATTCATTGACCTCTGTTCTTCCTTATTTGTTAATATATGAACTGAAGGATATAAATTTCCCCCTGAGTATTGCTTTGGCTGCATCCCATAGGTTTTGAAAGGATGTATCATCATTGTCATTTTCTTCAATGAAATTATTAATTGTTTCTATGATTTGTTCTTTGACTAACCGATTTTGGAGAATTGTATTGTTTAATTTCCAATTAATTTTTGATTTGGCTCTCCATGTACTCTTACTAATTATTATTTTCATTGCATTGTGATCTTAGAAGGTTGCATATATTATTTCTGCTCTTTTGCACTTGTTTGCAATGATTTTATTCCCTAATTCATGGTCAATCTTTGTGAATGTACCTTGTGCTGCTGAAAAGAAGGTATATTCCTTTTTGTCCCTATTTATTTTTCTCCACGTATCTACTAACTCTAATTTTTCTAAGATTTAATTCACTTCTTTTACCTCTTTCTTATTTATTTTTTGGTTTGATTTCTCTAGTTTGGATAGAGGAAGGTTCAGGTCTCCCACTAGTATAGTTTTCCTATCTATTTCATCCTTGAACTCCACTAGCTTCTCCTTTAGAAATATGGATGCTAGGCCATTTGGTGCGTACATGTTGAGTACGCACCAAAATATTTTCTCATTGTTTATACTGCCTTTTATCAGGATGTAATTACCTTCCCTATCTCTTTTAACTAGATTTATTTTTACTTTGGCTTTGTCAGATATCATGATTGCAACTCCTGATTTCTTTTTATCAGCTGAGTGTCCAATAGATTTCGCTCCATCCTCTTATTCTCAGCATATGGGTATCTACCTTCTTCATTGGTGTTTCTTACAGACAGCATATGGTAGGATTTTGGATCCTAATCCACTCTGCTATTCACTTGTGTTTTATGGGTGAATTAATTCCATTCACATTCAGAGTTATGATTACTAGCTGTGTATTTCCCAGCATTTTGATTTCTACTCCTAGTCCTGCCTTTTGTTCTTTCACTATTTCCTTCTACACCAATGTTTGTTTTTAATCAGTCCCCCTAGTTCCCTCCCTTATTTTACTTCCATTTCTACCCCTCTCCCTTCTTATTGCCCCCCTTATTTTCCCCTGAGGTCTTTTTAAAATTGCCCCCAACCCTCTACCTCCCTTGTACTGCTTCCCTCCCCACCAGTCCATTTGTTACCCTTCTACTCCCTTATAGGGCGCAAATCTATTCTCTGCCCCAATGGATTGGATTTTTCTTCCCTCTTTGGGTCAATTTCAATGCATGTAAGAGTTGAGTATTTCCTGTCTCCAACCTCTTTACCCTTCCAGTGTATTGATGTTCTCTCCCCTCTTGTCATGAGCTTCTTTGTGACATAAAAATTTACCCCATTTTGTTTCTTTTCCCATTTCTTTTAGTATTAACCTCTTTTTTAAGCTCTTGTTTTATATATATATTATATTTATGTATATTTGTATTTATGCATACATATATCTATATACCTATTGATGTCTTGTCCTTTCATCCTATACAGTATGTCACTATTCCCTCTAGGTGTAATTCTTCTAGCTGCCCATGTGATAACAACAGTTTTTAAGAGTTACCAATGACCTCTTTTCTTATAGGGATACACATCATTTTAACTTATTGAGTCTCTTTAAAAAAGTTTTTTTTTGTTTGGTTTGATTTTTCTTTTTCCCGTCTTTTTTAATTACCTTTTGATGGTTCTCTTGAGTTCTGTGCTTGGACAACAAATTTTCTGTTCAGGTCTGGTCTTTTCTTTACAAATTCTTAGAATTCTTCTATTTTGTTGAATGACCATACTTTCCTCTGTAAGAATATAGTCAGTTTTGCTGGGTAGTTGATTCTTGGTTGTAGACCTAGTTCTCTTGTGGACATGACTCTATTTAACTTAACAAAAATTCAATAAATACCTACTTTGTCTATGGCCTGGTATTGTTCAATTCTTTCTGTCATGTCTAACTCTCTATGATTCCATTTGGAGGGTTTTTTTTTTTGGCAAAAATATAGAAATGGGTTGTCATTTGCTTTTCTAGCTCATTTTTCAGATGAGGAAACCAAGGCAAACAGGGTTAAGTGACTTGCTCAAACTCACACAGTTAATAAGTATGTGAATCTAGATTTGAACTTAGGAAAATATTTCCCTGACTTCAAGCCTGGCACTCTATCCAATGTTCTACCTAGCTACCCCCTGTAGGCAATGGAAATATAAAGACAAGAAAATGAAAAAGATCTTTCCTTGAAGCTCATATTCTACTTTCGGAATAAGTGAATAAAACATGTATAAAAGTATATAAAGATAAAATATATACAAAATAATATGAAGTATTTATAAAAGGAAGAGAATATTAGTGATCAGAGTTAGGGTTGGCAACTGGAAAGGGGAGGTGCTCTCTAAGCTAGGCTTTGAACAAAATTATGATTCTATAAGGTGGGAGTAAGGAGAGAATGCATTCAAAATTTTGATCACCACTGTGTAAAGGAATGGAGAATCTAGGGAGAAAAAAAATGAGGTTACCTGTTAAAAAAAGGTTATACAGTTGGATCTGAGAACAAAAAGAATGAATTTGAGGCCAAATAAAGTATGGGTTTACCATGCTACTCATTATAGGCTCATAAGTGCTTTTTGTTTTTAAGCTGGGAATATTGCCCATTTAGTCATTGTTCTAAAGTATACTTGATCTAGAGCAACATTTATAATGTGACCTGGAATAATCATCATATTCAGAAATATGAAAACTAGAGGAGTAGGTATAAAAGAATACAACTTCTAACTACCCATCATCAAATTGATTGAAATTTTGCTAGTGTATTTGTTTCAAAATACACAAAATTCAAAATATAGTTTCTTGGAAAATGGGTTCAAAAATAACTTTACAAAAACAAGATGGAAGAAACAGAACTATAGCACAATTTGACTGAAAAAATGTAAATAGGGAGCAGGGAGGATGGGGAAGACTGCAAGCTTGTAGTATGGAATAATAGTAGTGGTGGTGGTGGTGGTCGTTGTAGTAGTAGAGGTTGTAGTAGGAGATAATAATAATGAGTTACCTCATTTGATTCTCACAATAACCCTGATAGATAGATATTGTCATTATCCTAAGTTTACATAAGAGGAAAACTGAGGCAGACAGGGTTCAAAGAATGTTGACTATACATCCAGTGTTCTATCCACAACAATATCTCATTTTCTTGATATGAAATCAGGGCAACTTGAACTTGGATGCTGTCTTATACTGGGTTCTGAATGTAGCATGACAAAACAATTGCAAGTCAGGAGGGCAATCTCATAAAGAGACATACATACTGTGAAGAGCATGGGTAGCCAGGTTTACCCCACGTTCCATAGAAGAGAACTCTTCAGGCTTGGAAAAGTGCACCCTCTGCTCCAGGAACAGAGAAGAACTGCAATGGATAGATAAGGTTATGGGGAAAAAAAGTAAAAAAGTGAGCAAAAGACAACAAAACAAAACAAACAAACCCTGATCTTAGAAAATTATTTTAGTGACAGGGATGACCAAAATACAAAGTTGGAAGAGGTCAACAATGTCAAAAAGGAAACACGTAAAACTGCAAAGGAAGGGATGAAAAGATGTCAAGTTTCAAAAGAACTGGAAAACTTTAAAAGAACATAAAAATAGAATACTAAGACAATTGACCAAGAAACTCAACAGTTGAGAAAACAATCATTGATGAAAATGATAAAAAAACACAATTCTCTAAAAACTGGAAGATGCCAAAAGGAAAGTGAGGTACAGAAATACTTTGAAGGAAACAAATGCTCAAGGAAAAGAATGGATCAAATGGAAATGGAGGTAAAAAAATGAAGGAAACATCTAATTAAAGAGTCTGATTGGTTAAATGGAAAAGGAAACACAAAAATTCAAGGAAGAAAATAACTCTTTAAAAATCAGAATTGGACATGAGGAAAAAACAAAACAAAAAAATGACAAAATAAAATAAAAATATCTTACTAGAAAAATGACCAACCTACAAATTAGATCAAGGAGAGATAATCTAAAAATGTTGGAATACTTGAAAGTCACAATCACAATAAAAGCCTGGACACTATATTTTAAGAAATCATCAGGAAAACTTGACCTGATATTCTCAAACAAGAGGGAAAATGGAAATTAAGAGAATCTGCTAAGAACCTCCTGAAAGAGATCCCATAATAAAATATTCCTGGACTATTGAAGCCAAATCTTATGCTAAGGAAAAAAAAAAAGTACTACACGCTTCCAGAAGGAAATGATTTAAATATTGAGGAGCTACACTCAGGATTTTACATGTGACCTAGAAACTTCTACATTAAAAGAACCAGAATGCATGGAATATGATATTCTGGAAGGCAAAGGACATAGGATTACAACCTAGAAATACAGAGCAAAACTGAGCATAATCCTACATGGGGGAGTAGATATGTTTAATGAAATAAGGGAATTCCAGAATTTTCTAAAAAAAGCAGAGCTGAAAAGAAAATTCACTGAGAAAATCTGACACTCAAGAGGATCATTAAAAGTAAAGTGAAAATGTAAGGGTTTTTATAAGGTTGAATTATGTGTATTCATACATAAGAAGGTGATAATTAAAATTATATATCTATGATACTTGAAAAAGGTAAGGTATGTGAAGTATTGCAAGATACCTAAAGTACTTAAGATACTTAATTTTATTTAGACCAATGGAATGGAATATACATAGAAAGAAGGAAGGAAGCTACATAAGATGCGCTGATATCACATAGGGAGAAGAGGATAGGATAAATAAAAGGGGAGTAAACTACCTTTTATTATGAGGCACGCATAATTGGCAAATACATGGAGGAGAAGAGGAGGGGTGGCTCTTCTTGAACCTTACTATCATTGGAACTAGTTCATATTGGGCATAAAACACACTGAGCCACAGAAATTTACCTTACACTATAGGGGAGTAGGAGGAAAAGAATATAAGGGAAGGGGGGTGGAGATAGGCAAAAAAGAAGGTGCTGAAGGAGTCAATAACCAAAAATAAAACATCTATGAAGAGGGAAAGGCTAAAAGGAGAGAGAAAACTAAACAGAGGGAAAATAAAAGCAAAGCGAAACACACAATTAGTAATCATAATTGTGAATGTGAATAGAATGAACTCACCATAAAACAGAAAAGGATAGAAGAGTGGATTAAAAACCAGAATCCCACAACATGCTGTCTATAAGAAATACATTTAAAACAGGGAGACATACAGAGTAAAGGTAAAAGACTGGAGCAGAATCCAGTATACCTCAGCTAAAGTACAAAAAGAAAAAAAAAAGACTGGTAGCAATCATGATCCCAGAAAAAGCAAAAGTAAAAATTGATCTAATAAAAAAGATAAGGAAGGAAATTATACCATGATGAAAGGCACCATAGACAAGCAATATAATTATGGAACACATATGCATCAAATAGCACAGCATCCAGATTCCTAAAGGAAAACTACATTAACTGCAAGAGGAAATAGATAGTAAAATGTTACTAGTATTGGCCCTCAACCTTCCCCTCAAAGAAGTAAATAAATACAATAAAAATAAATAAAAAAAAAGTTAAGGAGGTAACTAGTACTTTAGAAAAATTAATGTGTTAGACCTCTATAGAAAACTGAATGAGAGTAAAAAGGAATGGACCTTTTTCTCAGCAGTACATAGCACCCCCATAAAAAACAACCACATAATAGGGCATAAAAGTCTTACACCCAACTGAAGAAAAGCAAAAGTATTAAATGCATACTTCTCAGTATGCATTTCAATGCAATAAAAGTTAAACTCAACAATGAAGAGCAGAAAAACTAAAAATTAATTGGAAACTAAATAATCTTATTCTATAGAACAAACCATAGAAATGATAAACAATTTAATTTAAAAATTACAATGAAGAGATAAATTATCAAAATATATGGGATGAAAAGTGGTACAAAGGGGGAAAATGTATATCTATAAATGCTTACATCAATAAAAATGAGAAAGAGCAGATCAATGAACTGGGCATGCAACTCGAAAAAAAATAAAAACCTAGAAGAAGAATAATTAAAAAATCCCCAATTAAATGTCAAATTAGAGATTCTGAAAATCAAGGAAGAGAGGAATACAATTGAAAGTAAGAAAACCATTGAAAAGGAGTTGATTTAAAAAGATAATATAGGTAACCATTGGTTAACTTGATTGAAAAAAAAAAGAAAACCAAATTACCAGTATAAAAAACAAAAGTCTATGTGACTAAGAAAGGTACAACATCCATACCCAATAAACTCTAGTGGTAGTGTCTTTAGGATAAAATGTCAACTAATTTTTTTTGAGTCCACAGTCCTTTGCCACCTGTCCTAAAATTTATTTTTCTAGCCTCATTGAGTTTTACCCTTTCCTCCTCCTATTCTACAATCCATACAAGAATGGCCTTCTCTGATCTTCATCCACAAAATAACATCTCTCTATCTTTTCATTATGTATCCCTTATGCCTACAATTCACTACCTACTTACCTCTAACTCAGAGATTCCGTCTTTTCCTTTAATGTGACCCTAAATCTTCTAGTGTCTTCTCTCTCAAATTATCACATATTTAACAATTTGGAGTGTATCTGCTTTTTAATTTTTGTTGGATTTATTTTAATATGTACTTGTGGTGTACCTCCATTAGAATATAAGCTGCATGCAATTAAAATGCTTTCCTTTTTTTCACTGGTATCACAAGACCCTAGCATAGTGTCTGGTGTTTAATAAATACATATTGGCTGATTGATAAGTTGAAAGAACTGAGAGAGTATGTTTAAAATGCTTCATGGATGAGAGCATACTTAAGGGGAGACATGATAGCTGTCTTCAAGTGTTTGAAGTGCTGTCATATGGAAGAGGAATTCAACTTGTTCTGCTTGTCCCTAGAAATAGGAACAATGAGTGGATGGTGCAAAGAGGTATATATGGACTCAATACAAAGGAAAGTTTCCTATGAATTAGAATATCTAAAAATGGAATTAAATCTCAGACAAGCTAGTGGGTTGCCTCATTGTCACTGGAGAATTTCAAGAAAAGGTATCAGGAATGTTTTTTGGACATATCATAGAGAGCTTTCTTTTCTGGACATTAGACCTAAAAGTTGCTTCTGACTCTGGGAATTCTTAGCTTCTTATTATATCCTCTTTAAGTTAGTTCAGCCCCGAAGCCCCTTTCCAACTCTACCATTTTTTGATTCCACAGTGTGGTATAAACACTAACTTCAGGATTAGAAGAGGCAGGCTCAAGATCCTGATTTAACACACTATCTGCTACTACTCAAAACATAAGTGTTTGGAGCCTCAAATTCCTTCTTTGCAAATGCAAACATAAATAGATTTACTCCCTACTTCAGAAGATAGTAATGTACAAAACAATAAAACTCATATTCTGGAATTCTTCACAGAAATGTTGACATAGATCAACATGAAACAAGACACCTAAATGGCCCTTTAAGAGATAAGCAATGTGAAAGTAAATAAATAAACAATTTAACATAGAATCAGCTAATTTGCTTTATATCCCAAAGGATACATAGGTACTACCTCAATTTGTCCTCATAACAAATCTGCGAAGTAACTACAGAAATTATTCTTCTTCCTATTTTACACAAGAGGAAACTGGAAGCTCAACACCATTAAACATTTGCTCAAGTTCATTGGTCTGGTAGGTGTTGATAGCAGGCATGAAAACAATTTTCTGGTTCAAAGTCTCTTGTTCTTCCCATTATGCCAATGAAAGGGTAAGTATCATTATCTCTAATTTACAAAAAAAGGAAAACAGGGGGTCCAAGTGAAGTTAATTGATTTTCTCAGGGTCCTCCATCATTCAAATCCAGGTCTTTGGACCTTATATCTTGCCCATGACAAGTGAGGAAGGAAAAGACTATCCAGCTCATCCTCCCCTCCCTGCATTCCTCTCCCAGGAATGATTTCATCTGATTTGCTACACTCTGTAGAAGAAATAAAACATATCCTGTTGGATACTATGTAGTCAGTTGGATATGTAGTCAGTTCTTACTTCTCCTTGAATCCACTCACTTCTTCAAACAAACACGCAGTGTGTTAAAAGTGTACTTTATAACTCACTCATTTTCCTCTGAGTGCCATCATTACTGGACAATTTCTTGGAAAGTGCTTCCAAAAAAGACATTACCCCCTCACTAATAGGGATCTGCCCATCAACAGCCAAAATCCCAGGCTAGTTATTTAGCAGCGCCATAAACATACACGGAGTGTGAACTTTGTTGGAGTCTGGCTGTTCTTATTCCCTAAAGTAAGCACAGTACACATGTTTTCATAGTCCGTTATTCATAGATTTTCTTTTTAGAAAAGAATGGCTAATAATTCTGCCTTTCCAGAAAAAAATTTTCTTCTGTCTAATCCTAGACAGAGCAGGCATCTTACCCCAAAATCTTCCCTCTTCCCTCTTGGCTCGTAACTCCTATCGCTATTGTCATAATAGCTAGCATTTACAATTCAATTTAAGACCTCCAAAGTTCTTTATATATGTTATATCATTTGATTATCACAGTAACCCTATAAGGTAGATGTTATTGTTGTTTCAATTTTATAGATGTAGAAATAGAGGCTAAAGGAAGCTAAGCGCCTTGCCCAGGAAAACGTATCTAAGCTTCTGAGGATGTTTTCCAATGCAGGTCTTCCTGACTCTAAGTCCAGCAGTCTCTTTACTGTGTTACCTAGATACTTAATTATAATAATAATCACATTTTAAAAAATTCATTTAAATTTATTTTTTATTTACATTTTAAAAAATTTATTTAAATTTAACTTAAGTTTTAGACCTTAAAAAAACAGCAAAAATCATAAGATTATCTCAACAGATACAGAAAAAGCTTTTGACACAATACAACACTCATTTCTATTAAAATCACTAGAAAGCATAGGAATAAATGAGGCTTTCCTTAAAATGATCAGTAGTACCTAAAACCATCAGCAAGCATTATGTGTAATCAGGACAAATTAGAAGTTTCCCCACTATTATCAGAGGTGATGCAAGGATGCCCATTATTACCACAATCATTCAATACTGTACTAGAAATTCTAGCTATACCAGTAAGAAAAGAAAAAGAAATTAAAGAAAATAGAATAGGCAAAGAGGAAACTAAAAATTTTGCAGACTGCATGATGATATAGTTAGAGAATCCTAGAGGATCAACTATATAACTAGTTGAAATATTGTCAAATTCCATAAAGTTTCAGGATATAAAAATAAAACCACAAAGGTTATCAGCATTTCTCTATATTAACAATAAAATACAGCAGGAAGAGAGAGAAATTCCATTAAAAATAACTGGAGACAAAATACTTGGGAATCTACCTGCCAAGACAAACTCAAGGGCTATATGAATACAGTTCAAAACACTTTTCAAACTAATAAAGTCAGATATTAACAGTTGGAAAAATATTAAAAACTTTTCAAACAAATAAAGTCAGATATTAACGATTGGAAAAATATTAATTGCTCGTGGGTAGGTTGAGTCAATATAATAAATTATATAATTCTACCTAAATTAATTTATTTATTCAGCCAATTACCAAAATATTTTATGGAGCTAATAAAAATAATAACAAAATTTACTGGCAAGAATGAAAGGTCAAGAATATCAAGCGAGTCAATAAAAAAATGTAAAAGATGGTGGTTTAGACTCTCCCAGATCTCAAACTGTATTATGAAGTGATCATATCATCAAAACAACCTAGAACTGGCTAAGATATAGAGTGGTGGATCAATGGAACAGATTGGGTATGTATTCTACAGAGTAATATGATGACCATTTTAATCTAATGTTAGATAAACATAAAGATACAAACATTGGGGAGAAGTACTAATTTGCTGAGAAAAACTACTGAGAAAACTAAAAAGCAGTTTGGCAGAAACTAGGTATAGACCAACATCTCACATTATGTACCAAGACAGGATAAATATGGGTATATGATTTAGATATAAAGAATGAAATCTTAAGCAAATTAGAGTAGCATGGAATATTTTATCTGTCAGAGCTATGGAAAAAGGAATAATTTCTGAACAAATGAGAGAGAATGCATTACTCAATGTAATATAATTTTGATTGCATTACATTTAATAGTTTTTGCACAGCTGTTTGTTGTATGTCTTCTACTTTTCTATTTATTAGCCAGTACCAGGTAGTTTTGATAATTACTACTTTTATAATATAGTTCAAAATCTGTTAATGCTAAAATTCATTTTCATTTTTAATGAATTATTTTTTATTTTTAATGAATTATTTTTATATTATTGACCATTTGTTTTTTAAATGAATTTTGCTATTTTTTCCAATTTAATTTTTTTTTTTGCTAATTTAATTGTAATGGCATTGAATAAATAGTTTAGGGAGGATTGATGTTTTAATCATGTTGACTGCCTACTCATGAAAAATTAATATTTCTTCAATTATTTAAATCTGAATTCATCTCTATAGAAAGTATTTTATAATTATGTTCATGTAACTCATAGCTTTGTTTTGGTAGATATCCTCCAAGGGTATTTTGTTCATCTCTGGTTAGTTTAAATGGGTTATCTCTTACTATCTCTTCTAACGGGACATTCTTGGTGATATATAGAAATATTGATAATTAATGTGGATTCATTTTGTATACTTACAAGTAACTGTAAAAAAAGTAACTATGTTTGACAAAAGTAAATATTCAAATTTTGGGAACAGGAATTCACTATTTGGTGAAATTTGGAAAACCTGGAAACAATTTTGCAGAAACTAGATATAGACCATATCTTACACCACTTATGAAGATTAAAATGATTAAAAGACCTAGACATAAAGGAAGATATCACAAGTAAATTATAAGAACAGGGAACATATTACCTATTGAATTTACGAATAATCAAGAGTTAGAAAGCATTGTGAGATGCAAAATGGATAATTTCAAATATATTAAATTTAATTTTTTTTTACAAATACCACTATGTGTAGCCACGTTGGGAAATAAAGAAGAAATTTGCAGAAAAAAGAAAAAAATGTTATAGACATTTTCTTAGAAAGAAGTCTCATATCTAAAATATAGATAACTTTGTTAACTATATAAGAATATGAGCCATTCTACAATTGATAAATGATCAAATGATATGAACAGAGAGATTTTAGTTGGAGAAATCAATGCTATAAATAACTATATGAAAAAATATTCTAAATCATTATTGATTAGAGGAATGCAAATCTAAACGACCATGAGATATCATTTCACTTCTATCATGCTAAAATGATAAAAACAAAAAAATAACAAATATTAAATAGGATGTGAAAAAATGGGGAAACTAATGGTGAGACTATGAATCAATTCAACCATTTTGGAGAACAATCTGGAATTATGCTCAGAGTTGTAAAATTATGTATACCTTTTGACTCACTACTATTTAGTTTATTTCCTAAGGTGACTAGAGAAAAAGGAAAGGACCTCTATTTTCTAAAATATTTATTGCAGCTCTCTTTGTGGTAGCAAAGAACTGACAAAGGAAGGGATGCTTATCATTTGGGGAGTGACGAAACAAGTTGAGGCATATGACTGTGACGGAATACCATTGCACTATAAGAAATTATGGAGAGGTTAATATTGGAAAAAAAATCATGGAAGGATCTACATGAAATTATGAAGAACAAAATGAAGAGAACCAAGAGAACATTACATACAACAATAGAAATATAGTTTGACAAATGACTTGTGTATGTATACCTCCAAAGAAAGAATAAATAAAAATGTTTTTATATATGCATATATCTTCTTTTCAAATGATGTTTTTAATGTGTAGACAGGAGGCAGGGAGGGAGTTAATTGGGTATCTTAATGTAACAAAAATTGATTAGTTTTTAAAATTTGAAAAAACAATTCAGCCAAAATTAGAAAGAAAGAAATCAAAACTATATATATGTACACATATATATAGTCATATGAAAAAGTGCCCTAAATTAATAATTTTAGAGAAAGGAAAATCAAAACTACTTTGGAATACCATTTTACACATATCAGAATGGCTAGTATGACAGAAAAGGAATATGACAGATGTTGGAGATGATGTGGTAAAATTGAAATGTTGGTGTAATTGGGAACTGATTCAACCATTTTGGAGAGAAAATTTGAATTATGCCTAAAAGAGCTATAAAACTGTAAAAAACTATAAAAATCCTTTGACCAAGCAATACCACTATCCCAAAGTGATTAAAATTAAAAAAAATAGAAAAGGACTTATCTGTATAAAATTATTCATAGGAGTTCTTTTTTATGCTGATGAAAAATTGGACATTGAGAACATCTCTGGAAATTGGGGAATGATTGAACAAATTCTGGAATATGATTATGATGTAATCTTATTATACTATGAAAAATGACAAGTGAAATTCTTTCAAAAACCCTGGGAAGACTTGTATGAACTGATGCAGAGTGAAATGAGCAGAACCAAGAGAACATTGTATATAGTGCTTGAAAAATGGTTTATGTGATCTTTTGCACATTCTCATTAGTACTTTACCACATGTTTATATGAGGGACTTCATTACTCTTATATTGCATATTAAGAAACTGAAAAACATAGGCATAAATGACACAACCATATACTATGTAAACATCTGAGTGAAAATTCATATCTCTTCCTTCTTGACTCTAGATCCAGTGCGCCATCTGCAATACACCATGACATTCACAAGTAAGGATTTTGAGTAGCTTCTGTGATGTGAAAACTTTTAGCAAATCCTGTCATCTCAAAAGCCAGAAAAACCAGAATCCTTAACAGAGTTCCCTTTTCCTCTGACAAAGGTGCCATTGAGAAAAGGAAATGGATTAGAAATTGCTGTCAAGAAGGAAACTCATGGCTGACTTTGTGACATACATTTTCTATGTCCCACACATCAAGCAATTTGCCCAATACATAAGACCTGGGCAGATAAGAATGCTCAGGATACAGAAAAAAAAATCTAAAGAAATCACAAAGTAAGGAAAATACAGCACTAGGATTTGGGAAACTTTAGGGCAGTATCTAGATTTAGCCTTGGCTTCTTGAAAGATCTCAAATAAGTTACTTTACTTCTCTGAGACAGTTTCATCTTTTTAAAATAAATGAGGATGGGGGGCAGTTGGGTGGCTCAGTGGATTGAGAGTCAAGCCTATCTAGAGATGGGAGGTCCTAGGTTCAAATCTGTCCTCAGACACTTCCCAGCTGTGTGACCCTGGGCAAGTCACTTGACCCCCATTGCCTAGCCCTTACCACTCTTCTGCCTTGCAGCCAATACAAATTATTGACTCTAAGACGGAAGGTAAGGGTTTAAAAAAATAAAATAAAATAAATGAGGATGTATGAGATGTTCTCAATTTTTCTTCCCTTTGTAGTAGTATTCTAGAGCACAGAGAGGAAAAAAAAATACCCAGAAACACTGGAAATACTGATCCAGTGTTAGGAATTCCAATGTGCATTCTCTCTCCATCCTCCAAAATAAAATATGAATAACAGAGAAATAGGTCTTGACCAATGACACATGTAAAACCCAGTGGAAAGAACATGATTTTTGTAATCCTGGAAAAATACTCTAAATCAATTATATAAAATTTAAAAAATTTTCAAATATATTAGTGCTCTAAATCCAGAATATGATGAGGCTATACATAGACAACCAAAGTGATGGCATTGATTTTCTCTGATTTTATGTGTTCTATATGGATGCTAACCCCATCTGCTATTGACCAGGGACCTTCTTCGGGGCTATACACCAAAGCTGCCGATTTAATCCATATATTACCTGCCCTCCCTTCCTTAGTGTCCTAACATCATAAACCTGGAGTTTTCTCCTCATATCTTTTACACCACTACAAATTCTGGCTCAAATGGGTCAGAATATGGGTTTAGTGTTAATATAGGCTGTTTATATGTCCTTGATATCTCTACATTTTCATTTTGATTGATTTTTCCTCTACACTTCTGAACTTTCTCTCTTGGAGATAAATCAGGCTTCTCACTGACCACTTGATCTTAAAGAAAATACTTAGCATTTGATCTTAAGAGAAAATTGGATCCGTGATATGACTATTTCTAGTTAATATCAGGTAGTCAAAACTTTTAAGTATCTGCTTTCCTTCAAGTTTAGCCATTACACTTGATTTTGGAAGATGCATTTCCCAAACCTTTCTTGTTTAAATTCCTTGCCTAAGACTGTAAATCCTAATTTACAATTAACAGTATTAGACTACTGAGTTAATAGTATAAATACAACTTTTAAGACATGGAGAGAAGGGGGGAAAGGCCAAAATGGAATTGAAAAATGCTAACTTTGTTACAACATGAGGGAAAGCTATTGCCCTTTCCTTGATGTCCAAATCAAGGCAAAGAAAATTTGGGGATTTTATGGGGGAGGGAAGGTACAATATTTGAATAGAAAAAGATCTAGTGAAAACTCTTATCAATATTTAACCTAGATGGGGGAAAACAACTTAGACAAGTTAGGAGTCAGGCACAATATCTGTCTTTAAGGATTTAAAGAGCTGTTTTGTGGAAAAGGCATTAGACTTGTTCTTTGGTGCATCAGGAGCAAAGGACAGAATTTGAAGAAAAAGTAAATTTTGCTTCTGTCAGGAAAAAAAAAATTGCCAACTCATTGAGTTCCACTAAAATGAAATGGCCTTTTTTTTTTTAAACTTTTACCTTCTAACTTAGAACTGATACTTAGTATTGGTTCCAAGGCTAAGGCATGGCAATTGGGGTTAAGTGTCACATAGCTAAGAAGTATCTGAGGCCAAATTTGAAACCAGGACCTACACTTGGCTCAATCCACTGAACCACCTAGCTGTTTCTTGGCCTTCCTCCTGAGAGAGAAAATGCAAATATCATTATGGCCATTTTACAGAAGAGGAAAATGAACCTCAGAGAGGTTAAGTAACTCACTCTAGAAGCCCTGGGTGTGAATTCAATCAATCAGTCAATCTATAAATATTTATTAAGTGCTATTTATATTTACTATGTACTAAATGGAGACACAAAAAGACAAAAGTCCTTGTCCTCTAAGAGATTACAATCTAATAGAAAAAGACAATATTCAAACAAACATATACAAACCAGATTTTTCTTTAATATATCTGAGTTGCATGATGTGGTGGAAACAAAAAAAATTGCAAAACTTGATCCCCTGATTTCATGTGTCCACATAATATGAGGTGCATGAACTTTTTAATGTACATATGTATATTTTACTAAATTTCCCAACATAGTTTAATAAAATTAATATTAATACTTTTCAAATAATTGCTTTTTTATAATCTTCTGCACTTTAAAAAGATACTATCTTGAGACAGGATCCATAGGCTTAATCAGACTGCCAGAGTAGTTCTTGATGCAAAATATAAGCAAATCTTGTTTAGCCCCATTATAGGACACCTTTACAGTGAGGTCCTTCTTAGATCAAAGTTCCCTACCCACTGGTTTGTGGTGATTCTTTTTTTTGGGGGGGGGAACAAAATATTTACTAGCAAGGAATCTTATTACTTAAAAAAGCATATAAACAAAAACTGACAGCTCCTTCTCTTCTTCCTCTTCCCTACATCTTTCTCTTCTAGTCTCCCAGATTCATTCTTCTCCCAGCTCTCAACCTCTCAGCTCCAAATTACCCAGAGCCAACAAGAAGCATAAATCATTCACTGGCAGAGTGGCTTAATAACGTACCCATTTGTGACTTGTGTATTTGCATTTGGAAAATCCTATCTTAAAGAACCTACAATGGCTTCTATTTTTACCCATTCCCTACACAATAGGAATCTGACAACGTATATATTCCAGGGCTTATCAACAAGCTGTGTTATTTATACACATACTCACACACAAATATAGACCTATAGATTGAGACTGAGATCTATAGATCTATTTCTATATATCTGTGAGTATTTGTTTGTTTATTTATTTTCAGGGAGACCCTCTCCATCCTGCAAGATGCCAGGACTCCATATCACAAAACTAAGCAGAATTCACTAAGTCACAATGTGAAAATAATGAAAGATCGATGACGCTGGAGGGGAAAAAGAAAAAAAAACCCAACAACTTTTGAAACGATTGATTTTCCTTTTTGTAGCTACTGTTGTATCTCCTTCCTCTTGCCAGGCATATTGATATTGTGTGTGACTAACTGAGAACCGGGACAGGAGGAAGAAAGCGATGCATTACCTTCCTGAATGGGAACATGGTGACAATTGTGACAGCCTTTTCAACCCCTTAATCCCAGAGAGCCATCGAACAGCTGCTTTTTTTTCTCCTTGTGATGGCAAAGAATTGAGAGTTAGAAAGTAAAAAAAAGAGAGAGAGACTTGTGAAAGAACAGTGGAGTCTCCTCCTTTTCTTTTATTTGGTTGCTCCTTACTTAATATTAGGGGTATCAGTGCATTTCGACTGAGTAGCATTATTATGGACCATTTTTTTTCCTGAAAAGTGCTTCCTAAGCAACATTACATCCTGACAAAGCTTGCCAGTGAAAGTGGTCTTGTAGCCCACTCTAAAAAGGTGTTGAAAACTGGTTAGATGACAATACAAACTTTCATCACATATTTTCTTTCTACTATAATTTAAGAATCAATCCTTTTCATTAGAATGCAAACTTAGAATATGCATTCTAAATAGAACTGCCTGCCATTCATTAATATTACTAATGATGCTGGGTTTTTTGTTTGTTTTTTGTTCCTTTTTTTTCACCCTGAAGTGAGAGTTTGGAGATATACTCTGGGCTAGAACTTGGAAACAAAAATTGATGTGGATCTGGGGTGCACATTGTCTTGTCAATTTTATGTAAATCTGTGCTAAATGCTTATTTTTGTCCTTGATTTCCATAAACGGTCGACACACTTTGACAACCTTCTTCCACATTTCTCACCGTCTGCCTGGGAGGCTGATGAATAAAATGATAGTGACTACAGGAACAAAAGGATGCTGATGACACATGATGGAGGACTTGATGAAAACTTGTGATCTGATCAGAAGGCATGGAGGAAGATGGAGGGTGAGAGAACTATGCCTATACATGGCACAAGGAGATGGTTCAAAAAGTCTATGGGGAAACAAAGATGATTTCTGTATCTTCTGGAAGAGAAAAGAATGCTCACACTTTGAGGAAGTAGCCCGGATTAGTAAAAGATTGTGGGATTTGAAATTAGAAGACCTATGTTCAAAAGCCAGCTATCTTATCTAGTATCTGTGCAATTTTCAGCAAGCCACTAAACGTCTCTGGGCTTTATTTATAAAAATAAAAATAAGCATTATGTAGGGCTTACCTCACAACACTGGAAGATGTAAGGGGAATATGATGATCCCCATTTCACAGATGAGGAAACAGACTGAATGGTGAAGTAACTAGATCAGAACCTAGCTCTTAGGTATATAAAGTAGAATTCAAATTCAAAATGCCCTTTCTAAAGTACTTTCCATTCATAAGTCTTATATCTTAGATAAAAATTTCAGATAGTTTAGGTAGGAAATATTTTAGTTTGCATTAGGACTTTTTGTGGTAGCAAAGAAGTAGAAAAAAGGTAAGCGCCCATTGATTGGAAAATGGTGAAAAATTTACATCAGCGCCACGGAATGTCAACGTGCTGTTAGAAATGACAAAGCTAAGAAATGAAGGGAAAAAAGTGAAACTTGATATGAATTTTCCCGGCATCAAGTAAGGAGAATCATGAAAACGACATAAATGATGAGTACAATAATGTAAGTGAAAAGGAACGGAAACTAAACTATACTAAAACAAATTTAAATGCTATGTAATTATTATCGATAATCTGGAAACAGAGAAGACGTGAAGAAATGCACCTCTCTTCTGGAGTTGGAGACGTGGGGAGCTATGGGTGCATATGTTGCATCATCAGCCTTCAGAGGGAGTAGCTGGCTAGGTTTCACTGTTTTTCTTGGTTGCAAGGGATGGGATAGAATAGATTCTGGAATACAAAATCCGTCTTATAAAACAACAACAACAAAGAGAATTCTAGAAAATATTTTTATACAGAAGATTAAGCATTAGGAGAGAAATGGGGCTAATTGAGGTATTTCATTATAACCGTATTTACCGATAAGCAATTCTAGTTACCTAGTTACAAATGGGTCAGTTTAAAAACCTTGTTAGTAGGGAATGTGATTATAGAGTTGTATCAGATGGCCTCTCTCAGCCTCATTTGGTTCATCTGTAAAATAATAGCTTTGCCTACCTGAAGGCAGAAGGCAGAAGGCTGGATCACTTCGAATCTCTTCAAGCTCTATAACCTTGTATCTGGGATTCCAGGATTCAGATTTAAGAGAAGATGTTTCTTGAGTGCACTGGTTGAGCAATGAGAGAAAAGTAGGCTCTGTGTGCCTATGGATGGATATATATGTATATATATATAATATTTATATTATGATAAATATAAGTTATATATTAAAATATACATATATGTTTACACATACACATGTGTATGTACATACATCGATGTATAATTCTCTACTTAAACCTATAAAAACATAAAATGTTATAAAATTATTATTGGTACTATTTGGTTATAAGTAAATTCATAGTACATATGATAGAGCAGAGATTAGTAACGCAGTTAAATGACTCAATAAACATTTATTAAGTCGCTTCTGTGTGCTAAACATTTATTAAGCAGCTCTCTATTGTGCCAAATTCCACAGATGGAAAGATGAAAATGGAGAACCTTTTACTCCTTAAGTCACTAGAGGCGCAGGGAAATTTGTCCCTTTTTGAAAATTTTGCCCAGTAGGTAAATCTCCTAAGCAAATATTTGTTAAGTAGTTATATAGCTCTTAGTTACAGACATCCAATGATATGACACTTCCTCTCATAGTAGGATATTCCATTCTTATACAGCCCTATTCATTATTTTTATATAATATATAATATAATAAATATATTTATTTTCATTAGATTGAAATTTAATTTCCAAACTTTGGTTTTGATTTTTCCTTCTGATGGAAAGCAAAAGCGGTATAGGTACTACCCCTTTGGCATGTGAAATTTGGTTGATGAAAGGGGCAAAGTATGAATATTGAGGACAAAATGAATTTTTGTATGAAGAAAACTACTAAATCCAATTTGTGAAGGTTGGATTAATGTACTGATACTTTCATAGGTGAACATTTTGGTTAAAAAAGCAAAATAAGGGGGCAGCTAGGTGGCTCAGTGGATTGAGAGCCAGACCTAGAGACGGGAGGTCCTAGGTTCAAATCTGGCCTCAGACACTTCCTAGCTGTGTGACCCTGGGCAAGTCACTTGACCCCCATTGCCCAGCCCTTACCACTCTTCTGCCTTGGAACCAATATACAATATTGACTCCAAGACAGAAGGTAAGGGGTTCAAAAAAAAGAAAAAGAAAAAAAGAAAAATAACTTTTCTTTAGAAAATAGTGATAAAATTCAAATATAAAGAAACAGTTTTTAGATAAACTGTGAGGGACACATCTAAAAAATGAGAGCAACTTTTTGAGGATAAAGAAATAACTAAAAAACACTACAGGGTACTGTGGACTCAGAGATTTAATTGAATGCAACTATTTTTAGAGTTTAGGTTAACTCTTACATCGTGAGAAAATCAAATAATTGTTTGGAAACTCTAGGGTGATTGACTATTGCTTTCAAAGTGTTAGTAATAATTCCAAGAGATAATGTTCTGGGTATTAAAATTAATTTATTAATTAGACTGGTCAATTTATAAGTTAATGATCAGTGATTCTCTTGGTAACCATTGATGCTCATACCGAGTCTTAAATCATTTAAATATAATTCATCCTTCCCTTAGACAGACTAAGACATCTTTAATTGGTGGATACCTAATGAGGAGATGAGCCAATATTTTTGCTGACGTAATTTGCCAGTGATCCCTTCATGATGGTGGAAGAAGTCACATGTCTGATCACAAAATTTTTATTATTCCTAGTTATTTAGCTGGAACAATTGAATTAGGTCTGGTTAAGTTTTATTTCTATAGTTCACTGTAAATGAGGAAATTAAGGTCAGTGCCATGCCTTCTCTGGACATGTTTGGCCCTAGTCAGTTCTGTTTACAGAGAAGGATGGAAGTTACATTCTCAATCTTAGTTATCCCAATTTTAGAAGATGCTCTTGGTCAAGAAATGCAAGGATATTTCTTGGCCTGTCATGGACAAAAGAATGAGGAAAGGGATTGGACTTAAAATGCAATGTTATACATTAATATTAGAAATCACATAAAACAGTATTAAGAATACTTTTTCTCAAAAGGAATATAAAAGTGGAGCTTATACTTATATAGGAAATTCATTCAGTCACTGAACATGGATTTGAGTCTTTGAGAGTTTTAAAGAAGTCAGCAGAAGACAAGTAGAAATAACTAATTTCAAGGAGCTGAATTACGATGTCAACAGGAAGCACTTAGTAGGATAGTAGCAGAATGAGCTGACAGGAAGCCTTTAGCTGCTTTGAGTTATTATTTTTAGGGAAAAGTCTGGAGCTCTTTGGAAAGTCTGGTTTCTAACCACTGTATCCAGTGCTATCATGATTTTGAAAGAATTGGGTGCTTTCAAAGATGTTGGCTAATCTCAATGGCCATTTATGATTCACTAGGGAGAAAGGAAGAAAGACAGTCTCTAATTTTTCTTTGGAGAAGATAGGTGGCATAGTGGATAGAGTGCTGGGCTTGGACTCAAGAACAGAAGTTCAAATTTGGTCTTAGACATTTACTAGCTACATTACACCAGGCAAGTCACTTAATCCATTTGCCCAAGTTTTCTCATTTGTAAACTGAACTGGAGAAGAAAATGGCAAACCACTTCACTATCCTTGCCAAGAAAACTTCAAATAGAGTCACAAAAGAGTTAGACACAACTGAAATTATTGAATAACAACTTCTACTTTGACATGGGATTGTTTACATTGCCCAGAGAAGTTCTTTGGCTTAGGGGAAATATTTGCTTCTTTATAATTTAGTAGATAAAACTAGGCTTAGAGTCAGGAAGACCAGAGTTCAAAACTGGCCTCAACCACTTAATTACTGCAGTTTGTTGTTGTTGTCTATAAAATCAACTGAAGAAGGAAATGGCAAGACACTCCAGTTTCTTTGCCAAGAAAACCCCAAATGCAGTCATGAAATCAGACACAACTGGAATGTTTGAACAACAACAAAAACAACTTAATAGTTTAATATCATTTTAGCACCCTGTTAATAAAATGAACTTATAACTATTTCATCAATTTGAAAGCAAAAGAAAAGCACTTTTTTAAAGCAAGAGGGTGATAAGGATAAGTAGGTGGATAGTCAGCAGAAGAATAGGTTTGAGAGCTTTCTCTCTGGGTAAGGTCTTATTCATATAATTAATAGATTGGAGTTGGGGAGACATTAGAGATTATTCAATAGTTAAGATTATTTTAATTTATTGACTTAGAATATGAGATATCGGAAAAATTTCTTCAGATGTCCACTTCTGAGAGCCACAATAGCAAAGTAAGGAAGAAATACTCTGAGATCACCCAAACTTACCTCCAAACAATCATACACACACACACACACACACACTGAATTCTTGAATGAAAGAACCCACAAAAGACAAGATGAAGCAATATTCTACCTGAGACAACATAGAATGGCAAAATTCTTTCAAATATGACAAGATCATTTAATAAGTTTGGGTTATTTTATTTTTGTGAAGAAGAACCCTATTGAGGATTAATGATTGTTGCTATATTTATATTTGTTTTTTGTTTTTAATTTTTTAAACTTTTGATCTTGCCATGATTTCAGTGGTATAAGTTAAAGGTGTCAAACTGTGGGTTTCTTGATTGCTACATGTTGAAATGTAATTGGGAAATGTTAAAGACTGTAAGGGATAAATTTTAGGGTTGAGACTGAATATATTATATTAGTGGTTGCCAGGGATTCAAATTCAATCCCAATGAAATATTCAAGTCAATATGGGATTTTATGGTCGTTTATTTACAATAGAAGGAAGAAATTAAGAAGAAGGAGAAGAGGGAAAGGGTAGAAGATATGCTCCGGCCTGGCCTAAGTCAGGGGGAGTTCAGAGGCCTCAGCCAAAGGGCCTTCCCAGAAGATTAAATCTAGTTTGGCTTCTAGCCACAAGACCTCCTCAGAGATGAGGGGCCTCCTCAAGGGGTAGTGACTTCAGAAGGTCACGGAAAAGGAGAGTCAGTCTTATCATTCACCAAGGTCAATTTGGGGAAACCACCTCACTTAAACCATGCTACAGAGCCCCCTATAAACTCCACTGCAAAAGTCCACCAAAGCCACAAGCATGCCAAACACTGCCAAAAACTCCCAATGACGCTGAGAGCAAGCTCACATGAAGTGTTGTGAAATATTTAGGCAGTGCTTTACATCACTTCCTGTGTCTCACATGTACCAATGGTGGCTTAAACTTGGCTTAGGACAACCCAGGAGGTCAGTCAGTTGTTTCTGATTTGTCATTTGCTAGCACATGCCAGTCATAGGCCATCCTCCTCAACACTTAATCCTTAAGTAAGGGTGTATACATTCCTGGTTGCTAGAATTCTAAAGACTAAGCAGGGTGGAATAAAATCTAAAATTCACAAAACACATAAAGACAATATAATATTAATTTATATAACAATGTATAACACAATAATGTTCATTTATGTTTTGTGTTCAATATTCTGCCCACACATTTCTATTTAAGTCTGACATCCCTGTTGTAGGGTTCTCCTTGTAAATAAATTCTCTCTAGCAATAGATTCTGGGAACTCTTCTGTGACTTATAGTCTCTAGTGCCATGGTCACAGAGCCAATGTGTGTAAAATCATAGGATTATAGATTTAGAGCTAGAAGGGAATTTAGAAATTATCAAGCCCAATCTTCTCTTTGATTTAGAGACATTAAGTTGAGTAGCAAGACTGGGATTTCAGCCTGGTTCTTCCTGACTGCACCTGAAGCACATTATCCATTATGGAAGCTCACATATTCCTGATTCTGAAGTTAGATCTCTATACTTTGGGCAATAGACTGTCTTTCAATATTAATTTTGCTTGTAATAATTACTCCCATTTAAAATATGTTCTTCTTTGTGGATGTTTTTATAATAGTAATAGTAAAATACAGAAACAATGTTATCTTTGAAGCAGTATAGTTTAAGAGAAAGAGATTTTGGATCTGCATCTAAGCGTTATCAAGGGTTCAAACTTAAGTTTTGTCATATGCTAGCTATATGGCCATAGGCTAGTCACATGAATATTTTGTTCTTCTGTGTCACTCCCTGCCTTAAATTATCAAGACTAGGAAGGTGCTTTGTAGGCTTTAAAGTACTATAAAAATTTATCATCCACTAATTAGCAATACTCTCAGTATTTACCTCCCAAATCCCCAAAGTCCTCACATTACTTCCTTTTTGGTGTTTACTTTTTTGCTCAATGATCCACCCTGCAAAAAATCAGGTTAACTTGTGTATTGATATTTGATAGGAAAAAAATGTGATCACTGTAGTATGATACTAGGGACATTAAGAAGTAACCATCTGCATTTACTTTTCTAGAAAGCATTTCTTTGCATTGTGAGAATTAGTGGCTTTTGGAACATTTTATTAGTAAAACTAGTTTCTGGATTTTATTTTGCAAAGCAGAGTCAAAGGGTTGGTTACTCAGGGCTAAAATGCATAAAGAATGGGCCATATCTATTTCATTTATAAATAAAAGTTAATATTTGAATTTTCACAGTGAAGAAAATGAATGCCTTTAAAATGCATCTGCCAATTGAATAATAAATAATAGGAGAAGCTAGTAGCAAAAAATTATTCACCTTAATCTGGTGACAACATGCAGGTGTCAAGCAGTCAGGGACATTGATAAAATTCACATTAGGGAAAACACCGAGGACTGTGAAATGAGAGGTTTGGAGTTTATGATCTCTAAGGATCCTTATAGCTCTAATATGTTCCTTTAAAAAAATTCATTTTTTCCTACAGTTCTTTTTAGGTCTAAGGTTTCACATTTCATCTTCTAATATTTTGTGATCTAAATTTTCTTCTAGCTTTGTTATTCTATGTTTTAAAGTTTCTATATGATTCCCTCCAGCCCTAACATTCTATATTTTAACATTTTATTTTAGCATCACACAAATTTTAAGTTTCAAGGTACTCAAGGGGCAACTGAGAGCAATATAAGGAGACAATAATATATTGGCAACGATGATTTGTACACAAAAATGGTATAGAAAACATGGTCATTCAGACAATGGATACAGAAAAGGAGATAGGCAAGGAATAATAATAGATGTACTGCCAAATGATGCCTTCAAAACCATTTAATATTAAAAGATCTAATGCAAAATTTCTTAACCCATTTTGTCCATCAAGAATTTCATTAGAAACCTGGTGAAGTCTAGGATTCCTCCTGGGTATAATGATTTTAGAGCAATGCAATCAAATACAAAGAATTAAAAAGAAAACCATATGTATGTGTTTTATACATATTTATACCTATCTCATACATATATATATATAAACAATTTTATTATCACAATATTAAAAATATTGAATTATCTGAAATTAAATCAAATCCCATAGAACTGATTCAGAGAAAGAATTTCAGTGGGTTGAGTGGTTCCCTTATAAAGGATGTATGGGAGGACCTTAACAAAAATTGCATAGAATTGGAGGTTGATTATGAATTGTCATTTGAACTTTAGAGGCTATTATTCATCCTTTGAGGTACTGAAACCATCAAGTCCTTATTTCAGTGGTATAAGTCTTAGGATGCCACTATTTGAAAACAACAAGGAGAATAATATTTCAAGATAAACTCAGTGGAAACGGAGAATAAAGAAAGACAATATTTAGGAAGACTGGATAATTTAAGATCCGGTTTGGAAACAACATTCATAATTTTTTATCAAAATAATAATAAAGGTTAATCATTGGATAGCATATTTGAATCCATGACTTTGAAAGGTTTTTAGCAATCATCTGGCCCAAACCTTATCTGAGGAAAAGAATTCTCTCTACAGTATGAGTGGAGAGTCATCCAGTTTCCTCTGGAAGTCTTTCAGTGATGAAACAATTACCACCCACTGTGGCAGCCCTTTCCACCTTGAGACATCACTCTTTGTTGTCTTAAACTGTTACACAAAGTTTTATTTGCAATATCTTACATTGTAGCCTCATTGTGGCATTGTGATAATCCTGGATTCTCCAAGACTTTGCTAGAGGAACACATTCTCTGAGAGGTTCTATCCAGATGGCAAGAGCTCAAGTGTGGGTCTGATGACAATGTGTCTATCCTATCATCAGAGTCCTAACAAAAGGAATTATGTTCATAGAGGGCTATCATAGAATGCTGTGTTAGAATGAGGAATTAAGGGCAGAGAAGAAATTCTTTTCCCTTTTCTGCCCTCCTTGGTGTTTGTATTCTTGAATCAACAAAGCCCTAGGTCAATAATATTTCTTTACCAAAGCAAACTTACTCCCAACAAACTTTAATTAGTGCTGGAAACAAAAGCAGCTTGCCATCTTAAATAGAGGTAGAAGGAAAACAAATGATATGCAAAACTAATTAAAGAAGTCTATGGTGCGTCCTATTAGGGAAATGAGAAGGCAAGGGTAGGAAAGAAGGGAACAAGCATTAATTAAGCACCTACTAAATGCCAGGGTCTGTGCTAAACATACTGAAAATATTATCTCATCAGATATCATTGCATTTAAACCTCACAACAATCTATGAGGTAGTTGCTTTTGTTTTGCACATTTTACAGTTGAATAAACTGAGGCAGATTGGAGTGAATTGGTATGTTTAGGGTCACCAGCTAGTTAATAAATAAGACTAGATTTGAACTGAGGTCTTCCTGACTCCAGGTCCAATATTGTATCATTGCACTGTATAACTTTTTAAGATAGCAGAAATCTCTGTGATGAGAGAAAGTATGGTATAGTTGATAATGCAAAACCTAGTCTCATCACTATTAGTTATAGTTAATGTGTGAGCACAGGCAATTCACTTAATCTCTCTGTGTTTCAGATTTCTTATTTTTAAAATGGGGATAATAACTCCCTGTACAATACATACAATACATACAATAAGTACTCACCATACAGGATTCTGTTAAGTCTCCAATGAGAAATGTACTTAAAGCTTTTAGTTAATTTCAAAGATTCATATAAATTACATTAATTCCTTTTATCTTCAATAAGATCTGGTGCAACTGGACACTCTTTCCACTTCTTAGAGATTATATATTTATGCCATGAATCTCGCTGCCCATTTGACATAAGGGAGGCTCTGGGATACCACATTGGTGAGAGAAGTTTAAGTGAATTTTGGTGGAAAGGACATAAAAGTACACACACACACACACACACACACACACACACACACACACACATATATATATATATATATATATATATACATCAAAATCAATCTGTAGGAGGATAAAACACTAATATTTGGAATAGTCAGGGCAGCTTTCACAGAGAAGGTGGAAGATAAATTGAACTTTGAGAGAAGTCACATTGTAGTCTTCCATTTCAATCTAATAATAAATAGATATGTTTCCTTTTGAATGTTTTCAACTTTTCTACCATTCTGTCCAGAGATTCATGTAGATCATCATTCCAAAAAGGCCCGTTATACTATTCAAAATGGACCCTGTTCAGGACAAGTCTAATTCCTGTAGCTTTGGAGATTTCTGCCTTCAGAAAGGTAGAATTGAATAAATGAGTCAGATATGTCAATCACTCTTTTCTAGGACCTTTTCCTAACTTCAGACATCAGGTAGGGGACAATTAAAGGTTGTCTTACTCCAGTAAGTAGTTGAAGTCTCTCAGAAATATCTTCTGGCTTCATGAAAAGCCCAGCTAGGTTATGGAATATAAGACCAGATATTTTAGCTTCTTTACTCCTGGTCAGATTGAGGAAAGGACATTCTTTCTCTGGGCAGAAACAGGGCTTGGAGCTTCTGAAACTGAATGTCAAATCTTGCCCTGACTCTCAATTTCTCTGTTGGCTTCATCCTAATCTCAAGTCCATGAACAACTATTATAAAAGTCTTTGGGCATATTGTGGGGAGTTTCGGAAGAGAGGGGTGAAGTTTTGACAGGTCACTGGATTAAGCATAAGAGTCAACTAGAAATGACAAATGGATTGCTTTATAGTAGTCTGATCCCAATAGAGATTAGATGATCAAAATTAGGAATGGGCCCAAATGATATGGGATTGTGTCTTTCTTTAGCAGTGTTCAGCAGCCCAGGAATAACAGCAAAGAAAGAAAATGATTGTGGGTGAGGATAAAGAAAGGCTGAGGACTGTCAAGTTGAATGATGGGAAGAATAGAGGTCAAGGAATTTTAAGAGTGGATGATAAAAATATACTTAAACTGATTAATTATAGGGTCACCACTATCAAAGAAGTAAAGTAAAGACAGCAAGGGCAGGAACCTGGAAGAATGTGAAAGGATAGATAAATTGTAGGTTATACTGAGTTCAGTAACCTACAAGGAAAGATGTAAGAAAAGGTGATTATGATGTGAAGGGAATTTCAGAGTACAAGATCTCAGAAGTAATAGAATGGAAGGTCATGGATACCACTCTAGGTGATTGAGGTAGAATGTAGAGCTTTGGAGGCTGAGTGCCAGAGAGAAACAACACAAAGGGAGACAACATGGAACAATCTGGAAAGGCCAGAACAGCTTGGTGTTAAAATAAACAAACAAACAAACCCAATAACTATCAGAGTTTACTATATGCTCCCTGATTGTATCCCTAAGGCCCTGGCCAAGTCACCTCACTTCCTTGGTCCATATTTCTCACAACTGGGTGGTATAATAATCAGGAAGACCCAAGTTCAAATTGTGCTTCAAATATTTTCTACTTTTTAAATTTTGGACAAATCACTTAAGTTCTTTCGACTTCATTTTACTCATTTGTAAAATGGGGACATATAAATTCTCGGAGTTGATGCTGATGAGCTTGGAAGCCAGGGTCCCACAATAGACAGAGTGACATCCTCAACTATAAGACTCGTGTTTCCAGTAGACAGAAAGACTGAGTAAAGTGCTAAAATCGTTTCAAAGAAGGATGGATGACAGCATTAAGAATGGAGTGAATTTCTAAGTAAGAAAACAAGGAATTAGTAGATAGTCTAAAAGAATTGTTAGGGATCAAGGAATGTCCTCTCCTTTTAGTCTTGTTAAGTCTGAGAGGCATTATAGAAAAAGTGACCAACAACTGAGTGGTTGAATAGTGACCAAGGAGGAGACACTGCTTAGTGCAGGATTCTATGAGCATCAGAAGGAAAGCATGTGAAAGGAAAAGATTTAAGATGAAATGGAACTAATCAATAATAGATACGCCTTCCCAGAGATCACAGTGGAAGGGAAGGGTATAAGAGGATAAAGACATGGTAGGGAGAGGGTGTGAGCAGAGTTAGGGAGGGCTAAATTGGATAGCAATGAAAATGTATAGAGGTAGCAAAAATTTTTGGGGGGGGAGGGATTTTAGTCATTTGATTTATAGGCACAAGTATCATAGGAGATGGAAGTTTGCCAGTCATGATAATAGCAGTAATCCTTGGTCCAGTATTCAGTTGATCTAAGAAGTCAAGAGGGTTGATAGTATTATAATTGTTTCTGGAAGATTGTATGGAGGAGTTATTTTAAGGGAGTTATTTTCATTTTCTTACCCTTTCCTGGAAAGTTGGTGTGTCAAAAGAAGACCCATGGTTCTTTGTTTGCTGCATTTCTTGAAATGAATCCTTATTATGATAAAAAATGGATAATAGCATCTGTGGAGAAAACTATACCTTCTCTCTCTTTAGCAAAAGTAATCTCCATCTGGTTGGATGATCCAAAAAAGTATTTTTTCATATATATTTCATAGGGTGATATGAAGGTGAGCTGTTGCTGTTTCTACAAATTGTAGTCAAGAAATTAAATTGTCAAGTAGTTCTCTAATTCTAGTCTCTATTCCTAGTCTGAAAGTATTCAGTTCTGGAGTTGGAGGTCCCACTGAGGGAGAATTAGAGATGTTAGACTGGGAAGCTTGACTCCACTCTTTTAGCCATGGTCCCACTTCTGGCTCCCTGATGAGTATGGAAGTTTGTATGGAAGTTTTCTCTTTTGTGATTCTACTAAAGAATGGCTAGAGCCATTGCCAGGTCACCATCCCATCCAATCTCAGTGATATCTCTTAAGTGAAATTTATTTATTTATTTTTTTACTTTTGGATATCTAGCTCCTCCTGAGTATCACCAGCACTTGTAACATTTGCATGTAGGTGCCTAAGGCTATGAATTTTGGTGTTGGCTCTCTTCTTGGATATTGTTCCCTGAATTGCTCATTCTTCTTCTTCTTTGTCTTCTTCTTCTTTTCTTTCTTTCTTTTTTTTTTTTTGACTATTCTTTCTTCCAAGATTGCCCCTGGTGCTTTCTACAGTATCAGGCTTGGCAGAAGTACATGGACAGCTTTCTCTCCCCTTAGTTTGAAGCTCTCTGGATCAAATTCACAAGAAACCAATCGAATATGGGCCTTACTGACCCTTGATAGATGTACTTTCATGCCTGGCCAAAAGCCCATCAATTCTACATTTTTTGCTATGGTCCAGAAATTCAAGTCCTATTCCCTAGCATCTTCTTATACAGGCATTCTTTTCCCACAACTTACTTTTTTTATTATGATTTCCAAACCTTCATTCAGTAGCAGTAATGATTATACTGTATATGCAACAAAGAAATAAGGATCTTTTTAAAAAATAAATTTATTTATTTTTTAATTTTATTTAGTCAATTTAGAACATTCCTTGGTTGCAAGAATCATACTTTCCCTCCCTCCCCTCACCCCACCCTTCCCATAGCTGATGCTCAATTCCACTGGGTATTACATGTGTCTTTGATCAGAACCTATTTCCATGTTGTTGATGTATGCACAAGGATGATCATTTAGAGTCTATATTCCCAATCATATTCCCCTCAACCCATGTAATCAAGCAGTTGTTTTACTTCAGTGTTTCTACTCCCACAGTTTTTCCTCTGAATGTGGGTAGTGTTCTTTCTCATAGATCTCTCCAGGTTGTTCAGGATCACTGCAAGAAATAAAGATCTTAAGGCTTTTTTTGTCTGAGTGTTTATTCATTAGTTTGTAGAAGACATCTTGAGTCTATTACGCTAGTATTATTGTCCTCACAAGACTTAGCTGGAGAAAATAATTGTCTTTTCTGGGCCTACTTTTTTCAGGGATGAAATGAACTTCTTGACAATTGAATCAAAAAGTAAATAATCTTAAGGTTCAATTCAGCTCTAATGTTCTATGTTTTAAAATTTTCTGTGCTAAAACAGAGCTGTAATTTTCCATTTTAGCCTTGAGTTAAAAAGCACAAAGTGATCTTGGAGTGAAAAATACAAAGTGCATATAAGCAAATAAATATAAGCACTTGAATAAATTCTTTATTACAAATTTAAAATTCTGTTGGAAGGAGGAGACAGAAACATTAGGATAATAATCCTTATACAAAGACACCCTGGGATAACATAGGACAGCTCTGGAGATGTGGGGATATGTAGTGAGGGAGCAGACTCATGTGAGATGAAGGAAGAATTAATTTGCTATGAAGCCATGGTAACCAATTTCACTATTTTCCCTCTATTTTTCTATTTCTCTATTTCTTTGACTTTCTATCAGTCTCTCTCTTCCTCTTGCAAGTAATACTGTTGGTTTTAAAATATATTTCTCATGTATTTTGTTTTCCCATGACCTATTTCTACAGATATGTGCTTTCTTGCCCTTAAGCATTCTTGCCAACAGGGTCCTGCACTCAGCTGTTTCTCTGCTGCCAAAGGAGGTGATCTAAATTTCGATGTCCTGGGACAAGCCACAGCATCTACTTAGAACTCTGCTTCAAAGTGTCTTCTAGTTCTAAAACCCTATTTCTGAAGGCCCATTGAGTGCAGATACTCCAGGATTCTAAGAGATTATACCTGGGATTTCCTTTTTCTAGCAGCATACCTTCCTTGTTCCTAGGATATCATGGACCCTGATGGAAGAAACACATGCTACCTTTTGATTTTAATAAGTGAATTACCGTTTCAAGGGGCTTTCAGTCACCTATAGGAAAATCAAAGATGTTTTTTTCATGATAGTCAATATTTCTATAAGAGGAATTACATTTTCTCTATGAAACTACTGTAGGTTTATCTTCAATGGAAGAATAAGTCCAAAGGTATTTTTCTGTCTTTGTAATGATGGAGTTTCCTCCTTAAACTTAGTCAATTTGTACAGAGAGGCCAGTTGGTAGTAATCTATGCTAAGAAAGCACAGTGTGGAGGAGCAGAGCAGTTTTTCTCTGCTCCCAGTAGGAATATGATATTTCATCTGTGCCAACTTTGAGAAAACAGTAAACTTCCCTGGGCCTTTAGAAAAAGGGATTTTGTCAGAACAAAATTTGATAGTTAGTATAATTTTTTAAAGGTGCATAAAGTTAATTAATTTGGAAATAACACAGAACTACTAAAATAGGAAAACCAAGTCTTTAATCGGCAATAGGTAGAGGCTCAGAGACATTGTGCATTGTCTTGACTCAAACAGGTAGAAATTAATCCCAGATCTTAACATAGTCTCTTTCAATTTTATCATACATCTTCATTTCTTTATGAGTCTGAATGCTAGAACTGCTAAGGATTTTTAAAAATAGAAAACTAGAGCTAGAAGAGATCTTAAAATTAGAATGTATTTAACTACCACCTCCTTCACTTCATCCTTCCTTCTTATTAATTGCTCCCCCTTTTCTCATTCCCCTCCTACTTCTTTATAGGGTAAGATAAGTTTCTATACCCTAATGAATATGGTTGTTATTCCATCTCTGAGTCAATTCCAATGAGTAAGGCTTAAACTTGGTCTGCAACCACTCTCATCCTCCCCTCCTCTTTGATAGGCTCTTTGTACCTCTTTAGGTGATACATTTTACTCCATTTTATCTCACCCTTCCCTTTTCTTGCAGTGCAATCTTTTTTTAACCCCTTGATTTCTTTTTTTTAAAGATCATGTCATACTAGTCAATTTATCCCCTCATCCTCTATGTATACTCCTTTTAACTCCTCTAATAATGATAACATGTTTGATTTACAAGTATCATCTTTCTACATAGAGATATAAGCAGTTTGATCTTGTTGAATCTCTCAAAATTTATCTTTCTTCTTTTTTATGCTTCTCTTGAGTCTTATTTTTGAACATCACGTTTTCTGTTAGGTCTGGTCTTTTTGTCAGAAATGCTTGAGAATCTTCTATTTACTTAAATGCCCATTTTCCCCCCTGAAAGATAATACTGAGTTTTTTTTTTCTGTGTAGGAGAATCTTGATTGTAAATCTAGTTCCTTTGCCTTTACTAATATCAGATTCCAAGATTTCTGATCCATTAATGTAGAAATTGCTAATAAATCCTGTGTAAAGGTGTGTGACTATGGGAAAATTATTTAACCTGTGTCAGCCTAAGGTGCCTCATCTGTAATGTGAGAAAATTATAGAGGGAATTAGGACACTAAATGGTTAATTATGGGAATTAGGTTAACCACACCAACTCCATCTTGTGACTCAATTCTGGAGTTTGAGTGCCCTTTCTATTCAATTATGGATCTAATCCAAATTCTGTTCTTTGAGAAAAGTTTATTCAGTTTTGGGATTTGGGAGAAAACTGCATTGCATAGTTTGAACCTAGCTTTTTGTGAAGGTAGAATTATATCTCTTTGTCTATTTTAATGAAATCAACCAGAAACCTTTAACTCAATCAATCAAGAACTCAAAGCATCCCTACTTAACACTTATGTAAGACAGTTCACAAGTCAAAAACTCTCACCTCCAAAAGGGACTGCCCATGCCTGGGTAGGACTAAGCAAATTGAAAGACTGTGATTGTTTTCTGTGAAGGGTAAGAGACAAAAAATATGACATGGAAAATGGGGTATAAAAGAGACCACCATGGGCTTGAGAGCATGGCCAGAATTCTACCTTTACTGGCATTTGGGGAGATTGTTTCTGGAGATTTCTGCCTTGGCTTTGGAGGAGATTCTTTCCCTGAATTCTGCCTGGATCAGTGGAGCTACTTTCTTTTCCTTGGAGTCATTCTGTGTTGGTGGAACTCTGGCTGAAGACACAACAGGAACTTCTGGCTGAGAATTACTAGGAAATCCACATGGAGATTGGGCGAACTTCACTGGAGAAGGGCTTGTGGGCTTGTAAAGGCTCTGTCTCTTTTCTACATTTCCCACTTTCATTCTTTCCACTTCTTTGTAAATAATAGCTGCTAACAGTTATTTTGAATTAGGGGCTAATATTTTATAAACGGGGGCCACTTTAACTCTCATATTGAGTTAAAACCCCAATTTTAATCCTTACATTTACATGCCTAGAAAACTGGACTACCTCTACCTGCTGTTTAGAAACCTTTACCCAAGGATCTAGGTTGTGTTGACCAGAAACACAGTCAGATCCTAAGATTGATGGAAGGAATTTTCTCATAATTACACATCACAAGCAACCTATGTATCTTATTTGAAAACTGGCTCCATAATGGTCAATTATTGTTTTCATGTTGTATATAGCCCCAAGAGGAGTGGAACACCTCTTTTCCAGAATTCATGGAATTGAACCTATTTACCTTCTTCCTCTCAAGTTGGAACCCCCAAATATATCATCAATTTTATAAATCAGATTACCAAATGTTGTAGTGTTGCCTTTTAATGAGTTTGCCTTATTTGATTGTTTTTACTGCATAAAAAGTCTGTCTTTATATTTGGAGTCCAACTCTAAACTGAGGAAAGGGCTTAGTCCTAATTTGTTAGGCAATTGGCATATATTGTTTGGTAAATCAATATGCTCAGAAGATAAAAAAAATCCTGTGTAATCCTGACTATGGCTCCATGATATTTATATTATTTCTTTCTGGTTGCTTACAGTATTTTCTTCTTGACCAAGGAGTTTAGGAATTTGGCTTTTTGTATCTTGTTTTTCCATTTGGCCAGTTCTGTTTTTAAGTTCTTATTTACTTCTTCTATCACTTTCATTTCTCTTCCTCATTTTGCCTCTGCTTCTATTATTTGATTTTTCAACTCCTTTTGGAGCTCTTCAAGAACCTACAACCAATAATTATTTTTCTTTGAAGTTTTCCATGTAGTTTTCTTGATTTCACTAGTCACTTTTGAGTCTGTGTTTTGCTCTTCTTTGTTTCCATATGAATTTTCCATGGTTAGGTATGTATGTGTGTGTGTGTGTGTGTGTGTGTGTGTTTAATGTTTGCTCATTATCCTAGCTTTTTTCTTGACTTTTATTTTAAAGGTGGGCTTTGTTCTCAGAGTAGAAGGGGTACTACAAAACTTCTGTTTTTCCTTGCCTCTATCATCAGCTACAGTTCTGGACTTTCTGCAAGTTTCAGGTCTTCCATGGTGGTATAATGGCTTGTGGGCTGAAAATTTTGAATGCCACCTCCCACTGATGATTCAGGCTCCCTAGGCATTATTGATGGCTTACAAGGTCTAGAGCACTGTGAGCTTTCTTGTGCTAGGGCTCCAGATCTCACTCTTGGTTTACCCCAGCTAGGTAAATTGTGGACTCCCTTATATAGGGGTCAGGGTCCACATTGAAGGCTTGGTCAGGGACTCTAGGTCTCCCCTTGGACTTATTCCAATTGGGCACACTGTGGCTTGGTATGCTAGAGCTTAGGGTCTCACTGCAGGATTGCTTTAGAGCTTAGAAATTCAAGGAGTGGAGGAGTGTTTTGCTAATGGTTTACGCAGGGTCTTGTGGTCTTGATGTTGGCTTAGGTTCAGGTTAAGAACCTCAAGCAATACAGGTGGAGTGGGGTGGGATTGTTATTGGCTTGTGCCATTGTTCCTTGGTGCAGTTTACTGCAGGTTATGCCATCTTTCTGTGGGCTGTACTCCTTTCTCACCCCAGTGAACCAGATCTTCTCTGTCTACCTTCTGAATTGTTTTCTTCAGGAAAATGAATTCACTCTGGCCCCTTGTTCACTCTGTTACTCCAGTATTTGTTTTGATGTGTTATTTTAAGACTGGTTAGAAAAGATTCTCAGAGTTTAGAACTTTCTATGCCTCTACTCCACCATCTACACTTCACCTCTAGAAACCACAATGTTAGAGAAGAAAAAAACTTGGGGATTAGAATGTTCAAGCTAGATGGAGCTTAGAGACATGGAATATTAGGAAATAGATTATTAGAGAAGAAATGGGTCTTAGATATCATCTAAAGCCATTCTTTTTTTTTAGAAATTAAAGTCTGGCTCATTCCTATGAATATTTAAATGAATAGTACCAGAATCCTTGCCTAGCAGTTATTACTGATTTTGTATGGGATGGGGTAAGGTGAAGTGAGTGTTGGGGGAAAAAAGGGGAGAATCATGAAATCTAGTGGTGTTAATATAGGTTAAAAGAGAAAAAATAGGGTGATGGGAGGGCTTCTGAATGTAGCAACTGCTTCCATCTGTTCTCTTTATCTGTAACTGATGTAAGAAATTAGTTTCTGCCAGAAGTCACTGGGTATGCGATTACAATGTTTAATGATATTAGTATAAAATGAGGAGATAAACTGCTTCATTTTAGAATGAAAAAAAGGAAGAATAAATGAAGGCAAAGTCAGCTTTCAAGAGTAATTTTCAATGAGAATGTCCTCAGAAACTTAGTAGAAATTTCAGTGCACTTTGTAAATGACTAGAAAATCACAAAATCTTATTGTTTAACACTAATGAGGGGGGGGGGGGAGATATTCTTCACAGGACTGTGACGCCTGTGTCCTAGCCTCTTAGTCTGGGTTATATGAACTTGCAAATGAAAGGGAATTTGTTAAGGATGGAATAGTGATGAAAAGTCTCTCAAGCTAACAACGCAAAGAGAGAATTTTGAAATTTCAGTTTGGACTACCTTCTATTCCTTCTCCTAAGAGCTACATTGTTCATCTTTGCAGTTCTAGGAGTCAGGATCTGAGTTCTGCCACTATCATGCTGTGCAATCTTAAATCAATCAGTCATTCATTAACATTTATTAAGAGCCTACTATGTGCCAGATACTACATTAAGTATTGGGGATATGAAGAAACAAAAAAGACAAAATAAATATCCATGAGCTTTAGCTCAGCTCTGAGAAGCTAAGAGAAAATGGAGGAATCCCTTATTGGTCCCTATGACTGGGAGGTAGGCAGGGAAAATATATTAGAGAAGATTAGTAACTGAGCCAGGAAGATCTGCCCAAGTATTATGTTTCAAAAGAATTGAATAAGGACTCCAAGGGAGGGCTGACTCTGGATACACCCTAATTATGGGAGCCATCACTGTTTCTCCTCCTTTCCTCTTAGGACCTACTGAGAAGACAGTTCTTTCTGACTTTTCAATGAGACCTCTGTTAGTAGTGACTAGTCAGGACTTGCTGTGTCATCTCAACAAGCTGAGGATCCAGAATACATGGCTTATAGGAAGGAAATATAGCACATGCTCAGCTCCAAGGAAAGTTTTCTAATTAAGAAAATCAAGTAGTCCTCTAATCATCTTCATTATTTATTTATATATATATATATGTATATATATATATATATATTTAAAAAGTAGTTTAGGCAGGAGACATGTAAGTTATGAGTTAGAATTTGATTGACTCATCCAATAAATGTATATTGTCTTCTATATAAAATGTACTGTGCTAGCCAATTGGAATAGGAACACAAAATGAAACAATACCTTTATGGAGCAGACATTCCATTTTTGATGTATTTATTGCTAAGATCTTTGTGGGGGGTGTTAAATAAAAATACATTTCCAACTAGACTTTCGAATCCTCCAAATCTACTCAGTATTGTTATTCAATCATTTTTAGTTGTGTCCAACTCTTCAAGACTCCATTTGGGGTTTTCTTGGCAAAGATATTGAGGGGTTTTTTTGCCAATTTTTTCTCTATCTCATGAGTCTTCTTGACTGCAAGCCCAGCACTCCATCCATTGTACCACCTAGCTACCCCACTCAGTACTGGAGAATTACCTAAATGATATTCTTCTTTTGAGTTATTATAGAACAACAGCTTGGTGCCAAAGAAAGCAAAGCACATTTATTATGATGAATAATTATCTTATTAGTAACCATAATTCCTATAGTTTTGCAAAAGTAGAAACCTGGGAATTTTACCGAATTATTTATAAGGCACATTTTCAAATTAGATGTATCCAACTAAATATTTATCTTCAAACACTAGAAATATATTTAAGAGTAAATTTATAATACTGCATTGAAGCTTCATACTTCGGTATTGAAAATGCTTAGATCTTAATATAAATCAGCCTGGTTTATAAATATTTGGTTCAATACATTTTCTCAAGGAAACTATCCCATTGGACTATACTGGTGTCACCTATATTCACAGTTGTGTAGAATTATTCAACATAAATCATTCCACAAGAATGAGACATCTATACTTTTAGCAATGTTCATAAATATAGGTTTTAAGAATTTATATTCCTATGCAGCAAAGTTTATTAATACACTTATAAAAAATTTGGGGGGGTCAACTCTCACAAGACAAGCTTTTCTGTATTCAGCTAATTTGGATCCCAAATTATATGGAAATAATCAAAATAAAATAATTTCCAATGGCAATCCTAACTTTATTCATTCATTAAACATTTATTAAATTGTCTCAGTTTCTGTCTCTGCTTCTCTGTCACTTATTTTAGGGACAGCAAGGGGGTGCAATGGTAGATTGAGTTGAGAAGACTTGAATTAAAATCTTGCCTCAGATACTTTTTGCTGTATGACCCTGGGCAATTGATTTAACCTCTGTTTACTTCAGTTTGCCTAATCTACAAAATGGGAACAATAATAATAGCTACATTCCAGAATTGTAGTAAAGATCAAATGAGGCTATCATAGCATAGTGACTAGTTATTAGGTATAAATGTTTGTGTTATTAATATGATGATGATGATGTATCTTTTTCTCTGACTCCCATTTTCTCTGCTCCTATCTTTGTTTTTCTAGTTCTCTGTGTTTTTAACTCTGTCTCTCTCTTTGTGTCTGTCTCTGTGACTCTCTTTGTCTGTCTGTCTGTCCTATTCATAATTGTAGTTTCATTGTTGTTTCTAACGAGAAAACTATTTCTACCAATTCTGATCGGCAACTTCTATCCTTAGTAACTTGCCTAGACCATTAAGATGTTCCATGATTTAACCAGGATAACACACCTAGTGCAGGTATATCAGAGGTGAGGCTTGAATCTAGATCATCCTAACTGCATTAGGTTCCAAGATGAACTCTACCATAACTCTTATTACTTATCATAATATCTCACATTTCTTTGGTATTTTACAATGACAAACATTTTCATAATTATAATCACACATAATCCTATGAACTAGGTAAGACAATTATAATGAACATTTTACAAATGGCTAAATTGGAATCAGTTTCCCAAAGTGACTCACCCAAAGTCTCAGAGCAACTAAATGCCAGAAGTAGGACATGAATTTAGGTCTCTTTTCTAGTCCAGTAATCTTTCCACCTCACCATGCTTTTTCTTGTTTGCATTTGAAATGAGCAAAATTAAAGCTCTTTCTTTTTTAAACTGTAAAACTTCAACTGAAAGAAAACCAGAGCTCCAGCATCCTGAAACTGACTACCCTCTCCCAGACTTTAAAAACTCCTTTGAAATAGTCACCTCCCAGGCACGGGATTGGTCCTTGAATAGACCAATCCTGCACCTGGAAGTATAGGGGCGTGGCCCCTCCCTAGCTCGGGATTGGTCCAATTCGAGAACAATTCCACACAAGGAAGTAGGAAGGCCGGACACCTGGGGTACACTGGGGGGGATGCAGTTCCCCAGGCCACAACATTTAAAACCCACACATTGAAAGGATTCATTATAACTCAGGCTTTCACAGATTTTTTTTTATAATGCCATGAAATTATCACTTGCAACTTCCTACCTTATGCTTCTTCCTCTTCCTTAATTTTTCTTCCCAAAACAAATTTGGATGAGTTTAGATAAGTAGGATGAGGCCCTATCTCTCATCCTCTCTCTCTCCTGATATAGGAAGAGCTGCATGTGCAGTGGAGACTTGAGGAAAGAGATCCCTGACCACAGTTTCTCTCAGTTCTAAGACACTGGCATTCAACTTCTCCATCACTAACTCTTTCTCTCATATGTAGTCAAAATATTCTCTTATTTCATGTTGACCTCTATGTGCTTTAAGTTCCCATAATCAAATACCTCATTACCATATGCACAGATTCATTCATCCTATATAACTACCAAATCATCTTTTTACTCTATACTTACTCATGAATTCTCAAATACTCCACAAAATGTCAGCTCTCCCTTAAAGCCCTTCATTTTCCCACACCCAGGCCAGTTTTTCAGTGTCCAAAACATCCGCTGCCAGCCCCGAAGCTAGGTTTATTTAGATGATAGACAGACATAATCTATCCCACAGTCATACTTGGACCTGGAAGAAAACCAATGTAAGATGAAAAATAAAAATGTATTTTTCTAATTATCTTTGGATCCTCAGGAAATTTAAAATGAATTAGTTTACTCAATAAACAAGCATTTTTAAGGCTATCTACTGTGGCTTGGAAAATGGGCTAGGTACTAGGGGCAAAAGGAAAGACAAAAATAAAATCACTTTCTTCAGCAAGGGAATTATTTTAATTGAAGGGAAGCATTAAGTACATATAAAATTGAATATAAATATATGCAAAGTATTTTTCAGTTAGTAAATAAGTGTTTATTAAGGGCCTACTATGTGCCAGACACTGTACTGCTAAACACTAAGATACAAAGAAAGGTAAAAGACAATCTGTTTTTGGAGTTCACGCAAAATAGTGAATGTAATTGATTACATTAAAAAAAAAAAAACTCTATACAGAATAAATTGGAAAAAAAAATTACCAGAAAGGAACTAAGGGGCTGGGACAAGGAAAGGCTTCCCCTTCTAAGTGAGAAGAGATTAGCATTGGAAAAAATCAGGGTAGAAGGTAACATTTGAGCTTTCAAGAGAGGGAGTCATTTATTTAATGAATTTAAGACGAAGATGTAGCAGATTTCAGGTATGCAAAGCTGGGAGAGAAGAGATAGGGAATAAGACACTCTAGTGTGATTATAACTATCCACCACAACATGTCTAGAAAGGTAGCTTTAAACCATCCAGTAAAGGGTTTTAAAATTCTAACAAGAAGTTTATATTTTCTTCCCCTCACAAAAGCAAAAGGGAACAACTGTTACTCCCTGAAAAGTAGAGAGACATAGTCAAATGATTCCAAATTATTTTAAAATGTTCTAATGTCAGCTGGTTTTATTTTGCATTATTCTCTTTCTCCTCTGAGTTTGTTTTTTAACGTCTTCATTTAAAAGACCCAAAGAATTCTTTTTCCTCCTCTACTCCAGCAATCTGTTGAGTACAGCCACCACAGAGAGAGGATTCATGGGACAACCCAGAAGATAAGAAAGGTGATAAGAAGATATAGAGGGGGGCTGCAATCTGTAACACTGATGGACCAGTCCACATCAGTGAGATGATCAATCCACTGAAGTTAATTAAAGTAGTATCAACCATGTTTTTAGAGATAGTGTTTTTAATGTTAGATTAAAAAATAAAACAAACAAAAAAAACCCCCAGATCCATCTCAGCCAAAAAAAAAAAAATCTTTTAGAATGTCTGCTAAAAGCTATCTTTAATGAAGTTAAATTTCATTAAAGAAAGAAGAATACACATAAAAGAAAAAGTGATCATATCAATGTCTTCTACTCTGGTCAAGCCACATTTGAAATTCAGTGTTTATTGGTAATCAGCACAGGATCGGAAGGTCGTTTTGATAACCTATAAGGCATACAAGGAAACCATCTGGCATATCAGTATAGGTCAAAGCAATTGGAGAATTTTAGCTTTGGGAAGAGACCATTTAAGGTATTCATGGTCATTGTCTTTAAAAATCTGAAGGAATATTATATGGAGGAGGAAATCAACTTCTGCTACAGCTCGGGGGCATAATTAGGAGCAATGGATGAAAGTTATGGTGAAATTAATTTAATCTTAGTATAAGGATAGATGCCCTAAACATTACAACTGTCCTAAAATGAAATGGAAGTCTTTGGAAGGTAGTAAGTTCATCATCACTTCAAGTCACCAAGAGACTAGATTCCATTGAATTCTACTTGGCAGACACCTATTAAAATTACATTTTATGTACAGAGCTCTTGGAGAAACTTCCAAAATTAACTAAATCATAAAAATTGTACCTGTATAATTTATGACTGTAATAGGTGAGGAAATGAGTTTTAGGGCTGAGCTTACCAAGACTGTTACAGAGGAGATTCCTACGTCAGGGCTATCAGAAGCCTCATGAATCCCTTACATCGCTGAGATTCCTTGGTTTCTGAAATCTTTCCCCAAATTTCTCTTTTAAAAATGGTAAATAACTTTGGTGAGTTTGATAAAGTGGAAAATCTCAGCTCTTTCTGGATTTGTATGATTTTTCAGAAGCTTCCAAAATTTTTTTTCTCCCATTAAGAAACAAAACATTCTACCACATCTTAGACCTTCTGTATTGTTAATGGTAGATTTCATTTTGCATTAATCTTTTAAATTATAAATGAGGCAGCTCAGGGTGAGAGTGCACAGCCATTTGTGGTTAGGAGTCAGCATCCCATTGGAGGGCACATGAGAGCTGTTCTGAGGGCACTTCCATAGACAGCTTGGTGTTAAAAGCCATGCACTAAAGCCAAATATATGTGTTCTACTAAACTACTGAAAACAATATTGAGAAAAGCATGTCTCAGAATAGATGAGGAAGAATCACATTATGGTATCTACTAATTTATCTCTTCTGTTAGTCTTAACTCTCTTCTTGCATTATCTTTATCCTTATGCATTCTCAAATCACTCCTCTTTCCAGTATGAGAGTCAGAACATTTATTTCATCATAAAAAATTCTTCCCCTCTAGTACTTTGCTAATGACTTTGAAATAATAATCCTCATTAGAATACTACAACATTAGTGATTATAATTGATGATCTCATTGCCATGGGTATTTCTTCAGTCAACAGAGATCCAAATTCATCCATGTTTTAGTTGACTGACTTCAGTGTGTTGTAAGGACTAAACTAATTTATTACTGGTGGCTGACCACTGGGTAGTTAGTTTCTATACACTTGGAGTTCCTGGATCACTGAAGACAGATTATTGGTCCATTGCCAAACCAATATTTGAAGTGAATCTCCTTTGGTAGAATCTGTCACCTTGCATAAAAGCCCAAGGTCATGTGCATAACATAAGATGGCATTGGAAGAGAAATTTAGCACCAGAGTCCAAAATGGGGTTAATACTTGAAACATCCCATATCTTTATCCATAAATTTTGAAAGCACCATTTTCTTCCCCTTTTCTGAAACTGAGAACTACAGTGCAAAGCATTCTCCCTGCAGAGAGGCATGGTTTTTGAATAATACAACATTTGTAGAATATCCACATTTGGATGTTTGGAAATATCTTTAAAGATGTATGGAAACTTGGAAGAAAAATCCTAGTCAGAGAAGAAAGAAATTACAAGGGGTAATTTATGAAGTTTTCATTTTACCCATCCGTCCTATGCACTGATTCTTTGCTGACAAGCAGACAAATGGATTTTTCTACTCCTTATATATGTTTTATGTATATGTAACATAAATTACATAAAAGGATGACTCATTGACTTTCTTGTTTCTCATATATCTGACTTCCTGCAACCTTCCTTGAACAATGCGTTTATTAATGTTGTTTTAAGAAAAGAAGAAAACATACAAAATAGAATTTGTAGTACAGATAAAAAGTTACTGATAAAAAAGATAAAAGGATACATTCATTCATTTATTCATTCAAGAGAGATTTATTAAGCATTTATTTCAAGCAAGATTCTGTACCTCAGCTTCCTATTCTGTAAATGAGCCAAGAAAATCCCAAATGGGGTCATGAAGAATCAGACATAACTACTCGTATAAACTATAACAATTTTGAAGGAGCTAGGTGATGCTGATAGAGTTCCAGGAATGGAAAAAGAAAGACTCATTTTTTAAGATCAAATCTTTCTCAGACACTAACTATCTATGTGACCCTGGGCAAGTCAGTTAATCTTGTTTGCCTCAGTTTCCTCATCTGTAAAATGAGCTGGAAATCACTCCAGTATCTTTGCTAAGAAAACCCTAAATGGGATCATAAAGAATAGGTTACCATTGTAAAATGACCAAACAGTAACTGTGTTAGACTAGAGATACCAAAAGGGAAAAAAAAAAGCTTGAATTTTTCTTATCTACAAGTGGCTCACAGTCTAATATGAATGAAAGGCATCTTTATCAGTAATTATGATGCAAACAGAGTGAGATGGTATATGATGGAGTTCTAGGAGAAATCTTAGGAGAGAGGGATGAAGTTCATTGTGTGGATCAATAAAAATATGAAGTAAGAGAGCCCCTTGAACAAGGAGAGCCTTGCCTAACCTTCCACTCAAAAGATAGAAGCCATTTCAACAAATTGCAATTGGGAAGGATTGATTCCAGACATGAGTGGGGAGGAGTGATGGGAGAAAAGTCATGGAGATGAAATATGGCAGTATGAAAATGGCAAATGTAGAAAAAACCCATTTTGGCATGTAGGAAGAATACATAGAACAGTGTAGTAGAATTTGACTGTTCAAGAGAGAGAACTTTAAAACAATTTTTTCTAGATTACATCTGTATAATTTTCAATAATCATTTTCTGACATTCTGAGATCCATGTTCTTTCCCTCCTTCCCATTCTCCAGGATGGCAGTTAATATGATATAAGTTGTACATGTATTATGATACAATACATTTTTCCATGTTCAACATGTTGTGAAAAAAAGATATATACCGGCTTCCACTAGAGAAAAAAATTCATGGAAGAAATAAATTGAAGAATGACACATCATCTATGTTCAGACTCCCTCAGTTCCTTTTATAGTAGTGAATAGCTTTTTCATCATGAATCCTTTAAAGCTGTCCTGGATCTTTGCTGATTAAATGAAGTCATTCATGGTTGTTCATCATACATTATTGCTGTTACTGTGTACAATGTTCTGGTTCTGCTCACTTCATTTTGTATCATCTCATATAAATCATTCCAGATTTTCTTGTGATCATTTTGTTTGTAACTTTTTTTTAAGTATGAACAATTTGTTTTTAAAGCATAAATGTACCAATAGGTGGGATATCAGCTTCTTCATAAAAAAATATTTATTGAGAGTTGGAGTTCTTTTTTTAAAAAAAAAAACACTTACCTTCAATCTTGGAATCAATACTGTGTATTGGCTGCAAGACAGAAGAGTGGTAAGGGCTAGGCAATGGGGGTCAAGTGACTTGCTCAGGGTCACACAGCTGGGAAGTATCTGAGATCATATTTGAACCCAGGACCTCCTATCTTTAGGTCTGGCTCTCAATCCACTGAGCAACCCAGCTGTCCCCTCTAAATTTAATTTATTACTGATTTTTAAATTTAGAATATTTTTCCATGGTTCCATGATTCATGATTTCCTACCCCCTTTCCCACTCCCCTCCTGGTGCCAACAAACAATCCCCTGGGTTATACATGTATCATTGTTCAAAACCCATTTCCATGTTATTCATATTTGTAGTAGAGTGATCCTTTAACATCAAAACCCCAATCACATCCCCATTAAACCATGTGATTGATCATATGTTTTTCTTCTGTGTTTCTACTCCCACAGTTCTTTCTCTGGATGGGGATAGCGTTCTTTCTCATAAGTCCCTCAGAATTGTCCTGGATCATTGCATTGCCACTAATGGAGAAGTCCATTACATTCAATTGTACCACAGTGTATCAATTTCTGTGTACATTGTTCTTCTGGTTCTGCTCCTCTCACTCTGCATCAATTCCTGGAGGTTGTTACAAGTTTACATAAAAATCATCCAGTTTATCATTCCTTTCAGCAAAATAATATTCCATCACCATCAGATACCACAGTTTGCTCAGCCATTCCCCAGTCAAAAGGCATCCCCTCATTTTCCATTTTTTTTTTGCCACCACAGAGAGCGCAGCTATAAATATTTTTTGTACAATTATTTTTTCTTATGATCTCTTTAGGGTATAAACCCAGCAGTGGTATGGCTGGGTAAAAGGATAGGTAGTCATTTAAAGAACTTTGGGCATAGTTCCAAATTGTCCTCTAGAATGGTTGGACAAATTCACAACTCTACCAGCAGTGTGTTAGTAACCCAATATTGCCACATCCTCTCCAACATTTATCACTTTCCTTTACTGCCATATTGACCTATCTGCTATGTATAAGGTGGTAGCTCAGAGTTGTTTTATTTGTATTTCTCTAATCAGGAAGGATTTAGAACACTTTTCATGTGCTTATTGATAGTTTTGATATCATCATGTGGAAACTGTCTATTCATATCCTTTGACCATTTGTGGATCGGGGAATGGCTTGATTTTTTTTTTTTTTTGTAAATTTGACTTCGATGCTTATATATTTGGGAAATCAAACCTTTGTCAGAGGGTTTTGTTATAAAATGTTTGCCCAGTTTGTTGTTTTCCTTATAGTTTTGTTTGCATTGGTTTTGTTTGTACAAAACCCTTTTAATTTAATGTAATCAAAATTATTCATTTAACATTTTGTAATGTTCTTTATCTTTTGTTTGGTCTTAAATTCCTTCCTTTCACACAGGTCTAATAGATATACTATTCTATGTTCACCTAATTTATTTATGATTTCCCTCTTTATATTTAAGTCATTTACTGATTTTGATTTTATCTTGGTATAGGGTATAAGATGTTGATCTAAACCTAATTTTTCCCATACTGTTTTCCAGTTTTCCCAGTAGTTTTTGTCAAATAGTGAGTTCTTGTCCCAAAAGCAGGGATATTTGGGTTTATCGAGGAGTAGATTAATGAGGTCATTTACTCCTAATCTATTCCAGTGATCCACCCTTCTGTCTTTTAGCCAGTACCGTATTATTTGGATGACCACACTGTACAGTTTAGATCTGGTACTGCTAGGCCCCCATCCTTCACATAATTTATTTTAATTTCCTTTGATATTCTTGATCACTTATCCTATTCTAATTCTATAAAACAGTTTTTTGATAGTTTGATAGGTATGGAATTGAATAAGTAGATTAATTTTGGTAAGATTGTCATTTTTATTATGTTAGGTCATCCTGCCCATGAGCAATTAATATTTTTTCCAGTTATTTAGATCTAGTTTTAATTGTTTGAAAAATATTTTAGTTGTGTTCATATAATTCTTGTATTTGTTGTAACAGATAGATTCCTGAAAAATTAATATTGTCTAGAGTGATTTTAAATGGAGTTTCTCTTTCTAACTCCTGGGTCTAAATTTTGTTGGAAATAAATATAAATACTGATGATTTATGTGGGTTTATCTTGTACCCTGCAACTTTTCTAAAGTTGTTAATTATTTCCACTAGTCTTTTAGTTGATTTTCTGGGGATCTTTAAGTAGACCATCATATTATCTGCAAAGAGTTAGTTTAGATTCCTCATTGCCCACTTTAATCCCTTCAATTTCTTTTTCTTCTCTAACTGCTATTGCTAGTGTTTCTAGAACAGTATTGAATGAGGTGATAATGGCCATCCTTGCTACACTCCTGATCATATTGGGAAGGCTTCTAATTTGTCCCCATTGCAGATGGTACTTGCTCATGGTTTTAAATATTTACTGTTTATTATTTTGAGAAATAGCCCTTCTATTCCTATACTTTCTAGTGTTTTCAATAGGAATGAGTGTTGTACTTTGTCAACAGCTTTTTCTGCATCTATTGGGATAATCATGTGATTTCTGTTGGTTTGGTTATTGATATGGTCAATTATGAGGATGGTTTTCCTAATATTAAACCAGCCTTGCATTCCTGGTCTAAATTCCACCTGGTAAGAGTGGATAATCTTTGTGATAAGTTGCTGTAGTCTTTTTGCTAGTGTCTTATTTAAGATTTTTGCGCCTATGTTCATTAAAGAGATTGGTCTGTAGTTTTCTTTTTCTGTTTTTGGTCTGCCTGACTTAGGAATCAATACCATATTTGTGTCACAAAAAGAATTTGGTAAGATTTCTTCTTTGCTTATTTTGTCCAACAGTTTGTATGGTATTGGGATTAGTTATTCTTTAAATGTTTGCTAGAATTCACTTGTGAATCCATCTGGCACTGGGAATTTTTTCTTTTGAAGTTCCTTGTTGGCTTGTTCAATTTCTTTTTATGAGAAGGGATTATTTAAGTGTTCTATTTCCTCTTTTGGTAATCTAGGCTATTTATAATTTGTAAATATTAACCCATTTCAACTAGATTGTCATATTCATTTTCATATAATTGAGTACAACAATTCCTTATAATTTCCCTAATTTCCTCTTCATTAGAGATGAGATCTCCCTTTTCATCTCTGATACTATGAATTTGATTCTCTTCTCTCTTTTTTAAATTAGATTAATCAGTACTTTATTTTATTTGTTTTTTTCAAAGTCCCTCTTAGTCTTATTTACTAGTTCAATAGTTCTTTTACTTACAATTCAATTAATTTCTTCTTTAATTTTTAGGATTTCCAATTTAGTTTTTATCTGGACATTTTTAATTTGTTCTTTTTTTCTAATTTTTTTAGGTTGTAAGCCCAATTCATTGATCTCCCTCTCAATATCTCAACTCAGAGATATAAATTTTCTCCCAAGTACTGCTTTGGCTTGTTTATCACTTCTTATGGCACTAAAATGTTCCATTACAATCATATACCACAATTTATTAAGTCACTTTCCAATTGATGGACATCCCCTCAATTTCCAATTCTTTGCCACTACAAAAAGAGCTGCTATAAATATTTTTGTCCAAGTAGGTCCTTTTCCCCTATCCTTCATCTCTTTTGGGATATAGACCTAGTCAAGGTGACAACTTTTCTTTCTGAATCTCAAGTAGCTGTGGTTTCTGAGGAGGTAGAGCTACAGAATGTACCAAGAAAGTTAGCAGGTCCCATTTTCACAACTGTTGCTATCCTAAATGATAACTTCAGGGGCTGTTGTGGTGATGATTGCTCTTCCTGGAGAACTTAGGTGTATCTGACATTTGATGATGGTTAGACACTCATTTCAGGGTCCTGAGCTATTTCCACTAGGTTATGAAGAGAGTTTGTGACTAGGGTGGCAACAGGGGTTTGACCCACTTGGTGCACGCTCCTCTTGTCCCTTCTGTAGAGTGCATTACTATATCACTTAAGTTAAATTGCTTGACTCTCAGGAATAGGAGAAATCTGGTTTCATGATATTGGTGGGGATAAATGGTAAAGATAACTATCCCTATGTTATTGATAAGGAAATATTTTTCCATTTTCAAGAGGTGTTCATTCTTTTTTTTAATTAAATTAAATTACTAAATTCTAATTCTCTTCTTGCCCAATATTCTCCCTGTCTTCTCATAAGAAAAAAAGAAAAAGAAAGAAAACCCATTATAAACATCTAAGGTCACATAAAATAAATCCCTGCATTGGCCATATCAAAAGGAAAAAAATCTTAATTTGCCCTCTGAGTCCTTCATCTTTCTATCAGGGGTAGAGAACATGTTTCATAATGATTCCTGTGGAAATATGAGTGCCCATTATGTTGATCAGTGTTTCTAAGTCTTTCAAATTTATCTTTTCAATATTATTGTTATTGTATAATATTGTTCTCCTTGTTCTGTTCATCTTATTAGGCATTAGTTCATGTTTGTTTTCCAGGGTTTCTATGAAATTATTCCCTTCATTATGTCTTACAGCACAATAGAATTCTATTATATATGATAACATGTTCAGCCATTCCCCAAATGATGGTACCTGAGAGGTGTCGATTCATGTGCAGAATGATTTGTCCAAGGTTGCTTTGATATTAAGCAATAGACTTTTCTCAATCAATCTATCCTTCACACTGTTGGCAAACTAATGATTAGATACTTATCTGACTATATCACTCATTTGATCCAAAATCTCCAGTGGCTTCCTCCTCGAACAAAGTATAAATTCTTCACTATGTCATTTATTTTATTATTTCAAAAGTTGATCTTTCTTTTTTTAATTGAAAAATTTTAATTAATTAAGAATATTTTAAACCCCTACCTTCTGTCTTGGAGTCATATACTCCAATATACTCCAAATACTGTGTATTGACTCCAAGGCAGAAGAGTCATAAGGGCTAGGCAATGGGGGTAAAGTGACTTGCCCAGGGTCACACAGCTGGGAAGTGTCTGAGGCCAGATTTGAACCTAGGCCTGGCTCTCAATCCACTAAGCTACCCAGCTGCCCCCAATTAAGAGTATTTTTCCGTGGTTACAAGGTTTATGTTCTTTCCCTCCCCTCACCCCCCACCCCATAGCCAACACACAATTCCACTGGGTTTTAAACGAATCATTGATCAAGACCTATTTCCATATTATTGATAATTGTACTAGGGTGATTGTCTAGAGTCTACATCCTCAATCATATCCCCAACAACCCATGTTATCAAGCCATTGTTTTTCTTCTGTGTTTCTACTTCCATAGTTCCTCCTCTGAATGTGGATAGTGTTATTTTTCACTGTCATTTAAAATTCATTATGTGACTAGAACATTGTTGTTTCAATGACTCCCCTATCTATAAGCTTTGTGTTCTAGTAAATGCCATTCAAGTCAGCCTACTTGTCATTGTCTGTATAGGACCCTCCATATCCTACCTATGGAATAGTTAATGATTGTGTCATTCCCATTTTATGCAAAAGAATCTCAAGGATCAAGGAGCTAAAGCATCTTCCTCATCATCAGACATTTAGTATGTATCAGAAGTGGGATTTGAACCTGGATGCCTTCCGAATCGAACTCCAGCATTCTTTCCATTACTGTACCATGGCACTACCTGTCAGTGACTTCCCTGGTCACTTCCAAATGGAAATCTTTTGATGCACTGAACTGAATAGAGGTTCTTAGGTTGTGAGTGGATAGGAAGAAGTTGAGTTTAGAACAATCTGAATTTGAATTTTGTCTCAGTTTTTTTTTACTACATTTATGACCCTGGATAAGTCATTCAATATCTCTGTGTTTCAATTTTATCACATATAAAATATGGGAGTGAAGAATGGGGGAAATGCAATGCCCTTTGAGCTGTTCTGGCTCCAGATCTATGATTCTGTGACCTATGATGATGCTATCATCCCTTAAATGAGCTGACCCAGGTATTATTACAGTAAGAAAATAGATGATTAATTTTGCCCATTTTAATAAAAAAACAAAACCAAAAATGTTTGAATATGACTTTTCTGGTAAATTATTTTCAAAAATAGTTTAAATTTGGCATGGAATTTGTATGGCTGGTGGGCAGGAAGAAGCTATCAAACTTTTAGTTTCACTTGGCCCTTGAATCTGCAACAGCTTATTCAGTCAAGAGAACTTAATTGTAATACTTAATTCTTGATAGGCATTGCCTTTTTTTTTATAGGACTGTTTTTATCCCCTAGTGAAAGGGAGTGTATGTTTTACAGAAGGCTGTCTGCTACAGGCAGGCAATATTTGTTTATAGCCCAATGTCCTTTTTACATTTGCAACATCATACATTTTAATTCGGAGAGTTTACAACTTGGGTGCCCTCTCTAGCTGCCAAGTGGAAATAAATGTTACTGTGTTGCAGATGACAGTTGCCCAATGTGCCCGACACGTGAAGGTATCTCTGCAAAAGAAGCCCCATTCCTCAGGCTTTCTCCAAAGTGACCTGGAAGTGTCGATTTGCATTGATCCTTAATATTTGCCTTGGTACCTGGATTGGATAAAGACACCCTTCTTGCCATCATCTTATTCATTTGTGTGTCAGAAAAGAAAGTTTTCTCTGATGACAATAAAGAAGATGAATTAAAAGAGGAGAGAGAGAGAGAGAGAGAGAGAGAGAAGAGAGAGAGAGAGAGAGAGAGAGAGAGAGAGAGAGAGAGAGAGAGAGAGAGAGAAGGAAAAAAAGATAATAGAAAAGACCAGCCTACAGAAACAAGGTCAAGGAAAATGAAAATGGGAGGACAGACACATTAAGGCACAGGAGGCAAGGAGAAAACACAAATTCATTAGAGAAGGGGTGAGGTTTTAGTGTCAAGAAAGATTGCACTGGGGAAAGGATCCCTTCTGACCATAGCACAGGCAAATGATGAAACAACAGTGTCTCCCTTGTATGCATGTTAAAACCTAACAATTTCCCCCCACAAGGATTGGGTATTAGTGTCTCTTTTGATCAGTAAGTCAATGTTTCAACCCTGTTATAGCTGCTTTTGTTGCGGCTTTTCATAATTATTCTAGAAATAGGAGTGTTTCTGCAGTCATATTCAAGAATGGTTTTTCACTTGACTGATTATTTAATCTACTCTGAAGCTGTCTGTCTGTCTGTCTGTCTGTTTTCCTGACAAGGTATTTATCCAGACCGAAGGCACAGAGGCAAGGCAGTGATGAAGGTGACATCTTCAAGCCAATTAGCATATTGGTCTGTATATTAGGTCATGCTTTCTTTTCAAAGCTGTCTCATAAGAAACTTAAGTGGGGTCTGTATTCATATTCTTATGTATGATAAAGAAAAATGATATGGTATGGATAAAGAATGATAATTAAGATGAGGGAAAAAAAACTCGATCTTGCACATACTAGGCACTTAATAAATGTTCCTTGAATTGATCATCACTGTTTTCTTCTGACAAAGATGAAGCAACGATTGTTATATTTAATACATCTTTATTAGAATCAAAGAAAACCTAAAAAGAAAATGTTATTAGATAGTGGAAGAAAGAAAGTGAGAAACAAAGAGAAAAAAGACAGAAAGGGAGAGAGAAATAGAAAGAGAAGTAGGAGACAAAGACAAAGATGGGGAGATGGAGACCGAGAGACAGAAATTGTTCATTCTTTGCACTTCTGCCAAAGTGTTTTTTTTTTAAGCAGATCTGACTATATCATTCCTCTACTCAATAAATTCCAGTGACTTCCTATTGCCTCTAGGATCAAATATAGGACAAAGAAAGGCCTGTAGAAGATGGAATTTGAGTTAAGTCTTGAAGTAAATCAGGTGGAGAAAATGGGGGAAGGTACGAGATGAGGGGGGCATAGATTGAAGAAATGGAAGTAATGAGGCATATTCGAGGAGAGTCTGACTGGAATGAAAGGATCTCATAAAGGGTGCAAGATAATGCTGGGATAGTAAATTGAGGACACATTTTGGAAGTCATTGAATATCAGATTCAGTCTTTTATATAAACTTGGTTGTCACTAAACATGGATTTGGAAATGCCTTAACATTAGCTAGAAATGCATTGGTTTTAAAATAAACCACCAGTTAATTCACTGAATATTAGATTCAGGGACATTGCGGAGGTCACATGGAATTAGAGAAGGGAGGGGAGTGGGGTATAAGTTTTCTCCATTATCAAATTGATTAAGTGTATAGATTAGGGGATCTGAATTTCATCAAGTAGAGGCAAGTCTGTGAAATGGGAGCAGGGAACAAAAATAAGGGTGCTCTCCACTGTGGAGATTCTGAGATGTCATCCATCCAGGTGGTAGGTAGCAAATGAGAATTATGCTTCCCCTACTGCTAAAGCTCTCATTTTTTGAAAGCTCTCCCACTCACTGAGCTCTTTTGGTTCTGTTTCTTCTTGATATCTCAAGGGGTGTAATCTGACTAGGTGTGATTCATGATTAGACTTTTGACACTTTCCCTTCAGGCTCTGTTCTCACCAACATGACATTCTGTGGTAATAAATGGATAATAAGTCAGGCAAACTCATCCTTACCTTACCCTCTCTCTTTGCCCAAATGATAAAAATAATACCTTAACCTTTAAGGAGGGAGTGTTAACACCAATAGCAGAGTTTCAAGAACAGAGGCAGACCAGTACAGAACAGAATTTGGATCAGATACATCTCGGGAAGTTTCGTGAAAAGAAGACTGAGGTAGCAGGTAGGAGACCTGGGTTTTATTCTGAACTGGGGTCCAAGTTGCTGCATAACTCTTGGGAAAATACCTCTTCTTCCTGAGCCTCAGTTTGCCCATTTGTAAAATGAGGAATTCATACCCCCCAAATATGATTCAATGAAAAAAAGTCCTCAACCCGAAATCTGAGGGTCTAGCTTTGACTAATTATATAAATTTGGGCAAATCACTAATTCCATCTAGGCTTAAAATTTCTCATCTTCAAATTGAACAAGTTATATTAGCTTAGCGGTTCTCAATTTGTTTTTGATCTCGGGACCCCTTGCATTCTTAAAAAATTATTGAGAACACCAATACACTTTGCTTATATGGGTTCTATCTATAAATGCTTATCATATAAGAAATTAAAGCATCTTAGTATTATCATGAAAATAATTTTAACTGCTTGTCCCCCCAAGAAAGGACTCTAGGATTCTTAGGCATCCCTGGACTGCCCTTTGAGAATAACTGGGCTAGATGATTTCTAAGGATTCTGATAACTCTAGCACTATGTAAAGCTATAATTTCGAGGCTGCCTTCCATCTCTAATTTGTGATTGTTTAATTGAAATCACATCATGCAGACATGTAATGGTTAGATACATCCTTTAACCTTGATCTAGTCACTCATAGAAGGTCAATAGTGATAAATAAGTAATATCTACATTTTGCTATTTTGCATATCCTAAAAATTGCAACATTCTACATTCAAAATTTCTCAGATCATAGGATGTATACTTAGGAATGATGTGCCCAATGGTAGCATTAGGGAACAAAGAGAGGAGCTATATTAGGCATATATTTGTTACATTATATTATTATTATATATATATTAGTAAAAAATATATTACTACCTGATTTACAGGAATGTCATGATATTTTTCTATATATTATCCCTATCAAGAAGACGAGATGGTACATTGAGTGATGAAAACACCAGGAAGGCAGATACTCCTGCCAGGAACCCTAACAGGGACATCATCCTTTCTCTGACTCTGAAAGTGCCTGGAAGGATAAGACAAGTACAATTTTGCCTAAGAAAGCTCAGGTCCCCATCTGCTGTTCCTTAAATTGACCCTAACAACACAGTGCCATGTATTTCTTAAAAAAAGAGAATGAGAGAGGCAAGTAAGATCTCTTCATGACAACCCACTGAAACTCTGGAGAAAACGCTTATTGAGGTGGTTTCCCCTGTATTTCTGTGTGCTGCGGTATCCCTGTAAGAGCCTCATGCAGTGTGCTGTCCTAGAAGTTGCTTAAGGTCTTATGTACAGAATACAGCTAAGGGGAGAGAGATCAGGAGTCTGTGACACCAGGTGAGTGACAGCTGCATCCTTAATAACACTTCCTTGTTTTCTTCTGCATGCTCAGGCAGAAAGTGATGAGTCTCTAACTTTGGAAAGGTCACCAAACCCTGACACTGTGCCATGCACCTAAACTGAGGTCCCTCGTAAAACTCCTCTAGTTTTAAAACAAACAAACAAACATTAGAACTCTCCTCTGCCTTTAACATTCCATCTATTTGCAGTTTTCCATAAAGTACATGTCTCTGTACATCACACACTGTTAGCCAGTTGTTCAAACAAAAGAGAGCATAAATGGCACTTTAGCATTAAGTCCCGGGGGATTTAAGTGATTTATATTCTCTTTCTTCAGTAATATTTGCTATAAAGCTGCTGAAGGTAATATTTAGCAGAAGTAGATATTTTGCCACAATATCACCTTTTTAATCCTGGAAATATTTGTCTGAGATCCATCAGCAGTTCATAAAGACTTTAACACTTTGTGAGCAGTATGTTGGCTTCTCTTTGCACTGGTTAAAACAGCAGCAATCTTAATAATAACAACAACAACAAATTCTCAAATAAATAAAATTTCATTGGAAAAGGCAATTTCCACAGAAATGAAATTGGCTGATATAACAAATAAAACAAACAGGATCAGAGTGAGGTAAATCTGTGTTAACTCTAATACCACTAGTTTCAAATCTATCTGTTGGGGACATTTATTTGATTTATTTAGTTAAGCCTTCCCTTACAAGAAGCTATCATGGGATTTTCATCAACCCACATCTAATCTATTAACTGAATTTGATGATTATTGTCTCCAAACGTTGGGCAAAGAGAGACTCTGGAGTGTCCTAATTGACAGTTATACCTGCAGACTGAGGGCAGTACTGTATTGTATGCTGGAAGATTCAAAGGTCCTTCTGAACCTTTGAACAATGTCAATATACAACAACTGAGTTTCCTAGAGTTGTTTTGACAGTAAACTAGTGAAATCTAGAATATTCACGGCGATATTAGGAGCTTTATTATTTTCCTCTTTCTCTGAGAAAAATAAATTCTATATCTTTTAAATTTAACTTCCTTTTTTTTGGTAAAATTCCAGAACCTTTCCCCAAACCCACCCACTGCTTCCTCCTTTGTAATATAGTAACAAAGAAAAAAATTGAACAAAACACTACCAACAAAGGTACACTATGCCTCTGTTGTGAGAAAGAATACAGTGACCTCTGGATGTCTCTAAAGAAAGAGAGGAAGTATATATGACTGTGAGCCAAGAATCATGGAGACTAGAAATATGGAGAAAACAGGAACAAGTGAAAAAGAAATGCATTAGATTTTAAGGAGAATAAAGAGACATGTAGAAATTCAACCCAAAGGAGCCATAAAGATTATCTAATTTAGCCTCCTTATTTTCCAGAAAGAAAAACTGAGGCATAAAGATAAGTTATTTGCCAAAAGTTATACCAGAAATAACTGGCAAAAAAGCCTTGAAAACAGAACTCCTGTCTCTTTCCCCTATATCTGCCAAAATTAGTTGCTGGAATCATACTTTATATCATCTGGCTCGGAATAATTGATGGCTCAAAGTCTCCTTTAAGTTAACACCTGGGTATTTCATTCATGTTAATGTACTAGCTGCATCACCCTGGACAAATCATTTAAGCCTGCTTGCCTCTGTTTCTTCACCTGTAAAATGAAATGAAGGAGGAGATGGTGAACCACTCCAGTATTTTGTCAAGAAAACCCCAAATGGAGTCACAAAGAGTCAGTCAGGACTGGAAAATAACTCAACAACAACAATATCCTTTATGGAGGACAGGGCCATAGTACCAAACTGTTGAAGGTTCCAAATTGATTCAGACAACATCTGTTTTTGGAATGAGTGAGTCAATGAACAGTTCTTAAGGACTACTATGTGCCAGACACTGTACAAAGCCCTGGAGATACAAAAGGAGTTAAAAAGTCTCTGCTCTCACAATCTAAGGGGGGTGAGAATCAATTAAACTATATACAAACAAGCTACATATAAGATAAATAGAAGACAATTAAAAGAGGAAGGACAATAGAAGGAAGAGGGGTTCAAGAAGCCTTCCTAGAGAAGATAGGATTTTAGTTGGAGCTTAAAGGATGTCAGGGGAGCCAACATGTAGAAATGAGGAGGGATAAAATTCCAGAAAGACAGGACCGCCAAAGAAAATGCCCGTAGTGAAGATATAGAGCATCTTGTTGATTAAACAACATGGAAGCCAGTGCCACTGGACCAAGAGGACATAGAAGGAGTCAAGAGTTTGGAAGCCTGACAAAGTAGGAGGGGGCTAGGCTATGAAGGACTTTGAATACTAAAGAGTATTTTGCATTTACTCCTGGAGGCAATAGATTGCCACTGGATTTTTTGGATAGAAGACTGACATATTGGATGTATTTTAGGAAAATCACTTTGGTGACTGAATGGAGGATAGACTGGAGTGGGAAGAGATGTAAGGCAGGGCAGACCTCTCATCAGGCTATTTTTCAATAGTACAGGAATGAAATGATGAAGGGCTGTGTTAGTGTTGGCAGCATGAGAGGAAAGGTGGCTTATTTGAGAGATTTTAACAAAGGTGAAATAAAGTAAAGTCCTGGCAAGAGATTGGAAAAGGGGAGTTGGAGGGGTTGGTGATACAGTAGCTAGAGTTCCTGTCAGGAAGTCTCCTCTTCTTGTGTTCAAATCTAGCCTAAGGTATTGACTAGCTGTGTGTCCCTAGGCAAGTTACTTGACCCTGTTTGGTTCAGTTTTCTCACTTGTAAAATGAGCTGGAGAAGGAAATGGCAAACAGTCCAGTGTATTTGCTAAGAAAACTCCAAATTGGGTTATGAAGAATCCAACAGGATTGTAAAGCAACTGAACAATAATAACAAAAGAGTGAGGAGTTGAGAATAACTTCAAGGTTGAATTTGCCTGAGGGTACTGGGAAGATGGTGCTGCCCTCTACAATAATAGGGAATGTAGGAAGTGCTGGAGGGCTTACGGAGAAAGATAATGAAATTCATTTTAGACATATTGAATTTAAGATGTTTCCTGCACATCCAATTTAAGATGTCTGAAAGGCTATGGGAGATGTGAGATTGGAGGTCAGCAGAGAGCTTGGGGTAGGAAGATAGTTTTTAAAAAAAATCAGCATAGGGTAATAATTCAGGGGAACCTTAAGATCATGAAATGAAGTAGAATAAAAGGAGAAGAAAAGTCCCAGCACAGAACATTATGAGATAACCATGGTTAGAGAGCATGATCTGGGTAAGGATATAAAAAAGGGGACCCATATATATGTGATATTTATAAAATTTTAATGGCATATATTCATTTTTACATTGGGATTAGTGAAATCACTGGAAAACTATAGGGTAGTGATGGCAAACCTTTTAGAGACTAAGTCCCCAAATCACACTGCGTGTGAGCCTCCTGCCTTACCCCAGACAGGGGAGGGAGGAAGCACTCCTATTGGGCTGCAAGGGCAGAGGGGCAGGTGATGTGAGAAAAGTCCTCAAGGGCACTTGGAGAGGGGGAAAGGAGCAGCCCCCTAGAGCATTCTCCAGCAAGTGTTCCATAGGTTCACCAACACAGCTCTAGGTCATATCCTAGGGACCACATTGATAAATGTTTAACAACTGGCTCTCCAGTTTGGGAAATGTATCCATAAAAATTTTACATCTTTTCATCACTTTTAAAAGTTTATACATTTAGGAAAAAAATAAATCAAGCCATGATTTGCATCATTTCTAATCTTCCCAGATACAAATGTTCATAATAAAAATTTATTTTTAGTAATATTTTATTTTTCCTAATTACACATAAAATAATTTTTGACATTCTTTAAATTTTTTTTTGAATTCCAAATTGTCTCTCCTTCTCTCCTCACTCTACTTCCTGACATAATAAGTAATCTGATGTAGGTCATAAATGTTCAGTCATGTAAGATATTTCCATATTAATCATTTTTTGAAGAAAACTTGAACAAAATTATGAAGAAAATGAAACATAGTGTGTTTTAGGGTACACGTAGGTTTCATCAGTTATTTCCCTGTAGACAGATGACATTTTTTTCATGAGTTTTTTGGAATTATCTTAGATCTTATAGAGAATACCTAAATCATTCACAGTTTTTCACCATATAATATTGCTGTTACCAGGTACAAAGTTCTCCGGGTTATATTTACTTCATTCTGCATCAGTCCATGTAAACCTTTTCAGGTTGTTTAATAATCCTTCTTGTAATTTTTTTATAGCACAATAGTATCTCATTACTATTATATACCATAACTTATTCAACATGTTCCCAACTGGTGGACATCTCCACAATTTCAAATTTTTTGCCACCACAAAAATAGCTCCTCTTAACATTTTTGTACAAAGAGGTACTTTTCCCTTTTATTTTTATGTTTTAAAATCTCTTTCAGATACAAACCTTCTGAGGGTATTGTGGGGTCAAAGGGTAGGCACAGTTTTATAGCTTTTTGGGTATTGTTTCAAATTTCCCTCCAGAAAGGATGGATAAATTCATAACTCCAACAACAGTGCATTAATTTCACTGAAAAATTAGCATGGGATCTTACTAGCCAAGTGAGATGGCTCCAGGATACCTCTGCCTCCCCTCCCCTTCTGATTCATACCTGCGTTCTTGTATACAGAGAAGAGGGAATCATTTCAACATTCTATTCCCTCAGTGTGGATTACAAAGTGCCAGGGGTCTCAGCTGCCATGATCAACACGACATCTAAAAATATGCGAACTATCCCTGAGCATGAGGAATATTTGGAAGCAATAAAAGCTTATTCAAAAGTGAAACTTTCAAATGAAATCATTTGGTATTAAGATCATTTACTCTAGGAAAAAACAAGTTCCTGTTTTTAAGGCAAAAAAGCTTTAAAAGTCTCATTAGGCTTCCTCAAAAAGCTTCTTGAACATCAAATAGCTTTTGCAAAACACTTCATTGATTTAAGTGTAAATTAATCAGAAATGCATGGATTAAATTTTCCTTAGAATACACATGGATTTTAAAATGTAGATGTAAAATACTTTCCCTGTTTCCATAACATCAAAAGTTTGAAGGGAAATTTGAGGCCTGAAACTGCCCTCAAATGCATCTCAGCCATTCTCCTTGCCCTGAGCTTGTATTAGGTGAGGACTGGGGTTTGGGGACATTGGCAACAGATCAATCAGCAAGAATTAAATGCGTTCCAAGGGCCAGACACTGTGCTAAGTGCTGGAGATACAGACATAAATGAGCCAATTTCTGCCTTTAAGAACCCTGTATGCTATAATGAGTGAAAACATGTAGCAAAGAAATAATAGGTCTAGATGAGATTATTGTTGGATTTTCAAAGGAATACTTTAAAGAGACATTTCTTTATGGTATTTTTCCCCCTCAAGAAAAAGGGAGGGGTAAAGTTATGTTTTTGTTTTCTTTTTCTTCTGTATTTATTGGATTTCATTAGATATTGACTATAATTCTTTTCTTCTCTCTACATGTTCTATCTACTCATTAATTTTTTCCTCCCCAAACTTCAGTCATCACCTCTGAGATGACTGTCAGATCCATATCTTCAACTCCAATCTTCCTCAACAGCTTTGGTCCAGTATTTCCCCTTGTCTGTTGGATATCTTCACTTAAAGAATATACTGCTGTCAGCTCAACTCCTCCAAAACAGAGTTCATCTTGTCCCTCCAAAATCCTGTCCTTTCTTCAGATTTTCCTGTCTCTAGATGGTATCACACTGTTCTCAGTCACCCATTCTCAAAGCACTTGAACATTTTTTTTATAATTCCCTCTTTCTCCTTACCCATCCTCTTTCTTACTGTCCAATCATTTACCAAGTTTTATGGATTTTATCAAGAGTATTTCTTGCATCGTCCCTTTCTAATCCATTGGATACAGTTAGTTCTAGTTAAAGACATTTACTAAAATTATATGGTAAGAAGAGTAACTATAAAACATTTCACCCCACATTGCTCCTTTCTCCCCACAAACTACTCTCCCATTAATACAAGGCATCCAAAGGAAAAGTGATCTGAGTACAGTGATATAGCAAGGAATTCATTTAGGGAACAATTGTGCCAATTCACAACTCTTGAGTCATAAGGCTTTTTTTCCTTTTCATAATCTTCAGGAAGTTCCTTCCTGGATAAATTGGTCAGCCAAAGTCTAAGGAACAACTCTTTAAAGCTTGACTCTCCATCATGGACTAGGTCTTTCTTGAGTCCACTGCAAATTCTCTCTGCTGCCAGGGATCATGTTTCTTGAAGCTGCCTAGTCTTCAAGTCACTGTTTCTGTATATCCATGTCTGTTTGGCTACTGTGTATTTATTCCACCTGTACCTCAAATTCTCTTGAATTGATTTTCCCATTGTGGAAGGAGGTATTTTCCTTGGGATGAGTAAGTTCTCCTGCTATTAACCATAGTTTTTGGAGAAGGGGAGATGTGGGAAGGGGGGAAAATCCTTCCTGGGTCTTTGTTGGGGTCTCTTCTATAGTCATCTTCTGGCATGAATTCACCCAAATTCCTAAACTTTCTTCAGGGTTCAGTTATTTAAAGCCCCTAAAATATAGCTCATTCTCCCCCAAGCCTGTGATGTTGAACATTCTGATACATTCAGAGAATGAATGAATGCCATAGATGGATCACTGGGTATTAACATATTGTTAATACAACATTACCTCATTATCTGTTGGTTTTCTTTCTATGATTGTGAACTATAGATGGAAAGAGGAACCAGTTCTTGCCCTTTCACTTATATTTTACATTTAAGCCTTCAATGACTTAAATTTTTTTTCTCATTTTATGCAATACTTTTTCAATTGTAGGAGTCACTTCAGAACAGCCCCAGTCCATGGAATTCACTTCCTTTTCATCTTTACTTATTTTTTTTCCTTCTTAGCACTTTTTCAATTCTCACTTTCTTTTTTTTTCACCCATCTCCCAAGGCAGGTGAGTGGGGAAACCTAGCAAAAAATATGCACAAATAAACAAAACGAATTCTTGTTTAGCCATGGCCAAAGATGTTCTTCCTCCTGTATAGTTAGTCTATCAGCTTTCTGTTAGGAGATGGGGAGTTCTTCACTATTAGTCCTCTGCTTTCCAAGTGGTCATTTTTCATTGATTAGAAGTCTTTTAAAGTTAAGTCATTTTTACATTGCTTCTAGAACACAAAATTTTCTCTCAAGAATCATCTACATTTCTTTAAATCTCTTTCTTCAAGGATCAAACCAGGTGTTGACCTCCTTCAAGAAGTTTTATTTTTATGAATAATATTATTAGATTATTTGCTTCTTGGTGAGAGGGATTATTTCCTTTTTTTAAAACTTTTTACTCCCTGGACTGAGCAAAATATCCCAGACATAGGATGTACTGAATATATGCTTGTAGAACTGAATTTGATTCACTCAGAAATCTTGTACACATGACTGCTTGAATGTTGGAATACTCACTGAATATATCCCAGGAATCAAGTGCTACCTGATTTTTTTTTTCATTTTCTCAATGTTTTAACAAAAGTGGTTTCTATATTTTCTGTTTCCTCTATCACTTTGTCTTTCTCTGACTCTATCTCTGTTTCTGTCATCTCTCTATTGTGCTTTCTTTTTCTCTCTTTCTATTTCTCTCTGTCTCTGCTGTTTTTTCTCTCTGTCTCTTCTGTTTTTTTTCTGTCTCTTTCTGTCTCTCTTTTTGCTGCTCTGTCTCTCTTTCAACAGGAGTTGATCATATATTCCTTCAACTTTGTTCTGATTCGTTACCAGAGCTTGAGGCTACCTCTGAGAATTAGACAGTTTGAGTTCTTGCCAGTAGAGATAGTTTTTCTTCCCAGACAAATACTTTAGAGCTGAAATGCCAACTGTGGCGTGTCTTTTCCTTTAGAATGTCAAAAAAGAATGCAGTAAGGACTACAGGGGAGAGGATTCTGGCCTCCTTCCTCTCCTCCCATCTCAGACCCAGAAAAATGGTGATTAAAATAGGTACATGACAATCTGCCTATGCTTCTCCTGGATGCCTAAGAGAAGCGTTTGTGGATCTTGAGTCCTTGCCTTCCTTCTGCCTTTCTGAATCCTTTTTCTGAGCTCCAGTCAGAGAATAGAATGTGTAAGAATAAATGTTTCATAATTGGAGAGTTGCTGAATTCTGGAGAGTCTGCCTCTAGAGGGCTACTAGTTCCCAAGTTACAGTTAAATACTTGACTCAAATGGAGATTTCCTTAATAGTCTGATGTCACCTTTAGTGATCATTCACACAAATCAGATTTAGTAATGAGAGTTCTACTATAAGGGGTGACTTTCTCTTTTGGCTTTTTACTCCAATATGGAGTTAATGAAATCTCCAAAATATACTCATTGTTTTGCTTCTGCTAGTTTTCCCTAATGTGTCTAGCTAGCGTCCCAAATACCACAGTGGTTCTCAATATCTTTTAAAGGGGTCAAGTGAAGAAAGCTTTTATTTTATTCTCCTCCTAAATTAAATAAGATTTACCAAGATGTAATGTGTTATAGTGGATCGAGCATTGCATTGCAAGTGAGGAAGACCTTGCTTTGCATCCCACTTTAGACACTCACTAGCGGCGTGATCCTGAGTAAATCACAATATTCCTAAGTCTCACTTTTCTCATCTATAAAACAATCTTTAAGATCTCACAGTATCTCAAGAACAAATGTAGAAACATGAGTTTTTTAATGCCAATCAGCAACTACTCTGCATCTTTATAGTAGTAGAGAGGTTCTTAGAAATGAGAATCCATCAGAATCACCCCTTGTGGGTTATAAAAGTAATAATCAATAACTAAATATTACATTTTATAAAGTTTTATTAATAAAAGCTAAAACAAAAGGACTGCTTGACTTCAGCCTGGTTGCAGGTCCAAGAGAGGAAGAGGAAGGAGTTACAGCCACTTACATACAATCACACAAAATTCGGGAGGCAGGAAAATGGAATTCTGGGAAATACTAAGGGACTTCTGGGAGATGAAGTCCAAAGGATCAAAATCTCCATTTATATACACCTTCTTCTCCCTGTCCATCTCATTGGGATTAAAGGCATTTAGAACTAGTTGAACAAACACTCATTATATTGTATCATATTTTAACATACCATGTTGTATTATATTTATTTTATTATATTCATTATACTATATACTATATTATACTCTACTATGCTATATTATACTATACTATATACTATGCTATATTATACTATACTATGCTATGCTATATTATTACATTACATTATATTATATTATATTACATTACATTACATTATATTATGTTACATTACATTACATTACATTACATTACATTACATTATATTATATTATATTATATTATATTATGTTATGTTACATTACGTTATGTTATGTTATATTGTATTGTATGGTATTATATTTTATTGTAGTTTATGTTATTAGTCTTTGCTAACTGAATAACACAGAAATATCACGATTGGCAGGATCCAGATCTCTTGGTCCCTCTCCCCTACTTTGCTATGATTTTAGTCTTTCACCTTTGAGGTGATCTTTCTTCCTTCTCTTCCTTCAAGTTGGAATGCCAACTGTTAAAGATATCTTCTATTCTCAAAATACAGTTCCTAATTCTCAAGCCAGCAAATTTTGGCACTCAAAATTTCCCACAAGGTAAGTCTAAAGGCATGGGAGTATCAATTCTCAGGATCTGTGCTCAGAAAGAAAAAAAATAATAAAATGAAATAAATCCAAAATGTAGAAAGGCAGAAGGCAGCCAGAAATCTAGAGTCCATGAACTCCCCTCTCAAACCACCTGAGGAAACATTGGCAGCCTGCCATACACTTCTGTCAGTCACCCTCAGAAGGTCCCTCATCGCCTTTGCTGTACTATGGACTGGAAATTGAAAGGAGAGAGAGCCTATAAAGACACTGAGCTGCTGTCTTAGATTGTCTTAATGCCTCAGGGAACAAGACAGCTCTTCTGGAGAGAGCTCATTCCCTTCAGACTTCGGGTCCCATTCACTAGTAACCATTTGTAAGGAAACTAAAGTGATGCCTCATCAGCCTCAGTTACATGTTTTTATATCTTTAGCATCTAGCAGAGTGCCATGCACATAGAAAATATTTAATATTTGTTTATCAAATAATTATCTCATCAATTACATAGACTTTGACCTCTCTACCTAGATTACATATTATGCACAGTATACTATATCACATATTATACTATATTGTTTGTGTATAGAAATAGATATAGATGGCAGCCAAGTGGCACACAGTGGGTTGAATGTTAGTTCTGGAGTCAGGAAGACCCTAGTTCCTTCAGACACTAATTAACTGTGTGATCTTGGGCTAGTCACTTAACCCTGTTTGCCTCAACTCTAATATCACCAACTATAAGATGAACTGGAAAAAGTGACAAACCACTTTGGCATCTTTGCCTCAAGAATATCTCAAATGGGGCCACAAAAAGTCAAAGACTACTGAAATGATTGAACAATGATATATCCATTATATATATATATATGTATATATATATATATACATGCAGACACATATGTAATATATAAAAGTTCCTTTGGTGTTGCCTTTTTTCACCCTAACGACTTCTTCTAAAAAAATTGCATCGAGCCCACATTAAATTTTGCTTCCTTAAACCACGCAAAATTGAAAACAGTATATTGGGATAAATAATGGACTTGGGGTCTGGATATCCCTATTTGAGTCCTATCTCCACCGTTTTGAGTGATCGTTTCCTCTACTGTCAAATGAGGACATTCAAATTGAAATCTTCAAATTTTCTTCTAGCTCTAAAAATCTCAGTTTTTTTTTAGTAATCTGCCATAACTAGGAAAAAAAATACTTAACATTTTCTAACCTTAGCCTTATCTGTCCCTAAGTGGTTCTGTGGATAGAGTGCTGCATCTGGCAGTATGAAGACCTGAGTTCCAGTCAAACATCAGTCTTTTACTAGCTATGTAACCTTGGGCAAGTTGCCTAATTTCCTTTTCCTCATTTGTAAAATGGGGATAATAATGGCACCTCTCTCTTATAATTATTGTGAAAATCTAATGAAATAATGATTGTAAAGTACTTAGCACAGTTCTCCACACATAGTAAGTGTTATATAAATACTTTTTTATTATTAAAATAAAGTTGGAATTGTCATATAATACCTACTTTATCAGGGCATCAAAGTGGTACAGTGGATAGAGCACTAGACCTGGAGTCAGAAAGACTCAATTTCCTGAGTTCAAACCTGGTCTCAGACATTTACTAGCCATATGACTTTGGGCAAGCCACTTCATCCTGTTTTCCTCAGTTTCTTTGTCTGTAAAATGAGCTAGAGAAGAAAATGGCAAGCCTCTCTAGTATCTTTGCCAAAGAAACCCCAAATAGTATCAGAAAGAGTCAGATATTACTGAAAAACAATTGAATGAGGATCAAGTGAGATGATAGATATAAACTTTAGAATTTGAATAGATCTGGGGTCTTATCATGCAGGACTTATCTCTCCAGTGATGAAGCTTATATGTTTAACTGTCTCAGCTATGGGACTGCTTTCTATGTCTTCCTTCATATCCTCCACAAAGTTTCAACCCAACATGCTGGAAACCTTACTTAAACTGACTGTAGGAACTGTTGGATCCACCTGGCACTTTTGTTCCCTGAATGCAACTCCCTCCAAATCATTTACACCGTACAAAGATCTCTAGAAATGTTAACTCTTATTTTTATAATTATAAGTCTGCAAAGAATGGAGCAAAAGAGACTGTCATCATTTTAGAATCAAAAAAATTCTGGTTTTCTAGGACTCCAGAGCTCATACAGTTCAAACTTTACCTTATCAAGACTAACTAGCATCTACAATCTCTCTGACAATTAGCCATCCAGTCTATTTTTTGAAGCATTCCAGTGATGGGAAGTTATTACTTCATAAGTAAATTGATTCTGTTGTCATATGGTACTAATTGGTAGGAGGGTTTTCCTTGCATTAAGTAAAAATCTTTTTAAAATAATTTCTCTCTGTTTGATTTTGCATTCTGCATCCAAGAGTACAAGTCCAGCCATTCTTCCAAAGTGTAGAACTTTCAAATATCTATATTTTTCACCTGCTTTCTTGCTGGATTCTTCAACATTATTTATATCAGACTTCCTGTTTTGAAGTTCACATTGAATTGAGGGGGTCTGTGCAAGATTGTGTCAGTGTCAGTTACTTCCCTAACATGAGCCTCCATTTTCTCATTAAAAAAAAAAGAATGCTAGGGAGTTTTAAGGTTCTTTTCAGTTCTAAGTGCTTTTAAAAAGAGAACTACTGATGGTTTCTTTTTTTTCTCCCAAATCAACTCAGAAAAGCCATAGGGGTGGCAATATGTATCAATATAGGAACATTCTATCAGAAAATCCATAAAGTTAGAGTGATTGAAAAGGAAAAGCTGCGTTTCTTTTCAAGGCAAATTCACACAATGTATATTATAAACAATTTATATTGGTACATTCATTTCTTGGTTATGTGACAGTAATCTGCTGGCAGCTAGGTATAGTAGTGAAGAGAAAGATGCTGGATTTGAAGTCAGAGGATATGAGTTTAAATATTGATTCAGCTCTTCACTACCTACGTGATCTTTGGCAAGTAAATGTGTCTTATTTGGGGCCCAAGTTTGCTTATTTGCATTTTTGTTTGTTTTTAAGAGAGTTTTGGGCTTTTCATGTCTTTTTCAATTTCAATTTTTATATACTAGAAAACTGCCTTTTTAAAATAACTCCAATGCATGATGATAAATCCCTGTGTATCTTACAATATACATTTTTTCAATTCCTCTCCTGTAGCTTAATATTCAATTTAGCAAAATATTTATTAAGTGCATACTATCAGCATGGTATCATGACTTCAAAAAGAATAACATTTAGATTAAATCTAGTATGGGGGATAATACACAAATAACCATAATACAAATTGAAATAAATGCACAATGTATGTGGGAAACTAATATGAATGTATAAGTCTAAGAATAATTTTCTAAAGGATAAGTAATCTAAAGATAAGAACAAACAGTTCTCCAAAGAAGAATTTAAGCCATCAACAATCATTTGAAAGATGAAGCTAAATTGCTAATAATAAGAAAAATGCAAATCACCACAAATCTGAAGTTTCACCTCACATCCCATAAATTGGCAAAGATGACAAAGGATGGAATTAGTCAACATGAGAGAAGCTTTGGAAAGAGGATAGGTACATTAATGCACTCTTGGTGGAACTGTGAATTGGCCCAATGATTATGGAAAGTGATTTGGAATTATGCATAGACAGGGACTAAAATGCTCATGCCCTTTGATCCAGAGATTTTACTCTAGACATATAGCCTAAGGAGTTTGAAAACAGAATGAAAGCTCTCATATACTGTGAAAAAAAAAATCCAGAGAGGCATATTTTGGAGTAATAAACCGCTGGAAATAAAAAGGTGTTGTTTAAAGGGAATGGATAAACAAATTTTGGTACAGAAATATATTGGAATAGCAATTGCTATAAAATTATGAATATTATGAATTCAAAGAAGTATCAGCAAATTTATATGAATTAAGACAGAAGTAACTAACATAACCAGGAAAGCAATATATTTGATTTCAACAATGTAAAAGGACAGGTTAACAATGAAAATGACAAATGAAACTGAACAGTATATAATTATAATGATTAAGCTCTTTTTTCCCTTCCCAAAATGGACTTTGGCTATAGAATATTGCATATTTCATCAGATTCAGTTAATGTGTTGACTAGTTTTGGAGAATAGCTTTTTTTCATTTTCTTTATTTTGGGTGAGGGATTGGTGGGTTTGTTAGAGTGGGTAGGGATGTATTTGGAAATGAAAGGGAAATGATGATAAAAGTTTATAAATGTATAGAAAGAAACAAGTGCACAAAAGTACTAAAAGCTACCTGAGAGAAGAGAGATTGATATTTTTTCTTGTTGAAGGGATCAGAGTATTATTCATGGAGGAGGTGACACCTAAAATGAACCTTTAGGAATGGTTGACATTTCAAGGTAGTATTTGTATGTGTGTGTGTGTGTGTGTGTGTGTGTGTGTGTGTGTTAGAAGGAGGGAGGGTATCATATAATGGAAGACACTGATCAAAGACATTTTCAAGAGAGAACTTTGTGTGCAAAAGGAGGCATATTTTTCTTTTAAAAGTATTCTTTCCTTTTTCAGAGGAGAGAAGTGATATAAAGTTAGTAAACTGAGCATGACCCAATTTTCCAAGAGCATAGAGTATGTAATAGCATATATACATATATATATATACATATATTGATATATATAATGAAGGTGAAAAGTCAGACTTTGAAGAGCCTTGAATAACAGACTAAAAAGTTTGGACTTTACTCAAGAGGACAAAGTCCATATTTATAGATGAGTAAGCATCCTTTCTTTACTCTTGTTTATTTTAAAAGTGACTGGGTCAAAATTAATTAATTAATTAATTAAAGCAAAAATAAATAATAAATCAAAGTGATAGCTCAAAAATATGTCATTTAAACTCTAATGATATATTGCCCTTTGCTTCCTATAGGTATTAATATTTTTATTACAATTAAATGTGGCTACTTTGTTCTTTTTTCCTTTCAAATCATCTGGAACAGCCCCATCCTAACTCCATTCTCCCTCCCCAGTACCTTATTAGTTGTTTTTCATAAGCTGTTGAGGCCAAAAACTTCACCACTGGGGATTCGAGGATGGTGTGTACAACTTTTTGGCTATGGGCTTCTCTATTTTTAGCTAGAATGGTCCTTGGCAGACATATATATCATCCTATAATGGGATGGCACTCCAAACCTTTCCAGCTCACAAGGAGTGCCTGAGCATTCACTCACTCAGATCTATAGCACGAGAAGGTACTGAAGCTGAGTGTAGGAATACAATAATAATAATAAGTATTATTATTTTTAAGAAAGAATTTTGTTTGCAAGAGGAAGCATATTTTTTTCTTCTTAAAGTATTCTTTCCTTTTCTTGGATTAGTAAAAGTCTCCTTAGTGCCTTCTTTCTTTACAATAGAGCAGTTTTTACAACACATTTATGAAAATACATATCTCAATAAGGCTTTCCCTGTGGACTTCCTAAAGAGAGTTTGAAATCCTTTTAGGATCTATGGGATGAGGAAGGCTTCACTGTACATCAAATTCTATCTGAGGAGCTGGGATTGTTTTATAAACCTCAATTAGGCCTCATACCTCCCCCCTGAGGTAGAAGAGAAACATTAGACATTTTTATGGAGACATCAACTTAAAACCCATCGAGAGGTTAATCAGCTTGCTTCCAGTCCTACAGCTGGTCTATTGCAGTGCTAGAAATAAAATAGAAGTCCTTCCTAGGGAACGACACCCTCCCTTCGTTTTCCTGATTAGCGTCATCGTCTACAGACCTTCTGGAAGTAATGATCAGTGCTCCATAGAAAGCCTCCAGAAAAATCAGAGTGTGTTTCCCCATTTAAAATTAAATAAATAAAAGGGATGCCTTTTGCTTTTATATACCGACAAACCACCCATTTATTGAACATTTAAGTTACAATGACCCTTTGGAGGGGATGCGAGGGGATAGAGAAAGAAGAAAAAAGAATTGTGGAGCAATTGAGGAATTAGAAGCCTGGCTGTTAGAATATTTTCTTCTGATCCCCTCTCTATTGCAACCTGCATAGTTATTGCACGCTAGAGGGCACTTGAGGTAGAACAAAAAGAAAAAAGAAAAAGAAAGAAAAAGAAAGAAAGAAAGAAAAGGAAAGAAAAAAGAAATAGAAAGCCCTTCATCTCTCCTGTAAAAGGGCCAGTTACCTGCCTGAGAAAGAGATGTGTTCAACTAAATACAGTTGCTCAGGTTCCTCTCATAGCAGCTGAGTCTTTAATAAACAAAGAAGTCCTCAATGTATGCAGGCTTCCAGAAACAAAGAAATCCTATTCATGTTTTGCTTAATGCAATTTTTCTTTTAGCTCCTTGGATCATTTCCTGGGTGCAGTTATCCTAGTCTTTCTTCAATAATTCATTTAATAATAACTAATTGGAACTGTAATCTCCTTTCTGGGTGAAATGAAATGCCCAGGGTCGGGGTGAGGTGGGCTGGCTTGGTGTTTTGTTCTTTTACGCACAGGATAAATTATATGGATTGTGCAGGCATAACTATGTTTTATTTTCAAGATGCGAGCAAATCATCCGCCTTTTTTTTTTTCACAGATCGGACTTTAAATCCGTTCTGTCTGGTCTGCTGATGCTGAAGCAGGCTAACAGAAGGGACTACGAGGCTCTGGAGAGGAAGAAAGACCATAGCTAGAGGACAGAGGGTGACCTATATGTTCTAAACGAACACTTCCTTCTCCCCTTCACCAGGAATACACACACACACACACACACACACACACACACACACACACACACACACACAATTAGGAAAGGAGGAAACAAAATCCCTTTCTAGCAACTGTCCACTTAGAGGAGTCTAAAATGCCAGATGTGCTATCCATGATAGCCTAGAGGCCTTCTTTAGTTTATTTTCTTTCTTTCTTTCTTTCTTTTTTTGCCAGCAGGATTACTGTGATAGCTTTGTGCCAGTCCATCCTCTTGAGTTTCTGTTGAAGGGCTGGGTTGAATCTTATCTTCTCTCCAACACCTGGAAAGATGTCAGATAATACCATTTTGAAAGCCTTCTCCAAAAGCCTCTATACAGGTTTTTTTTTTTTTTAAATAAAGAATGTTTACTGAAGCTCTAATGTTAAGCTTCAGACTAGAAACTACAATCAGTTTTAAAAGATACAACACCTCATCTCTAGGACAATTTATACGCTATCTACTGTTAGTATTAACTGTAAAACAATCTTTCGTGTGTGTATACATCATTTAGTTTCCCTGGCAATTCACAATCTCTTTATCTCAAAGAAAATTCGTGTAATGTTTAATGCTCCTAGAATTCAGAGTTGGGAAGGACCTTGGTGGCCTTCAGGTTAAGCCCACCTCTGAAAAGAATGCCCACTATAATATGCCTGGCAGGTGGGAACATAGAATAAGGATTGAACAGTATGCCTTTCTCTCCTGATTTAGAAAGACAGAGCGATACAATTCTCAATTTAACTACAGACTTCAAGATAAATTATGGACAAAATACAAGGAAAATTCTGGCATAAAAGAGATCATTTAGGAAATATAAAGATGGCAAAGGAATTGGGCCAGTCACATTCAAAGAAGGAGACATAACAATTGGGATGGGATGCTAGTACCAAAATATTCACAGGAGGAGAGGAAAGCCTTCACTGTTTCAGGAGAATCTTCAAGAGAGAATTAAAGGGTAAAACCCAATGGAATTGCTTGTTGGCTCCAAGGGGTGGGGAAGAGTGGGAAGGAGAGGGGGAAATATAACCATGTAACTACAGAAAAATATTCTAAATTAATTAAATAAATTAATTTTAAAAATAGAGAATTAAAGGAAGCCCAAGGATAAGAGATGGTGTAGTGTCTGTGTGACCCTGGGCAAGTCACTTGATCCCCATTGCCTAGCCCTTACCACTCTTCTGCCTTGGAGCCAATACACAGTATTGACTCCAAGATGGAAGGTAGGGTTTTAAAAAAAAAGAGATGGTGTGGTGGAATCATGATATGCCTAGATGGAAGCTGTAATGACACCTATGAATTCATATAGTTCTTTCTGTCTAAATTATTATAAACTATGCCTTCTGTTTCTCACTCCTTCCTATTCCATTGTTTATTGATAAATTAAAAAAAACTATAAACTTAAAAGAATGCAACTATAATTATCAATGATAATGATGATAGCTCATATTTACATACTTTAAGATTTATAAAACTCTACCGGAAATATCTCTAACTTCGTGAGATCCTTGGCAAGTAGATACTCTTATTATCCCCTTTTAACAGATGAGGAAACAAAGGCAGAGAGACTTTCAATGACTTGCCCAAGGCCAGCTACATAGCTAGTGTCTGAGGGCAGATTTGAACTCATCTTCTTGACTCCAAGACTAATGTTCTATCCATTGTAAAGCATAGCATAAAATTGCTCTGATACTGAATTTTTGATTATATTAATAAAAGAACTGCCTGGAAGAAATTTTCTTATAAATTTATTGTCCTGGAAGGTTGCCCAGGGTTACACAGCAAGTTTGTATCAAAAACAGTACTGGAAAGCCTTCCTGGATCCAGGACCAGCTTCCTATCCAAGTTGCCCTGATAAATATCAAGTAATTTGGACTAAATTCAATAAATATTTATTAAACTATTCTTTAGAGGGAATTTTCTCATCAATTGTTCCATTGGTTCATTTGAAAGGAAAAAATGAAAGAAGAGAGAGATACAGAGATACTAAGAGAAAGAAAGGAAGGAAGAATAAAAAGATTGAAACCAATGTAAACTTTCCTAATAACAATGTTAAAACGTCATGGCGGAACAGCAAGGTAGCTCAGTGGATGGAGAGTCATAACTAGAGACTGGAGGTCCTGGGTTCAAATGTGGCCCCAGACACTTCCAGGCTATGTGATTCTGGGTAAGTCACTGAACTCCCAGTGCCTATCCCTTACCACTCCTTTACTTTAGAACTAAAGCACAGTATTGATTTAAAGATGAAAGGTAAAATTTAAAAAATAAAAATAAATAAACAGTCAGATTCCACTGTAAAGTTGAGAAAATTGTGTACAGTGTTATTTGGCCATCCATCCATTTTTATAGAACTGTTCTTGTGGAACAAGGCTATTCTAGAATTTCAGAAAGACCTCAGCATGTGGAGCCAGGGAGAGTTGTGTTAGAATGCCATTTTTTTTCTATAAGAAATTTGTATGATCTCAGGGAAATCACGTAACCTTTGAGAGCCTTATTTTCTTCATTTATAAAAATGATGCATTTAGAATTTCTCAAGTCCCATATATTCAGGAGTTCCATGATCTTATGAGCATAGTGGTTTCACCTAAAATTATATGTTCATGGAACCCTTTTGAAGTAAATCAATAATGACATCTTGTGGGACATGCCTGTATAGCAACATCTCCTCACCTTAGTCCCCCTCCCACCCTCAGATTTTTAGGAGACAGTCTAATGAGATTGGATATAATCTGAACTGAGTTTCACTAAAGAAGATAACTTGTTAAATATGTCAATAATAGCTAACATTCTCTTTTGTGAAACACTTTCTTCATGACACCTAAATAGTTTCTTTACTGAAACACTAACCAGACATTTTAGGAAATCCATCCCCTTGAACCACCTTGACTGTATTTGGATGCTAAAGAAATTATTCACAGTGTTGTTCATGTTTTAGTTCCTTACTCTTCCCTCTATTTCCCTTTCTTCTTCTTCTTTGCTTCTTTTCCCCCTTCCCTTTCTTTCTCCCTTGCCTTGCATTCCTTTCCTTTACTTCCTTTTCTTCCCCTTCTGCTTTTCTTAATATTTATGGCAACACTTACTAAAGTACTAAATGATCATCCAGGACTATAGCTATCACACAATTTCATCTTCTCTCCCAAACTCTAAGTATACATCCTGGTTTTATGATTGAAATATACACCAGAACATTTTGGGAATCATAATGATATGATCATTTGCTAAATCATCTAATGGGTTAAAAAGTGCCTGGAATGTTAATGAAGATTAAAAATTAATTGGGAGTTGCATTTATTTTTCTTCCTAATGTTTCAGGTGTTTGAAGTTTATAATATTATTTAAATGAGATGATTCTAAATATGTCTATAAATGAACTAAATAAATTTTGAATGCTGCGCTGTAGATACCAAGGACCTTAGAGCAGTGTATTAGATCAAGAATGATCCTTTGGATATAGAATATGATATGTGAAGGGACTCTCAGTAGAATACAGGGCATAGGCCATTAGAACTTTCAGGGATCTTAAAGTCCAGAATATTACAACCTATATCTGCAATTAATCTCAGTGTTAGAAGGACTTTAGAGATTATTTACTCTATTCCCTTCACTTTAGAGATATGAATAAACAGATTCTTTTTGTAGAATCCCACTGATTATGGCATCAACCCCAAATAAGAATCATTCTAATCTAAGCTATTTCTATTGGTTTGGTTAAGCTCAGTGGTCTAAATGACTAGACCACAGAAAATAGTTTATTTTTCTTCTTATCACATGAGAAGTAGAGGGAGAGAAAAGGTAGAGGGAAGGAAGACTCAGAAAATTTGCATTTCTATGACATAGTTAAACACAAGTAGGTCTGAAACAGATCAAGCAGAAAGAGAAATTCTTCAATGCTTTTTGCTACATGAAAACTTCTAGGAATTACCTGATTTTCACTCTCTTTTCCAAGGATTTTTGTTCCTTCAAATCAGCCATTTTCCATTTCCTGGAAGCCAACTAGATTGGCAAAAATACTCTATTGGATTGTTGCCTACAATAGCCAAAATCTGATAAAAAGGATTTGGTTTTATAAGATCTCTCTCTCTCTCTCTCTCTCTCTCTCTCTCTCTCTCTCTCTCTCTCTCTCTTTCTCTCTCTCTCTCTGTATGTCTGTCTTCTTTCCCCTCTCCCTCTCTCATTTTTTCTCTCCCTTCTCCCTTCCTCAATCCATAACTCTGAATTTATCTTTGAGCCTTCCACAAGCTCCAGAAAATAAGCAGTGTCCTCTTTGAAAAAAGTCTTTCACTGAGACTCAGGTTGCAAACATCAAAAGCTGTATCACTGTTTATAATGGACACTTGAAGTTAACAAGAATGCCAGTTCATTCTTCCACTAAGTATTTAATTATCCACAGGCCCCAGAAGAAAATTCCATTGGCCTGGTCCCCACTCCTTCAAAATTCCAGACATAAAGCAGGATGTTTTTCAGTTGTCCTTCTTGAGAAAGTCTATATAGCAAACACCCCCCCCCCCAACTGAAGGAATGTAACCACACCAAGAAGATGCTAAAATGAAAACACTTTCTTTAAGGAGTATGCTCTCATCATTATGAGATTACACTGCATACCATTAAGAGTGGGTGGGACTGCTAAAGAGGCAAATGCTTCTTCTTTCAGCAACCCCATTTATTTAAGCAGTATCCTTATACCACTTTCCCATGATCTTCTGCACTTCCAAACAGTTTATTTATCCTTCCTGTGTATAAGAAGGGAAATGCCTATGCCTTTTTCCTTTAAGCAGCAATCAGCAGGTATAAAGACAAGCTTAGCTCAAGTATGCCCGACCAAAAGTGAACAGCCTGCCAAATACACTTCATAGGTCCAGAGTCACTTGATCCTAAGTACCTATCCTTGTATTCTGTGTTCATCATGATTACAATTTGTAGGAAGCACCTGAAGGTCTTACCCTTCTTCTCTTGGGAAAGATGACATCTCTTAAAGTTCATATCACAAGTTACCTCTTCCAGGAAGATTTCTCTGTCTAAGATGGCCTTCTTCCTTAGATTTTGGCATGCACTCTAATGTGCCAATAAGGCAGAAGTATCACAGAGTATGAATGGAAAGGGATCTTAGAGGTCATGTCATCCAACCTCCTCCTGTCCAGAGACATGAAATAACTTGTTTAAAATCATAGAAATAGTGTCATAGTGGTAGAATTTGAAACAGTGTCCTCTGACTTTAACAACAGACAAGCCACACAAAAACACTGTTTTTTCTACTATACCATATTGCCTCTCTTCGTGACCTAAAGCTAATTATTTGCACTCATTCCTAGACTGTAAACTCTATGAGGGCAGGATTCATACCTTATCCAAATTTTGTACCTACCTGCCTGCCTCTACTCTTTTAGAAAAATCCTTGTTACATAATTTTTAATTGACTGATAAAGTGTTTTCCTTACAATTGTGTCAGAGAAAGTAATTCAAATTCTGTCATCCCCATTTTATTCATGGAGAAACTGAGGTCCATAGAATTAAATGGCTTGCCTAGAAGCACACAGCTAATAAGAATGAGAGAAAGCTTTGTTTTCTGACCCTAGTAATTCCTTCTATCATGCCATATAACCTACTTCTATTTAAATCCTTTATCTAATTTATTTTGGGGGAGTTAGCTGAGCTTAGCATGAAAAATACTGACTTTGGAATAAAATGACCAAGGTTTATATTCTGGAAAGAAATGTAGAATTGTGTAAATAAAGTTGCTAAAGTGTCCATGGGATTCTACAGCTAGGCATATTCCCCAAGGGGGTAATTGGCAAAAAGAAAGTTGAATATACTCCAAAATATTTGTAGCAGCACTTTTTGTATTAGCAAAAATAGAGTAGATGCCCTTTGATTGGGGAATGGATAAAAACATCATGGTTTATGAATGTAATGACAAATTAGTATTCTATAGGAAATAATGAACACAATACTAGTAACTAATTGCTAACATTTAGATAACCCTTACTATGTGCCAAGCACTTTGCAATTATTATCTTATTTGATCCTCACAACAACCCTGGGATGTAGATAGTATTATTAAGCCCATTTTACAGATAAGGAAACTGAGGCAGAGCCTAAATGACTTGTCTATAATTATGCTGCAAGTTTCTGAAGTCATACTGAACTCAGTTCTTCCTGATTCAAAGCCCAGAAGTTTATCCATGGCACCACCTAGCTACAAAGAAGATTGAAAGGACTACTGCAAAATGAAGTGAACAGACTTAGGAAAACAATATGCACAATTCCTTCAAAAATATAAAAAGAACTACAATGAAGACCAAGTTTGAATGCAAAGAGGAGAGATGGGAAGACATTTCTTCCTTACTCTCCTTGGTAGAGGTGGGGGGGGGTCAGTGGGTATGATACATTGCTTACAATGACATATTTTTCAATGTTATGATTGTTTTGGGGGGTTACATTCTTTTTCTTTTCTTCCTCTTAAAATATAATTTTTGACTCCCATGAAGGGTGGAAAGAGAAAGACACAGAGGGAAATAGACATGATATAAAAACAAAAGCTGTCAGTGAAATATATTTTTAAAAGTCCAGATTTGGATTTCTGGTTTGCATGCATGACACTGAACCAGTCACTTCTTCCTGTGTCTGAAATGCTTTATCTATAAAATGATGGGCTTACAATGATTCTAAGACTCTTCTCAGTTTCCAGTTATAGTTTATGTTAATGCTGGATATCTTAGAAAACCCAGGTTTCAGAGTTGGAGGGAAAATTACAGATCCTTCCACTCTGACCCAGGAATCTTCAAAGGGATAAATTGCTCTGATTCAAACATCTAGTAAGTGGAAATGCTAGTATTAAAATCCAAGTCTTCTGATTCTCAGCAAATGTTCTTTTGTTCTTCTCCTTATGCTTTCAATGCCTCTTAACTAAGTTATTCAACAGAAATATGTTCCTCCCTCCCCATCCCCCTACCCTTCCCAAATAATGCAGACCTTTTTTAAAAAGTTACTCCTCTTGATTTTTTGTTCCATTATTCCTGGCAGATTCAATGAAGAAATAGCAAGGGAAGTTTTAGACCATTTGTTCAAATGAAAATACATCTCTGAAAATTAAGCGCAGAACCAGAGATGAGTTCTATTTCTTGGCCCACTTGGGACTGTCTGGTCAAGAAGCAGTTCATTTGATTGAAGGTTGAATTCAGTTCTTATTCCAAGACAGAATTACCCAATTTCAGAGTATTTTATAAGGAGCCACAAACCGTACAAAGAGTAAATATCTATTTAGTGTAGACCAGGGTAAGACATGTGTTTACCTCCCTCCTCTAGAACATTTCAATAAGCATCTTTTCTGTGACAGCAAGAACTTAAAAATATTAGATATCCAGTCAATACTCTTTGCAATGTTTCACAATGGTATGCAGCACAAAAATGTCAAATTTGCATAAGTATTATAAGCATATTGTCCTTATTTTCTCATTCTGCTCACTCACTTTCATTAGATTGAGACTACAAATGAAAGTCCTTGGATTTAATGTCTATTCCCTTATCCCTTCTCTCCTTTTTGAAATATGTCCAAGAAAGAAGCCCTGCCAAAATTATCATGCACAAGGTTTAGCCAAGAAGAGCAGATCTTGTGTGCAGAAAGTATGCAGGCATCAGATTTTTTGGGGGGGATAGGTTTTGATACACCTTAAATAGTATCTCCCCCCAAGAGACTAAAATCAGCAGAATGGCTTCAGGTTTTCATTTCTTAGAGGAGTGATAGATAGTAAGAATAGAAAAGGAATCAGTCTCTGATAACTTGAATGATCGTCTTAATCCTGTCAGGTATATCCAATTGACATTGCCACGTCTTCAGTTTGGGCCTCCATTTTGGAGGCAGAAGTAGGGAAATAAATTGGACTTCAGTTCCCAGAAAGTTTTTAAAAACCTAAAGTCAAAGTGATAGCTAGTAACCTGCTGAGGTCCTAACAGCCTGCCTAGGACACCCTCTATCCTTTACTTCTCATTCTACACAAACATCTCCAAGGCTTTTGGTTAAGTGGCTTTGAAATTCCTAGAAGTGATGGCAAGGGCAACAAAAAGAACTAATGATTACTTTCATGCTGGCCACAGATAAAGCTCTCCCATTTTCTTAGCATCCTCCCCCTGGTAGCTGATTCTTTTACCCATTTTTTCTTATACCATATAACTTTCCCAAATTCCCAGTGAAGTTGAGGAAACTAAACTTAAAGAGTATGTCATTACCATGGTCAAAATTAAGACAATTCAATTCCTAGATATTCCTACTAAAGATACTGCCACATCACTACTATAGGGAAATAGAAAAACAGGGATGGGAACTGTTTTCAGAAAGGAGTGCCCTTTTCTCATTGTCAGCTAACTATGAATTCTTCCTCCAAAACAAGGCTACTGTTGGGATCTAGGTCTTTGATAACGTCTCTGAGAGCACAGATAAAAATTCATCACTAAATCAGGAGGTGAGTTTATGCTTTCTTCCTTCTTTCTGACTCTCTCACATTGGACTTGTACAACTCCCAATCTTAATTAGATTCCTCCACATCTTTTTTGCCTAAGCCACCCTCACCCCTGTGAGATGGAATATCAGAGTCCATGGCTCTTCATCAAATCAAACTTCATGGTGGCTTTTATCTAGGAGTTGGAGCAATTTACATTCTGTAGGAATGAGGAAGAAAAGTTGTGACAGAATTGAGGAAGGGAGAAGGGATGATGGGGGGGGAGAAAAGAGGGAGAGAATGAGGGAGCAAGAGATGAAAGGGAGGAGAGAGAAAGCAAGAAAAACAGGAGAGAGAGAGAGAGAGAGAGAGAGAGAGAGAGAGAGAGAGAGAGAGAGAGAGAGAGAGAGAGAGAGAGAGAGAGAGAGAGAGAGAGAGAGAGAGAGAGAGAGATCAGGGGTAGGGGGGTGGGGGTGGGGGGTGGGGGCTGCTTACATGAATTTCCAAGCTGTAGACCTGCCTCCGAGATCAGCCCAATAAGAGCTGTCAGGGGAGGCTCCCTGCTCACTTTTCCACATCACTTCACAGTTACATTTGGCAGGCAGGAAGGCAGGCAGGCAGGCCCGCGCGCTGGAACGCTCAGACCCTGAATTAGTGGATTTATTTGGAATATCCCCGCTTCCTTGGAGCTCTGCTGCCGCGGCCGCCGCCACTGATTTGTGCAAAGGGAGAAATACTAACTGCACTTTACTCTGCGGGCTCAGCAACCTGAGAGTGGAAGTACCCAGCCTCTCCTCCAACATCATCAGCATCAAAAGGCATGAGAGAAATCCGGAGGAGTCTGATGATCCTTCAGGGGCTGGACAATATTCTCCTCTCTCGGAAGTCGACCCAGCGCGTCCATTTGTGAACTGGGTGTCATCAGTCATCTCGGGTCCCTGTAAGAGTAAGTAATTTTTTTTCTTCGTCTTCCAACCCCCCCCCCAAGTCCCCCTTTTTTAGGAAGAGAGGGAAGGGGAACAGGGGATAGAAGAGCTTTCCTTGTCTGCTTTTTTTCATGTTACTTCCTGGACCTTATCCAGGGTTACTGGCTACTTCCCTTAGAATATGTCCCCTAGTCAAGAAATAGGGGCTCTAGGCTTAAATTTCCAGGCTCATTCATTCTCATTCTTTAAAAATCTCTAATTAATGGAGATGTCACGGAGCTGCTGCCAGTCGGTTTTTCCCATCGGTTTCTGCGGGAGGATCAGAAGGAGTTTTGTCTGCCGGGATGCCCGGCACCCCCAACCCACCTCATTTCTGTTGGCTTTCTTATTTAGTCCGAGACACCTTGGGGTGCTTTCCTTGTTACACGCAAGGGCTGCAACCACTCATTGCTTAGCATTGCTGTTCCCGTGCAGAGAATAGAAAGCACCCAGGAAGCCGGCTATGGAATCACTGGGAGACAAGGAGCAGAGGAGGCAAGAGAGGGGAAGCCCTTACGCCAACCCCCCCAACTATCCCTCTGTCTACGACAGACACTGCTCTTACTTACTTCCCCGCGAGGTGAGTAAACCCGCAGTGGAGACGAGCCGCTGGCCAGGGCTGGAAGGGAAGCCGCAGATGGAAGTAGTCTGAGGAATGGGGTTTTCCCACAAGTGGCATCCCCACTCCCTTGCCCGAGACTCTTGGGGAGACGCGGTGCCCACCTGAAACTTGGCGACGGTTCCAAGCGCGGGCTCCAGGTCTAGAGGAAGGTAGCCGGGTTCTCTTCACCATTTTGGCCACGGACCCGCAGGCTCCAGGGTTAAACATCACCCGAGTGCCTTGAAAAAAAAAAAAAATAGCTTATCAATTCCGCTTCACACCTCATCCTGAGTCTTCCTCCATTGCAGCCCCAGCCTCAGCTACTATCTCTTGCTCCCAAGGGCTGTGATTTAGGACTCAACTCCAAATTTCCGAAGGCAGAGCAGTGCAAAAGCCAGGGTCACGCCGCTGACTGCCCCTTCCTTAGGGTGCACAGAGACACCATCTCGGGTAGTATAGGGACACCCCTTCAGGGCTAGAAAGGCGCAACCCCCTGCTGAGATGAGAAGGGGCTGAGAGAGAGAGAGAGAGAGAGAGAGAGAGAGAGAGAGAGAGAGAAAGAGAGAGAGAGAGAGAGGATCTAGTGGCCGGTGGGTAGCCCTGCATTCCGGCTCAAGTGCGCTAGAGCTCTGCCCAGACTTGGGGAGCTTACCTCCCAGCTGGGCTGAGCCCTGAGCCGCATCAGCCTTCAGCGGCAAGGAAAACCCAGGGGCTGCCTCTGGGGCTTCCTTCCAGAAAGAGATCTCTGTTAGGGGGAGCTAGCAAAGATTTCCAGCGAGCTATAGCCGCTGCCAAGACTTAGAGAACAGGGTGGTGTTTTGTAAGTGTTTTCCTGCATACGTATATGTATATATGTGTGCCAGTGTGTGTGTGTGTGTGTGTGTGTGTGTGTGTGTGTGTTTGCCTGTGTAACAGGTTTAGTACAATGGAGCCCACTTCCCTCTCCAGTGTTAGAATCAAGACTGAAAGAAAGAGAAAATGTGCGACCAATACACCGCTGCCAACAGGTACCGGTCTTCCTCTCCCCTTCCCAGAATTAAAGCTTCCCCCTTCTCTCCTACACAGTAGGCGCGGACCTATAACTTTGATTAGAGCGGACCCTCAATAATTGGCGAGTGGATAGGCACGTAAATGGCTAGCCATTTGTATCCATTGGGTATGGATACCAGATGTTTGCTTGGGTTGCTGAATGTAAGAAATCAAACAACATTAATTGTTTATTGTTGTAAACGTACAACATTAGTCCTTAATGGAAAAGCAAGCTGGCAGCTGCTCACTTTAGCGCCAATTAAAGGATATAGTTGATAATAAAGGGAGCAATGGACAAAGGATGCTTTAAACTTCATCACCTCTGGTGAAGATTCTGAAAGAGTTTTCTCTTTAATAGGAAAGATCAGAAATACCTCCATGTGACTGACATCTGAGGAAATTTCCTCGTATTCAGATTCACAGTCCATTTCCTGAAGCTGGCTACCCAGTAAATGGGAGCTTTAGAGAGAATTATCTGAAATCCTTTCCGTTTGGAAAAATTAAGATGTATGCATATATGTGTATGTATATATGTGTATGAATGCATGGATGTACCAATGCATGCATGTCTGTGTATTCAGATACCTTAAAGTAATCCAAACCTCAGACAGCTGTTAAGTCAAGAGCTGATATTTGTTTTTCAGTCTCCCAGTCTCATCCTTCCTAATACAAAGAATACTGTCTAAGTGGGTACACAGTTTCATCCCCTGGCTTCATGATAGGAGTTTTCAACTAAAAAACTCCATGTGGAAAATAGATATGTAGGTAATATTCTAATACAGGATTGTCTCTCCATTCAAGCTCAAGGCTGAACATCACTGATTGTAAAATGAGCCATAGTCTGTTCTAAACAGAGCTGAAATTTCTGCCTGGTCATTCATTTAGTGAACTGTGTCCCATTTCTGGTTTTAAATACAACACAAAGGGTTTTAAAAGCTCTCATCTAAATTTTTGGGGGAATAATGAAAAGATACTAAAGGATACCCTTTGGGAACTGTTATTTTCTGAAAGAGCAAATTCCTGAATAATCAGACTACTAGCATTCCTCCCTTCCACCCTGAGAGCTGGTGCAGAAAGAAAATTTGGGGAAATTACTAATTTAGCAAACTATCTGAAACAGTAATTTTATTCTGACATTCTATTTCTTTCGGTCTGAAGACCCTTAGCCCATATTCACTTCATATTGAAGATAAAATATATTAACAATCTTGATCTAGGTTGGGGAAAAGGGTGAGAAGGAGAGAAGTGAGGAAAAACCCCTTTTAACAACCTGGAGAGAAATCCTTAGCCTCTGTCTCTAGTTGCTGCATGCCTAGAATGCCATTGTATATCTTCACTATTCTTTTCCTTTATACTGATGGAAGGATTGTTGGAGTAGTACAGTTCACATTTAAAATTACTTCCTTGTATTTTATGACAAGAAAAGGAAAGACAATCTCAAACAATTTATGAATGGGCTGAACTTCTTTGAGTTCTAAGAGTCATGCTATAGCTAATGTACTGGGGAACTGTAACAAATTCCAGGTGAATACATTAGAGTGATCAACTCTGTATTATAGACTTTTTCCTCATCAATGATTTTACTTGACATTGAATTGAAGATATTTTTATACCTAACTTTAGGCTTTTTGGATTTCATTTTTCACATAGGCACTGTAGGACTTTTTAATTATAATTATTATTTATCATCTAACATTAGGGGTACATCCATTAAACCTTTAAAGGCTTGTGACAATACAGTTTTCTAGAAATATGCTGACAGCAGGATGGCAACTTTATTTATGCCCTAAAACATCATCTCTGAAGGGAAATACTACTCAAAAAAGTAACTTTATGTTGGTTGGTCTATGGCAGGTCTGTCAAGCAATAATATTTGTCTAGAACAGTTCCTGAGAAGATTTTTATTGAACATGCAGTAAGTATCTGATAGGGATATAGAAAACTCAAATTGGTTGAATGAATTAACTTCTGAAGGAGATTTGTATGAAAGATTAGGGCATTAAATTTATATAGAACTAGGGTTTACAAAAGTACTAGCTTCACCATGATCTTGGAGGTAGATAGTATACATATTATTATCCCCATTTTACAGATGAGGAAACTGAGGCTCATAGAGAGAAACTGAATTACCCATGTTCACATATCTGGGAAGTTTCAAAGTCAGGGATGAAATCCAGATTATCTGACCCCACATGCAGACCTTTCTCTTAAAAGTGGATGCCTCTATAAAGAGTTGCTTACTAGATGTAAACCACTTAGTCTTTCATTTTTCTACGCATCAACTTTTTAGAATTTGGACTTTCCAATCAATAGCACTAATTATTGTAATAAAAAAGCCCTTCACTTTTTAGAAACACATGCAATGATTCAACTAAGGAAATTGTTCTTGACTGCCGGGAATTTCAAGGTAAGTATGGCTTCGCTATTGAGTAAAGAACAATTCAAATGGCAAAGTTAATCTTCATCTCTGATTCTCAAGCTGGTATCAATATATTCTGATTGTAGTGAATGGAGAGATTTTTTTAATGGTCCTCATTTTCCTATGCCTTGTTGCTGTAAAAAAGGTAGCATGGCTTGCAGCTTTATCCGTGTACCTATTTGAGGAAATTTAGCCTTTCAAAGCCTTGGTTGTGCCCAGAAAAGTGACATTCAAATTTACATTTCCACTATTCTTTCCCAGACCTTCAGCATAGTTTTTAGCTTGACAAATGGAAGCAAAGGTACAAGCACAGTAGCTTTGCAATTACTAGTGCAATTGGAGTTTGTAAAGCTTCCTTTAGAAAATATTGTACTCACTGGGGCTCCACATATGCACTTTAGCCACTTTCCATTTTGTCAAAAGTTAAGTATGTTCAGGAGGAGAAGAAAACAGAGATATCCCTCTGTACTTTCAAAACTGTTAATGCTCCCATATGGAAGGGACATACTTTGTTTCTGAATTTGGAAGGGAAAAAAGATTTTGAAAAAGTTATGTTTTTGGTGTGATTGCTTATAAGGAGCAGCATTTGCTATCTATCTATCTATCTATCTATCTATCTATCTATCTATCTATCTATCTATCTATCTATCTATCTATCTATTGTCTCTCTATTTCTCTATCAATCTAGCTATGTCTGCCTTTTCCTGTAGTCTCATTCTTGCTTTCTATCATTGATCTCTATCTTTCAGTCATGTCAGTCTCTTTGTCTATCATCTATCTAGCTAACTCTTTATCTATCTATCTATCTATCTATCTATCTATCTATCTATCTGTCATTTGTTATCTCTGTCTGTCCATCTCTTTGTCTATTTCTGGCCAATTCCTTGCAAGTATATTGGATGAGTCACTCATTCCATTAATGACTTGCATTCTAGATCTTCTCTGATCTCTGCTGTTATGGCTGCTGAACAGATGATTGGGACTAACTCTTTCTTGTCCTTTTATTGTTCTTATAACTAAGTGCAAGCTCAGAAAACTAAGATCTCTTTGAAGCAGTAGGCAGATCATAGATTTGCTAGAGTAAGCAAATGACCATTTATGGGGTTGGGTGGGGGCTTGATTTTGAGGAGTCAAATCCACCTTCTCAGTAGTGGGGTTTAATTAGCCAAAAGGTTATTAGCTCTTTATCATTTCATTCTCAGTGAAAGTTACCATGAGAACTATATTGCTTTTGAACTGTGGTCTCCTGCCTCTGGGATCCTGCTTAGAATATAACTGAGGAGAGAAAATTAGTTGAACCTGGCAACTTCAAAAGGTCAGAAAAGAAATAAGTTTAAGGAATGCCATTTAGTTACTTCCCCTATATCTTGCTGATAACTAAATCTTCTTTTGCCACAATGTGGCCCACAATGGTGGCCAATAATGTTTCCTCTTGGTAACACAGGAGCTTTTGTTTTCAGAATAAAAGGCCACATGTTGTTTCAAGCCACGAACATCATCCTTTTTGATTTTTGACTTGCCTAATGCCCACCTCACATATGTAGGTACAGAAATATAATTTCATTTCCAATATAATTTGATTCTAACAAGCTAATAACTTTCTTGGATGGGATTTTCAGGTTTTGAAAAAGGAGTTGGCAACTCATCAATGGATTGGTTAAAGATGCTTTTGCTAACCCTTTCTAAGTAGTTCATGAATATCAGGGAGCCTTTATCCCAACCAGTGAAACTTTGGGAACTTTCCCATGCTAGGTTTTCTTAACTTGATTATATGTTTTCCCCCTCCACATAACTTGTTTGGTTTGTTTGTTTGTTCAGTTTTACTAGTCTTACATGTAATTAATTTCCACTTCATCCTTGATTACCCCATCTCCAGTCCTTTAAAAGTATAATGGGAATTTTAAAATTATATGATCAAGATAGCATTTCCTAAAAATAAGTGGATTTCAAAAACTACACTGGATAAAGGAATACTATTGAACTATATATATATATATATATATATATATATATATATGGACCAAGCTAAATTTTACAGAAAGAAAATTTACACACTTATACCTTGGTGTGCAGGAGAAACCAAAGAATTTGAGCCATGGCTGATTTTTCTTTTTGTGAGAAAAGAGGCTACCTTCCTCTACTGTCCACTTTTTACCTTAAGTAAAAAACAAACAAACAAACAAACAAAACAACAAACCCTTCACCTTAACTTCATATATATATATATATATGAGCTGAAAGTTTTAAATCCCTGAAAAAAAGTGTTATGTTGCTGGGCACTGATATAAATCAGCAGGGGGACCAACCCTAAAACACTAAAAAGTAAAACAGAAACAAACATCTCAGTCCTCTGAGACATAGCTTAATTTTTCCTTGTTAAAATTAGATTAAAGATGTTTGAGCATGCAATTTTGAAAGAGATTAATGATTTTTTCTGGTTAATTTTATAGGGTGAATGCTTTATAATTATTTTCAACTATTACTAGATAAAGAATATATCCTCTTGTCTTTCTTCTTTGTAGGTAAATAAGAACATAACAAGAGTATTGAACAATTTTTGAGCACACGTCTGGGCATTAAAAACATAGAAAGTAGCTAAAAATAAAGCAAGATGAATTTATTGGGGTCAAGGGCAGGGGGATGATACATCAGGTTCAATAAATGAATGTTTTTTTTTTAATTTAGAGAGAGTAATCTCTGCAATCCTTTTAGTATCCAAGATGTGACATGAAATCATGTTTCAGTTCACTCATAGGACAACTACAAATAGGAAGGAAGATAATTTTACATCTCTAAATTTCAGCTTGGAAGAGAAACAAAGGAGCCTTTCCCATTTTCTAATAGAGGGTAGCTGTATATCTTTGATAAAATCACTTAACTTCTCTGTGCCTGTTTTTTTCCCCAACCTTCAAAACAGGAATATTTTGTCCCTTGGGATGATTCCATTTGTAGGTGTTGTGATGGGAGGTACAAACATATCAGAGGATTCCTTTAAAGTATGTTATTAAAATGATTTTCCATATGAAGATCTAATGCTGCTTTAGAATCTCTGCAAGCAAATTTCATTTCCTTTATGAAGAGAGTTTTTGTGATGTCTCAATATTATTTTTGACAAATGATATACATAGAGTTTTTTATGGGTTGCCAGAATAAGTGGGTAGCATTTAAAATATTAGCAAGAATTAAAAAAAAATAAGTGTGGCTCAGATATATATATATATATGTGTATATATATATATGTGGATAGCAACTAGTCAACATTACTTAATAGTAAAGATGCTAACAGTATATTAGAAGTTTGAATTCCATTTCAAGCTCAATAACAGACTTTTAGACCCAGGATAAATAATTTAACTTGCTCAGATAATTTCAACATAGATAAGAATAGGTAATAAAACTACAATTTTGTTGTTATAGGGAAATTTCAGGTGAGATAGTGGTCTTTATCAAAGCAGCTCAGTACTTTTTCTGTAGCTTATAGTTTTAGAGAGATGCCTAAATCAAAGAAAGTTTAAATAACTTGCCCATGGTCACACAATTAGTATATATCTTGGGATTTTAAACCAAGGTCTTTCTGGTTTTAAGACTGGAACTCTGTCAATCAGTCAGTCAATTAGCATTTATTAAATGTCTACTATGTTCCAGATGCCATGCTACTAAGCACTGGGGATAAAAAGAAAGGCAAAAGAAAGTCTCTGCTCAAACTAAGCCCACAGTCTAATATACTAGCACTACCACAATTAAAATATACAGGATCTACTGAGAAGAGTCTCAGAGGATAGACATTAAGATTAAAGAGGGCTGGGAAAAGGTTCTTGTAGAAGGTAGGACTTTACTAAGGCTTGAAGGAAGTCAGGAGGCAGAGATGAAGAGAGAGATTGTTCCAGGCATGAGGAAAGAGTCAATTTAAAAAAATGCTCAGTCAAGAGATTGAGTGTTGCATGTGAGGAATAGTAAGGAAGCCAGTAACACTGGATCACAGAACACCTGGAAGGAGAAAAGTGTAAGAATTCAGGAAAGATAGGAAAGGATCACCATCCATCCTTCTCCTCTGCCCCTGAGACCCAAATAAAAGGAAGTAATAGTACTGACTTCTATTTCGTAGCAGTGCTGCTAGAATTAAATGAAATGAACGTGTGAAGAATGTGGAGCTCTTCAGAAGAAAAGTGCCACATAGAATAAACCTCTGCTTATTATGATACTCATAGGAGGGGTTCCATTTTTTCCCCATTAAGCTTTCCCTTAAGAGGTGGTGTGATATAGTAAAGGGTGTTGCCTTTTGAGTCAGGAAAACCTGGGTTCAAATTTCATGACTCTTGACAATTGTTTTTTTTTTTCCAAATCTCAATTTACTTATCTGTAAAATGGGGATAATAATAATACCTACTTCCAATTTAGTACGTTGCCTGGATCACAGTAGGTGTTAGAGAAATGTGTCTACATTCTATTATGTATTATTAGGTAATTTGCTAATGTATTTATTGATTTATATAAGTATTAAGTCAATTATTAACTAATTATTGAATTTACTAATTATCAATATAATTATGTATTAATACTAATAAATACATATTTATATAAAAGTTATACATATGGAGTTTTATTTATAACATAACATTCCCTCATACAGAAGAGGAGAGTTTAATGTCTAACAGAAATTAGGTAGTAAAATCTAGATTGTAATAAGAAAGGACTTGTTTGAATTAATTAACTAAATTAAAGACTGATGAGGGAAAAAAACAGCCTTCTTCTGGATGCTGGTTGGGTGCTGGCTTAGGTGTAGAATATAGTCAATTACACTGATTTGAAGCTATACCTTTGCTTTTTAGATAAAGATTTTGAAAATGCAGGAAAAGGTAAGGAGCAAAAGGAATTAAGGTTGGAATCCAACCTTAAAGGGTTTAGACTTTATAAAGTACTTTTAGAAGGTGGATAATTGACAACATTATGAGTTGATGAGTTAGAATTAACTTCTTTACAGAGAGTGATACATTTAGGGGTTCTAGAAAATTGGTTTTAACTAATAAAATAAGGCAGCCCTTGAAAATTTGAAAAGAACACAGCAGTTATGGAGACAAGGAGCATATTATGAGAAGGGGTGGAGAGGAAAAAAAAAGCCAAGAATATGTTGTCCAAATAAACAAACCCCTGTCCATCTTGCAGTGAGACAGGAAACTAGCCGAGGTTTTATTGTCAGTGTAACCAAGAATGTTGAGAAGAGAAATCACTAAGGATTCTCAAAAGGAACATTGGTTTACTTCGGTAAGCCAAAGGCAAACAAGAACAAAATTCCCAGTTTTCTGATATTAACAACATAAAAATCAAACTTCTCTAGCATCTTAAGGTTTATAAAGTACTTTGCTCAAAATTGTCTTTAGAATAGATTATTCATTCTTCATCTCCTTTTCACTCTTGAGGAAAATGAAACTTACTGACTAGCCCTAGGAAGAAAGAAAGGGAAGAAGGGCAAAAGGAAAGAATGAATGAAGGAAGGAAGGAAAGAAGGAAGGAAGGAACTAAGGAAGGGGAAGAGCATTTTAAAATACCTACCAGATGCCAAGTTCTTTACAAATATTTGGGAGGAAGGAAAGATGGAAAAAAGAAAACAAGCATCAAGCACCTACTATGTGCTAAGAGTTTTGTAAATATTATTTCATTTGGTCCTCATAACACCCTGTTAGGGAGTTGCTTTTTTTTTTTAATTCCTGTTTTCTGATTAGAATACAGACAAACAAAAAAACTCAGTTTCCAAAATCCCAAACATAGAAGTGATCACCATCATATCTCAATGTCTATGAGGAGTCTAAAGACCTTGACCAGAATTCTTTTTCTGACAAGGGGAATTTTTAAAATAAGTATTTGAATCAATGATATTACAGAAGTGGGTTTTGCATGTGTTTCTGTAGATAATAAGAAGCAACAATATGCTGAATAGGTCTTTGGAGAGGGCTAGGCTCATAAGCAGTGCTTTTTATTTAAGGGAACATTGACATCTTATTTTCTTTATGAGAAGAAATACAAAACATAGTTAATGCAATTTTAGACTTCTTCAATAGCAAGAATGTCCAAGAAGAATAACAGTGATTGTTACATTGCACTTTACCTCAGCCAGACATCTTAGTATCATAATTCTAGAACTGCAATGATGTCAGAGGCTCTCTGAATCAACTCCATCATTTTAAAAGAGAGAAAATTTGTGGCTCAATGATAAATATGTTCCAAGTTCATAAAGGCATTTATCATTAAAGGCAGGATCTGAATTTAGACCCTCTATTCTATATCAAGTACTTTTCTTACTGTCTTATTACTGTCTCCACATGAGATTTTTGCACTCATTTCAGAACCAGTGGGTCTATGTTTTAGAAGTAGATTTGGGGCAGACATAATGAAAAACTTTTCACGTAATTAAATCTGTTGAAAACAACAACAAAAAAAGGTTCCTCTATTTGAGGCCAGTGGAGGAGGGGTGAGAATTATTATCTGTGTAGTAAGAGGATGTTGAATACTACCTGTCAAGGATATTATAGAAAGGGAATGCCTAATCATGTACCAGTCTGAATAAATGACCTCCAATATCCCTTCCAACTTTCATATTCTCTGTGAAATGTTGTGGCCAAAAATCTCAAATAAAATGATAATTTATTGTCACCTCTAATAATTTAATATATCAAGTTTTGAGGTATCTGTAGAAACTTAGTTTAAACTTGAAAATTTAATAGTTTGGGGACTTTAGTCCATATTGTTTGTGAAATCAGTGGGGGCAATGTATTTACATAGCTTCACAGACAATCAAAAATTGACTAAATTCACCTTAACAAAATGTTGGGGTCAGCAGACTTAGCAGGAAACTATAATCAGAAGCATCTACAAAACAATAATGAAGGAAGCATGGGATTCACAGTAAATTGCCTTAGAGAGGAGGAAGTTCTCAAAGTAAAATCTAAACACATCCCATTGAGTAGGAATTCCAAAGAGACTGTATAATCCCCTCCTTTCACTATCAGGGTGTGAATCAATGTTGCAGCATTATAATAAAGTGGATTACTTGGCTAGACAGACAAATTGTGGTTGGAAAATCTAAAAATAAATTGATTTTTTTTTCTGCCAAGCTTTTATGACCTTACTCAATTTCTTTCTCATTGAGTATAGGTAAGTAGTTTGTATGTTCAACTACTTTTCAGAAACTTTATTAATTCTAATAACAGAGCTTTAGCATTTCCTAATCTCTCATGGAACTATGCAAGGCTATCATCTAATCCCCAAAGAACATTAATTAATGCATTTGACTAGGGAATACAAAAACAAAACCAACAAATGAAAAAAAAATCCTGTCCGTGTAGGCTTAGAGAAAATGCAAGAAAGCTTCATAAATTGTAAAAGTCAGAAGGGTACACTGTGCAGCATTTAGTCTGACATTCTCATGTTATAGAGGAGGAAATTAAGGTCCTAATTGGATGTAATAATGGTTTAGTCCTCATTCCTGTCAGCTTCTTGACAAGACAGGGGACTTGAACTCACATCTCTTTCTGGCTAGTTATTTCTAATGCTTATTGGGTCTCTACTGTTTATTAACGAACAAGTTGCTAGATTCCGTCCTTGGGCCTCAGTTTCTTCATCCAAAAAATGAGGAAATTGGAGTCTCTGTCTGTCTCAAAGCTGACATTTCTTCATCTATATAATGAGGAGGTTAGAGTCCTTTTTCCTCTTTCAGCCTCAGTTTCTTCACCTTTAAAATCAGAGGGCTGAACTAGATGATCTCTCCAGAGCATTTTCCAGCTCTGACATTCTGGGAGGTTGTAATTGTCACTATTAAATCTTATCTCTCTTAACAGCTCAGCCTCAATTCTTGAAAGTCAAGTTCTTCTTTGCTATGATGGTATGTGTGGGAATGAGGTCACATCAGCTAGCAATGCAATTCCCTCAAGTACTCGAAATAATGCAGATGGGAGAGATACTGTCACTGATGGAGTCCCAAATGTGACAGCACTTACACTGAGTAAATACTATTGAAATGATTGCCCCAACTTATTAAAGGATTCCAATGAGCCAAGGGACATGTGCTCTCATTGGAGTGCAAGCAAACTAGCCGTGTGTTGTTGGGTAAGTCTCTTAAACCCTTAGTTCCTTTATCTATAAAAAATGAGAGCTTTGAACCACATCTGGTGTTCCTTATTCTTTTTTCATGAGGGAGAGCCACTTTTTGCAAGATCTTCAACATCTTGCAATCAGTGGAATGTGAGGGAAACTAGCCAGAAGAATCCTGGGCTAAATGGGGAGATACTCTTTCAAACAGCAGTGCCTCCTTCACCAATGGAACTCTGGGGACTTCAGGGTAGAAATAGAAGCATGTCAGTAACCATTGGATTAGAAATCTATTTAGGATGGCTTTGAGATTCATCACTGAATTCTCAAATATGTTTGGGGGACTCAGATGAAATTGCCTTAACTTATATTCCTGTTCCCTCCATGATTTGTCCCATTTCCATGATTTGCAAGTATCTGTCCTGAGACTATCACACTTTTCTAAGTGGGTTTATACAATTTTTTACATGAGAGGGTACATGCATTTGTTTATCAAATTACCTACCCTCTTTGAGCAGCTAAGGAAAATGGAAATAATATTGAATTTATAGTTAGAAGACCTATGTTTTAATCCAAACCTTAACTCACAGAATATCCTGGAAAATTAATTACCCATCACTGATCCTCAAGTTCCTTATCTGTAAAATAAGGGTTTGGATTATATGATATCTCCAATCTTTTATAGTCTTCACATTCTTTGTTCTAAAGTCCCTTTAAAGTTCAGTTTGACTTTAAGGATTTGATGCAATGTCATGGGAGAATTTACTTCTTTACAGAATTATACGTTTATGAAAAATATTCAACCTAGGCAGAAGTGGTCTGCCAGTTCTTGGTGCTTTCAAATGACAAAGTCCTTAAAATCTTCCAATAGTTCAAATATTCAAAATACCTGCTATGGTTTTCTTAAAGGAAATGAGACTGAAGAATTTACTACCTGACTCATCATGGCACCCAAAGAAGCATTAGACCTGGTTCTTGTAGTTGAACCCTACCATGTGTATTGTCTCTCTTGTAATATGAGGTTGTTGACATCATGGTCTATCCCATTTGTCTAATTGCATCCCCAGCACTTAGCACATTTCTTTGAACATAGGAAATGAATTAAACCTTATATTTTCATTCATTCATGTTGACTTAAATATTTGAACATTCTATGCTATAAGGTCTATTTTAAATCTGATATTTTATTTCATAGACTAGGACTAAGATTATCTGATTACAGTTTTTTATGGATTCTAAAGTCCCTTCCCATTCCAACATTTTCCATTCTGAGAAACACTGTCCTAAAACTCCTTCCAGATCTACTTACCATTCTATGAAGTAAGTTTCTTATCAGCTCTAATATTCCTTTTGTGTGCTTAATACCTGGGAGCTGTTTAATAAATACTTGTAAGATCCCTTAACTTTATTTAACAATAAAGTGTATGCTGAAGTCTTTCCAATCCTAATCTATTAGACATTGGTTCAAATTCCTATCCAGCTACTTCTATTTGAATTTATCCATTTAGGGCCAAGTCTTTCTAAGCCTCAGTTCCCTAATCTCTAAAATGGGGATATCAACATTTAATTTCTATGGTCAAGTGAGATTTGAATATCATTATGCTTTTTAACTTAATCAAACTCTATACACATTTAAGATTTTGTTTTTGGAAGTTGTTTAGACATTTTCAGTCATTTATCAAAGTCTTTGTGACCCTATTTGGAGTTTTATTGTCAAAGATTCTGGAAAGATTTTTCATTTCCTTTTACAGCTCATTTTACAGATGAGAAAATCAAGGCAAAAAGTTTAAGTGACTTGTCCAGAGTCACACAACTAGTATATGTCTGCAGTAGGTTTGAATTCAGGTCTTTCTGATTCAAGGCCCTGCATTTCAGAGACCTGTACCACCTAGTTATTATAATAAATAACATCTCTGAATTTCCTTTTTTCTCTTTAAAAATAAATTCTTAAGCCATTTAGTCCTGTTTAGAATAAATGGATAACTTGTGTTTATGCACATGCAAATATAAAGCTATGAATTAACACCTGAAAGGAAAGGAGAGCATGGTATTGGTGAACATCAAAATTCCAATTTTTAGAAAAATGATCATTTTCCCTGCACTGTGCTTTGGGCTCCCAGTTTAAAAAAGAAAAAGAATGGGATGACTAGTCCCAGAAGCTGTCTACCTTTCTTCCCAGAGAAGTCAGCTTGCATAGAGCCTCCTCAGAATGTCAGTCTTATGGATGGAGTGACCCTTTGAGGTGAAAGGTACTTCGGTTCTTCAGTTCAACCTCTGAGCCTATGGGAAGAGTGACAAGAGGGGTTATTACAGTGGTCATCTTGTTAAATTAGAGACATTGCCTTTATTTGCAGCAGAACTAGCCTTAAAGCAATCAACTCTTTTCACATAGGCTGCTAAGCAGCCTATCCAAAGGTAATGGCTTTCTATCATTGTAGTCCTGGGTCAAATTTGAACTGGTGACCTACAAGTGAAAGGTTCCCTATCCCATTACGAATTTCCTGAGTCAACCAGTTCCCTAGTTTCCTAAAGAATTACTTTCACAGTTAATCCAATTCAGTAGGATTTCTTCTTAAAAACTGGAGTGATTGTGTATTCCTATTAAAAAAATACATCTAGGGGGAAAGAAATATATTTTTGCCACATAGAAGGTAAGCAAATATATATATATATATATATATATATATATATATATATTTGACATCTCAAGTAATAGGTTTTTATTTTATTTATTTTATTTTATTTTGACCATCCATTTCTGAATCTCCCCAATTGAGAAACTGCATTTTTAACACATTTTATTCCCAATGGAGAGTTTTTTTTCTTCCATAATTTAAATCTCCTGTTCAACTGTGCATTTAGTTGGAAGCCCTAGCCTGACCTTGATTATCTCTATGTACAAACTGGACACTATAGAATTTCTTCTGGGAGCTTTCTAATTTTATTCAGTCGCTATTAGTATCAGGGTAGAGAATCATATTTTATACCCTGAATTGGAGCAAGTTTTTAAAATGCGTGTATGTGCATGTGTGTGTGTGTGTGTGTGTGTGTGTGTGTGTGTGTGTGAGAGAGAGAGAGAGAGAGAGAGAGAGAGAGAGAGAGAGCGCAGAGTGTCAGAGTGTTTGGGATTTTTTCTTGAAATCATATATTACTTTTCTTTTGCATTTACAGAGCCAATCTTTTTGGCTAGTTTGCCTAATGGTAGTAATTGTTCTCATGAAAATTGGGAAATGATGTTTGAATTCTGATGAAGAAATAGGGCTATAATGGTTTCATTAACAGTCTTGTAGGTTTGCATTTCAAAACTTTGAATTGATTTGTCTCCCCTTTAAAAAATGTAGAAAGAAAATACTTCCCTGTTATAGTTCTTGCTAATAAACAGTTCATGAAGAAGAAGAATTAGATTGGACCCAGAGAACAAAGCTATGAACACTGGATAGAGGTTACAGGAAAGGAATTTTTAGCTCAATATAAAGAAGAAAAAAGAATTAGAGCTGTCCAACAATTGACTGTCTTAATCTATGGAGAGTTATTTCTATGTCACTGGAGGTCTTTAAACTGAGGTTTCACGATCAGAATGATAGAATTTTGGAGTTATGAAAGACCTCAGAGGTCATCTAATCCAATCTCTGCCTGACCATGTAAGCTGTCTCTCTTTTTAAATTCATATCCCCAGTGCCTGACATATAAGTAGATGGTTAATAAATGCTTGTTGATTGATCAATAATCCCTTTTATAATGCCTCCAATAAGTGGTCAACCAGGATTGATCTGAAGATCTCTATTGAGGAAAAAACGCATTGCTTCCACTTGTTAGCTGTTTTTAGAGGATGTTCTGGTATAGGTAGGGCAGAATTCAATCATTTCCAAATTGTAAGATTATACGATAAAAGTGAATGTTCTTAAATTCCCTTGATATGATGCTAACATACATTCACTAAACAATTTTTACCTGAAGAAACTGGGAAGCACCTAAACTAGTCTGTTAAAATTCCAATTGGATCATTTCAAATATACGTGATTTTTTATGACTTGTATTCATGTATTTTTAGCTGGTATTTTCCTTATTTTGGCAGGAGTCTTCAATGACCAGGAAATCTGATGGATTGTGGTCCTCTACTCTGAGCTGTTTTTATTCATGTTTCCTGTGCCATAAACGCCTGGTGGAACTGTAAATGAATGTTTGGTACCACATGATGAATTGGATGTCCAAAGGCTGGAGGCAGGCAAAATAACTGTTTCATTTCTGTGGTAATTTGCTTAACTGGGGGTACAATGCCAGAACGCCTAGCAGAAATGCTCTTGGATCTCTGGACTCCATTAATAATCTTGTGGATTACTGTTCTCCCATATATTTATATGGCTCCAATGGCCCCATCTCAGGTTTTACCAAGTGGATCCAGTTTGGGACTAAATGGGTTGAGTGAAGAACAGCGAGTTTTGAACCGCTCCAAAAGAGGCTGGGTTTGGAATCAAATGTTTGTCCTGGAAGAATTTTCTGGACCTGAACCAATACTAGTTGGCCGGGTAAGCTTGGTTTTTAAGATAATAGCGTAATGGTCAATCCTTAGCTTTTGGGTTGTTGACACATAACTCGAGTTTTCTTTTACTTGTTGTTTTAATAGATTACTTGACTAAAAGGCTCATTTTTAATGTCTTTTTAACGACCCTAGATCATTTCAGGTGGGGTGGTGTGTATCTGTAATCCCTGGTGATTCTGAGGTTGGTAGATCTCTTCAGCTGGAGACTTTTGAGTCAGTGGGCTAAGTTGATCAGAAACTTTCAATAAAAATGGCACCAGGCTGTCACAAAAAGGGAGCTAACTATTCCAGGTAGAAATTGATTATGTCAAATCATTAAGCATGAATGGGATTGTCACTGTGAGTAGACACTACTAGTTTCATTTAGACAGGGAGATTCAGTCTTAAATAATGATAATAATAATAGCAATTATATTATTAATTGTAGATTACTGAGGGAAAAGCTCACATGGAGTGATTTCCTAGAAATCTTAAGTAAAAATAACTTTATATTCAGCTTTATAGTACCTACATTGCACAGAACTACTTTGCAAATTCTACTTATTTTTCTGAGTTGCATTTTATTAACTATACTATTAGTAATAGCAATGAAAAAGCAATAATCATCATATTAATATGCTCCCATTTATATACTATTTTGTAGTTTTTAGTGTTTTTTTTCTGCAACAATCCAGGGAAGTTGGTAGTACAAGTGTTATATACCTTTTATAAATGAGAACATTTGAGACTCAGGAAGATTAAGTGGTCTAAACACAACTAGCAAGGTGTCAGATGCAGGATTTAAAGCCCAATGTGTTTTCTTTCTTTCTTTCTTTCTTTCCCTCTCTATTGATACATAATCTGACCTGTTTGTTTTCAGTTCAGTTTACTTCAATATAATTCAACAAGCATTTTATAAGCATCTACCATGGTAGTTATACATAACAGCACTGTATCAAACAGTAAGGACATTGACAAAAAATAAAAATGGTTCATAACCCTTGAGAACTCACATTTTACTTTTTTCCCAGGTTATTCCTCATCTAAGGCTAGTGTTTCCATTCATTTGTTAGCAACTACCCTGAATGGATGAGCTTAGGCAAGTCCCTTCTGCTGTTCAAGTCTGAGATGGGCAAATATTTTACATTTTTAAGGACTCAGTTTCTTAATATGTAAAATGAGAGGGACAGATCATCTAAGATCCCTCTCAGTTCTAACTCCTTCAGTTTTTATACAATTTATTAGAGGTAATTAGAAACAATACAAAAAGCAAGGTATAGTGGATATGCATTGTGAGATTCAAATTTTAATACTGATTTTCCTTCTGATGGGGGATAGACATGAGTGAAAATCTTAGGATTTAAGGTAGAGTGATATTTTTATGTGTTTGTGGTGTGTATGTGTGTGTGTATGTGTGTGAGAAAGTATATGTGTGTATTTCTCTGGATAATATGTAGTTGTTATCTTGGAGCCTTTTGAATCTTGTCTGGCTTTCCTTTACTTATTTATTTTTCAGCTAGGATTGTTTTTCTCAATCAGCATTTTCTGGGCTAGAACAGTGATCAGTAGAGGCGTGCTATCTGCTAGCCTAAATTACACGGAGCTCTGCTGAATGCCATAAATGCCAGGCAGCTGCTCAGAGCTATTCTTCAATCTCTGTCCAAATGCTCACAAATAGAAAGCTCGCCATGATCGGAGATACTTTGCCACAGCTTATCTTCGGGAAAGTGAAATCCAGAGGTGACTCTGCCAAGTCCTTTCTTCGAAAGGGTAACAATTTGAAAGGCTTCAGTCAAAGAGATTAGATAGTGTACTTTGGGAGTTTCATTAGCTCTTCCAACTGGATGAGGATATTAGAATCATAAAATCTTAAGAACTGACAAGGATGATAGTGAAGAGCTAATTCATTTCACTCTCTGTTGCCCCAGGGATTTGAAAGAGGCAATGCACTTCAAGAAAGGGGCCAGTTTCTTTGACCTAAATCAGGCATTGGTGACACTAGTGAAGGGAGATCATGGAATCGTAAGATTTGGAACTGTTAGGGATCTAAGAAAAGATCCTTACTCTGACTATCTTACTTCAGGCCCCCCAAAGATGCATTAACTTGCCCCATATCATACAAATAATGAGTGGCAGAGTCAATGTTCAAACTGGAGTTTTCTGGCTCTGAATCCTATATCTGTCCCATCACAGTACATTGGACCTCAAATCCAGGTCCCAAGACATAACTGGAAGCATAATTCATACATAGAATCATTGGAGAATTCAAGACAACACTACTCTATTGAAATATTTTGTGTGGAAATGTTAAAATTGATTAAAAATAGAATAAAATTAAGATTTTACTGGCAATCAGAACCAGAACTAAGACTAGGTAGAAAAGAAAGAAGCAAGGGGAGAGGGAGAGGGAGAGGGAGAGAGAGAGATGGAGAGAGGGAAGAAGGAAGGAAGGAGAAAGAAGGTAAAAGAAAGGGAAACAAAGAAAGAACAAAGGATGAAAAAATAGACAAAAAGAAAGAAAAAAAAGCCCTGAAACTCAAAATGAATGGCTCTTTGCTCCTGAAACTCCAGAATACCCAAATGTCATTGTTACCATATGCCATCTCCTTTGACTTTATTTGGGATGTGTCATTACATTGCTCTTTGGAGACTTTGGAAACAACACTGCCCTGAGATTCAGCAGACCTGAATTCTAGCTTGTGCTCACTAAGACCTCTCATGATATTGGCAAATTCACCTTTTTTCAGGCTTTAATTTTATTCCTTTGTACAATGAAGGGATTGGATTAGGTTGTTCTTTAAGGATCCTTTCAGCTTTCATATTCTATGTCCTCAAATACCATTCTCTTAGGGAATTTCTAGATGTGGCACTCTATTTTAAGATTCTTTCCAGAAGTAATATTTGATGGTGA